>NW_027466484.1:2662500-2745000 GCF_050575085.1 Anarhichas minor
TTGTTATGACTTAAAGGATGTACGGATGCTTGAAGTGGGGTTGAATGAGGCACGGGGTCAGCAGCAACACCTAAGAACATCAACTATTTCTAAAACAGACTGGTGCACTTCAGCCCCCTGTGGCCAACACGAGTATTACATAAACAAAGCTTACATTTTCTTCCACCCGTTTCACAGACAGATGAACCTAAAGAATGAAAGATGATCCTGTTCTTCAGTCATAACCACAGTTAGGATCAGACTTCTTCTCATCTCATCTCAGAGCTGGTTGATCAGATATGAAGATCATGTCGTGTTTGATTGTTCTGTTAAGATCTCAACCTTTCTGATCCCGATTCACTGTCAACTTAAATGAAGCAACACACACCTGACCAGAGCTTCCTTCAGCCTCCCATTCTGCTCCTCCAGCTGCTTCACATGGTAACTGGACGCAGCTCCATCCGAACCTGTGAGGAACACAGAGAACACAGCTGAGCTCTGCAGCATCCTGCGGGATTTATTCAACTCTTTTCTGCAGCAGCAAATAATTCATCCGTTGTTGATTCCACCTTGAAACTTCTGATTCCAACATGCAGTAAATCATTTCATTTAGTTCCCTTCTGTTCAGAGAATGTTCAGCCTGTTTTAGGCCTTAATTATTCAAACTTTAAGTATCAAAGCAGAAAGAAAAGCCAGTGTTGCCTTAATGAAAGTGTTGAGAGGTGACTCCCGTCAGTGCAGGGTTCACAATGTGTAGCACAGATAACTAAACGTCTCAGCCCCACCTTTCTCCTCGATCTCGTGCTTGAGGATCTCCAGGTCCATGGTGAGCTCGTCCACTTTCTCCTTGTGGGAGTCGACCTCCAGCTGCAGAGACTCCGCCCTCTCCTCGGCCATCTCCTTATCCAGCGTGGCCATCTCGATGGCGTCCGCTGTGTCCGACATCTCCTCCATGTAATGCTCCTTGGCCTCCAGGGCTTCCTTTGCCTCCTACACACAGATCATTATGTTAGTTAGTTATTGTCCATAGAGTCGCAATACAATCTTTAACACCTGCAAGGAAATGTTTCTCTCTTTGTGCATTATTTCCCTTCATTGCTCGTTTGTGTCTTTAAATGAAGTGAATTCTTCATTTACAGGCAGTATTGTATTGTATAGCTGTGGTTATAATAATAATCTGTTTATGATGTCTGCAGTGTGGGTTTGTGTCGTATTAGTTGAAATAGTGTCTCGTCCACTCTGATCTGTTCCTGCCTTTATATGTGTTAATATAAAACTACACAGTTATTAAGCAGAGTTATGTTACCTAAACGTTACATTTAGTACATTGTTTAGTTCTTCTCTATTCAACATGTACAATAATAAGTTTGGTTTATTATTTCTCTGTAACATTAACGTTCAGAACTAACTAAGAAAGAATCAAAGTTCATGAAAAACACAATTCCTGCACAACTTAACATATAGTTCACACATGTTACTATTACTCATCTGAATGTCACACTATTACATCATATATCATCTCATATTCCTATCTTAAGTCTCCTCTGCAGCGTCTGAACATCTACTCATGGGTCTGCAGCTTCTCACCCTCTTGGCCTCCTTCAGTTGTTTCTGCAGCTCGGCCTGCTGCTCCTGCATCTTCGTCTTCCACTCCTGCAGCTGCTCCAGCTGGATCTTGTGCTTCTCCAGCTCCTTCAGCTTGGCCTTGTCCTCCGTCCGCTTCATCTTCAGCGTCTCCAGCTTCTCCTCCAGGTCCTTCACCTGAACACGCAGCACCTCCTCCTCCTGTATGCAGGGTGATACCAAGGAGGAGGAGGAGGAGTAGGAGGAGGGCGACAGAAGGATGAGATGATGAAATGGAGGACAGATGGGAGAAGATGGAGATATTTCATTAGTAATCACACATTTAAAGAGACAAAGGGGGCTTCAGTCCTCCTCCATTACTTCAGCTTTTCATTCTTTACTTTTTCTTTAATTGTTCCACTTTCATGATGTTTTAAGGAGTGGATCAGGTGAACAACAGCTTTCATCTTCTTATGTATTAGGAAGCTTTCATTTCACTTGCCATGCAGTGACCCCCCTGTGGAGTGGAGGAAGTCAGCATTGAGACACGAAGGACACACTTAATATACGTGCTTGTACACATCTCACACACACTACTTTAGTCCTGAAATAAACACCTGCAGCCTGTGAACAGAGACGTCTCACACACAGCGATTACAGACTGGAGGTCACACCTTGGGCAGCTCGTTAACATGTTAGTGAGAGAAACAACACTTCAATATTAGGTGCAAAACATCTTCACATCACGCCACATGACTGCACCTGTGTTTCCATCATGACGTCCTCCTGAGGGGATAAAACATGAATCAGACCGACGATGTTCAGATCAAACACCAGACGGCAGCTGTTGAACTACACATTAAAGTACATGTTGCTTCTCTGTGTCAGCAGTGATTCCACCTGCACACAGTTCATGATCAACAAAGAGTTCACAGACAGTTAAGCAACTTCACGAGATCCCATTGACTAATGTTCGGTCATCTTAATCATCTTCATCAGCCGTGTGCTCCAGAGCTCATCTCTGAAACGGCTTCGTCTCATTGCTGAGAAGCAGCAGACTGAAAGTGAACTAATGATACGCAACCACTTCAGAACCAAAGCGTGAGACTGTTGTACACTGATGCTATCAGAGTAACAGTAGTGGTGTCTATTGATAGAATGATAGTTGAGCAGACTGAGTGCCCCTCAGAGCTCCATCCTGGGCCCACTGCGTTCAGCTACAGATAAATGAAAGCATCACACCTGCAGATGACACCTCGCTGTGTAAACCTGAAACCTCTACAGCTCAGAGCATCCAGAGGACTGTTCAACACAATATCTGTTGCTTTTTGCTGTTTTACCAAATATGTGATGAACAAGGAACTCCACACACAAGACACCAGTACAACTACTAACCTCTAACTAACTCACTCACTAACTAACTACTAACCTCTAACTCACTCACTCACTAACTAACCTCTAACTAACTCACTCACTAACTAACTAACTACTAACCTCTAACTAACTCACCCACTAACTAACTAACTACTAACCTCTAACTCACTCACTCACTCACCTCTGTGGACTGAAAGGGTTAACTTCTCACTGAATCTCAGGTGTGATTTGTTTTACTTGTGATCAATCCAGCCGAACACTATGTGTCCCACACTCACACTAATTCTCTACAGTGTGCACTAAACTACTAAACTCTATGTGTTAAATAGCCTATTAAGTATCCATACTGTCTGCTCTGAGTAACTTTATTTCTAGTGTGATCACATGACAAAGCATGACCACCGAGAGGAGAAGCCGTTTAGATTATACGACTAAAGACTGCTGCTACATTACAACTATAATCAAGTCTGTTGCATAGTTTCCTGTTTTTCCCTTTTGTTAGATTGGAAGTCCTGGTTTTATTCCACGTGTCCTTATGTACCTGAAGACACCAGTTAAAGCCTTCTTCTTATGACACCAACACAAAGTGAATACTTAGAGGAACTGTGGAACAGCAAAGGTCACGTCTGATGTAACTCCCACACGTCTGCTCTCTGAAGACGTCTTTGATCTCGATGGCACGATGTG
This sequence comes from Anarhichas minor, assembly GCF_050575085.1. NCBI lineage: Eukaryota > Metazoa > Chordata > Actinopteri > Perciformes > Anarhichadidae > Anarhichas > Anarhichas minor. The sequence goes on from NW_027466484.1 coordinate 2,666,104, forward strand.
CATTGTGTTACAACAGTGTCATGTGTCATGATCACCATGTCTAGCATGTTTCATCACAGCTGGCATTAGTCACCTGTTTCCTGTATGTGAAACCCATAAATATCAGAAGTGTGAGCCCTCACCGCGTCGTTCCTCAGTATGTTATGAATGCACCTCGTCCTAAACGAATCAGCAAGCTGCCTTCCCCTGTAGCTCCTCCCACAGCTTGATGTTCTGAAGGCGGATAACTGACCTTGCTGGGGCCGGGGGCCGGAGGGTTCCCTGGGGAGTGGAGGGTGGGGATGACCGGAGCAGCCAGAGGGGTCTGGGCCGGCGTGCTGGGCTCGCTGCTGCTCATCTCCCCAGCAGAGGCCGAGGCCGAGCCGGACGCAGCCCCCCTCCCCCCTGCAGGTCGGCTGGGCTGCTGCAAGACAACAATGAGACAGAAAACATGACTACATGTACAATGAGAAGATTCTACTGTGATGAGGTTTAATGGCCCCTCACTGCATGGTTACATGCATTGAGCATCCTGGTTAGAGTCGTATTCAGGACGATAACACTGAAGATAAAGTAAAGCTGTTTGTCTCTGTGGGTTTCTGATAATATGTGTGAAGCAGTTCAGCTTCTCCACCAGATCAACAATACCAGACTTTCCTTTTATTTCCTATTATTCTGAACATTATTTATTGATATTTGTTGTTTTTCTGTATGTATGTAAACAAGGCAGAAATGAATGATCAGAAACATGGATCCAGATATGATGTTTACATGTGCAACACATCAGAACTGCTCTGGAACTAATTGAAACAGTGACTACACCTGCTGCAGCAGAGGAACAGTATTCATGCTGTAAATATACATGTAGAGCAACGTGCAACTAGAACAATGTTGTTGCTATAAACCAAAATAATGAAGATAAGATGGATCATTGGTGGTGATGTGTAGTCACAGCTCGGCATCACTCACACAAACACACAAACTGCTTCATGAAGTAAAACAATCAAATCATTCAAAGTGAGAGAAATGAGAAACCTGCAGACTGAGGACTGGGCTCACCTTGGGCCTTCTGGCCGTGGTCTGATGAGGAGAGGAAGGAGGAGAAGAGGAGGAAGTGGAAAAAGGTTAAAGAGGAGGAGAGGAGGGAAGGAAACAAACAGCCAGGGTTAGTGATTAAAGGCAAAGTTCATTTTAAACTGGAAATCACAGAGAACACGACGAGATGGTTGCATGAAACAATAAAAACCTTTGAAAAGCACAATGAAGCCGTTATCATGTGACATCCCTACAGATCTCTCCTCTCTCTTGTCCTAGCTGGTCTCCAGGGTCTCATCTCTTCCCCCCACGTGACCAAACTCCTCAGAAACAACATGGACACTGAGACTGGTACGGCCACCGGGACCTAAATGACTGCTTTGTGTCTCGCACAGACGAGGTTCACCGGAGAACAATTCTGTTGTGCTGCACGATGCGCTGTGATAACAGCTTGTTATCACAGACGAGCTGCACAGAGAAACATCCACTCTGTTCTCCTCTCACTCCTGAGAGTCCTGCACTACGTTGTTTTAATGAGACTGCTTGAAGGAGACATTCACCATGAAGGAGACATTCACCATGAAGGACATTCACCATGAAGGAGACATTCACCATGAAGGACATTCACCATGAAGGAGACATTCACCATGAAGGACATTCACCATGAAGGAGACATTCACCATGAAGGACATTCACCATGAAGGAGACATTCACCATGAAGGAGACATTCACCATGAAGGACATTCACCATGAAGGAGACATTCACCATGAAGGAGATTCACCATGAAGGAGACATTCACCATGAAGGAGACATTCACCATGAAGGAGACATTCACCATGAAGGACATTCACCATGAAGGACATTCACCATGAAGGAGACATTCACCATGAAGGAGACATTCACCATGAAGGAGACATTCACCATGAAGGAGACATTCACCATGAAGGAGACATTCACCATGAAGGAGACATTCACCATGAAGGACATTCACCATGAAGGAGACATTCACCATGAAGGACATTCACCATGAAGGAGACATTCACCATGAAGGACATTCACCATGAAGGAGACATTCACCATGAAGGAGACATTCACCATGAAGGAGACATTCACCATGAAGGAGACATTCACCATGAAGGACATTCACCATGAAGGAGACATTCACCATGAAGGAGACATTCACCATGAAGGACATTCACCATGAAGGACATTCACCATGAAGGAGACATTCACCATGAAGGACATTCACCATGAAGGAGACATTCACCATGAAGGACATTCACCATGAAGGAGACATTCACCATGAAGGAGACATTCACCATGAAGGACATTCACCATGAAGGACATTCACCATGAAGGAGACATTCACCATGAAGGAGACATTCACCATGAAGGACATTCACCATGAAGGAGACATTCACCATGAAGGACATTCACCATGAAGGAGACATTCACCATGAAGGAGACATTCACCATGAAGGAGACATTCACCATGAAGGACATTCACCATGAAGGAGACATTCACCATGAAGGAGATTCACCATGAAGGAGACATTCACCATGAAGGAGACATTCACCATGAAGGACATTCACCATGAAGGAGACATTCACCATGAAGGAGACATTCACCATGAAGGACATTCACCATGAAGGAGACAGTCACCATGAAGGACATTCACCATGAAGGAGACATTCACCATGAAGGAGACATTCACCATGAAGGAGACATTCACCATGAAGGAGACATTCACCATGAAGGAGACATTCACCATGAAGGACATTCACCATGAAGGAGACATTCACCATGAAGGAGACATTCACCATGAAGGACATTCACCATGAAGGAGACATTCACCATGAAGGACATTCACCATGAAGGAGACATTCACCATGAAGGAGACATTCACCATGAAGGACATTCACCATGAAGGAGACATTCACCATGAAGGAGACATTCACCATGAAGGACAACAAAGAGCATCTCACAATGTATTGTGAGACTGTAACTCTATAGAGATACATTCTATAGATGATATGGTTTCTAGATCAATGACATCATATATAAACATTAACATGTGTGTGTGTGTAAAGCTGTATGCCCTCTCATCTCTACACATGTCGTGGCTGTTCTGGAGCTTTTGATCAGCTAACAATTATTTCCTCCATTAATTGTTCAAATGTCTTGTTTTGTTTGAATGGTCCAAAATATAAAGATTTTACTCTGATATACAACTTAGAAAAGAAGAAACTTCATAAAAAAGATCTCTCTCTCTCTCTCTCTCTCTCTTGCACACACACACACACACACACACACACACACACACACACACCTCTCTGGCTAGTTATCGTTCTTTATTGGATTAGAGCCGGACCATTCAGCAGAAATTAGCCCGAGCTAACAGCTAACAGCTGTACCTCTTAAGCTGTGGTGTCGTGCTGTAGATACGAGGACAGGCTGTACTGAGATCAGCCTGTTTGCTACCTTCATCTGCAACCAAGAGTGAAATCATGTGATTCCCCTCTGATGGTAAAAAGAGCTTCTGCATGATGAGGCCGAATAAAAGAGAAAAGCTTGTGCTGTCTACACAAACACAACTGCACACATATGGATAGGCATGGAATAATTCTGCACAAATCAGTGCTGAGCAACAGATAAACTGATGAAATGGTCAAATACTGTCACAACCGAGCTGCAGCTACGCTTCTACTTCCAAACTGAGAATATCAGAGATCGCTTGAGAGAAAATAAAAAGGGCGATTATCATCAAAACTCTCCAGCATGACATTCACAGCAGCCCTGCAACAAGACACATGCATGGTGACAACAACAACAACATCCTAACAGATAAGGACCATCATATGGAGTTCTGTACCTTCCGGGGTGCAGGAGTCTGTCTCATCATATTTGCAAGAGAAGAAGACACACACACACACACACAGTCACACACACACACACACACACACAGGAAGGTGATAAAACAGGTAAAGATGTTCGATCCACAGAGACCAGGACGGACGGACTGACGGATGGACAGACAGGCAGGCAGACAGATAGCTGAAGCCGAACAGACAGACAGGCAGCCACTCAGGCCGGGAAGCTGCAGTGGTGGAAATGGCCGCAGCGATGTTTTCCCAGGCTCCCCCTCCCTTCGTCTGTCCTCCTGCTATCGTCCTCCTTTATGTCCTCCTGCTCAGCTGCTCTCATAATCCTCAGTCGGTGCCTCCCTCTCCTTTCTCCGTTTACGACTCGGACATCTCGCTGCCGAGAGCCTTCCGACCTGCTTCTGCTCACAAGGAGACGCCTCGCCTCCCCTAACCTTCCTCTCTCCCCTCCTGTCTCATTCCCCCCCCCCCTTCTCGCTCTGCTTGTTGTGATTGGCCAGCCCAGCCAATGCCCTGCTCCCGCATTACATCACTGTGCAGCCTCCTCCCTCCCTCCTCAAACACCCACCTGGGGGTGGGGGGGGGGAGGGGGGTGTGACATGGGACAAACATAGGATGTGAGACGGAGGAGAGACGGAGGATGTGAGACGGAGGAGAGACGGAGGATGTGAGGCGGAGGAGAGACGGAGGATGTGAGGTGGAGGAGAGGGAGCAACATGAGCAGCAACGCCGATGCAAGCCTCTCTTGTCACCTAGCAACACTGGCAGAGCTCTGATCTGTAACATGTTAAAAAGTCTAAAAGTCTTAAACGTTGTTTAGTTTATCTGTTTATGATCTTTGTATCTGTTGTTGTAATGAAGTTTATCTTTATACTCCTTCTTTTCATATTTTAACTTATTGTGTATCATTATGTAGTTTCATACATTATATGATGCAGTAAATGTGGACTCATCTGCAGTCATTAAGGGTGAGCAGTATGGATACTTTATACTACTCCATTACATTAAGACATATACATTATGATGTAATGTTATAGGTTACGCTGTCCATCCTTTCCAGCTGCAACACATTCATGTATGACGATATGATATGTATGAATCTGAACTGGTCCATTCTGCAGAATGAATACTTTTACTTTTGGTACTTTCAGTATATTTTGAACGCAGGGCGTGTACTTGTACCAGAGTATTTGTACACTAGTATTGCTACTTTAACTCAGAGTACTGTCCATACCTAACAGTGTATTTGTTCTATTCTGATTACTTGTTAATTAAAAGAAACTTTACAAAATGGATTAAAACATTCAGTGTTAAAATAGCCAATTAAGACTCAAAGTAGACGCTAGTCTTGAGCTCTACATGTAACACTGACTGTTGTAAAAAAGGGGATTTTAGTATAAACAGTGATTTAACAGGTCAGTTCATTCCTCTGCTCCACTAATCTCTTCTCTGCACCAGCAGCAGGGCGAGAGAGCATGTAAGAGGATTCATTAAACAGGAATACTCTGATCAGCTGCGAGCTTTAAACCTGAAGTACTTTCACATTGTGGGCTGTGATGAAACTCGGCTATACAGTAAATACAGAGAGGTTGTTTTTCTTTGTGAGATTATATGAGAAAGAATTGATTATTATGAGAAAGACTGAAGCAGAACTTGAGAGTTCAGACTGCTGAAGCGGAGAGAAGAAGTGTTTACATGTATCCGTTACAGAGAATCTGTCCTGATGAAATATTAAACACCGACTAAGTGCTGCTCTGAGACGACGAACGCTGGAGTGATGGGGTGAGACAGACGGAGATGTATCAGGTTCCAGCACACACACACACACACACACACACACACACACACACACACACCTCTGCAGCCTCCAGCAGGACGGCGAGGGGATGAAATGAGCGCTCAGGAAGCACAAACGCAGCATCAGCAACACGCTCGGCTTGCACTGAGCGGGCAGAACGGTGACGGTTATTTCACGACTCGGGGAAACTGGAGAGAGACGCGTGATGCACAAGAAGTCTATCGCAGCCGACAGCAATAAAAGAAGCAAAATCAAAGTTATTTACACTTCGTCCCGCTCACTCGTCTGATTTAAAGACGTGTTGACGACGACTCTGCTGTCGAGAAACAGACTTCATGACGATCATAATCTTATTACTATGAAAACAAAGAACAACAACTTGAGCTTTGTTCATTTACTACATTGATTCACACTGTATCTGTTATTTTAGTAATTCATTTCTTCATTCATTTATCTATTCATTTATTTATTCATTCATATATTTATCTATCTATCTTTTTATCTATTATTTATTCATTCATCTATCTATGTATCTTTCTACCTATTTATGTATCTTTTTATCTATTTATTCATTCATTCATGTATTCATACATGTATTTATTATTGAACACGTTGTGGTTCCATGAATACAACACGTTCCTTCCCTTCTGTTTAAAATAAAGACTGGATAATAAATCTGTAACTTTAACTGGAGGAACAGAAGGTTCAGACTTAGTTGAACTATTTAAAGTAGAGAATAGTTCACCCTTTCATATGTTCTGTCTCGTCTGTAACGAGGGTGAATCATTCCTGCATCTTCTGAACTCCTCGGTGACATTTAACCCACATTGCTCAGTTAGACGTGAGAGAGGAGAACGTTCAGTGAAACGTGAGAGAGGAGAGCGTTCAGTGAAACGTGAGAGAGGAGAACGTTCAGTTAGACGTGAGAGAGGAGAACGTTCAGTTAGACGTGAGAGAGGAGAACGTTCAGTGAGACGTGAGAGAGGAGAACGTTCAGTGAGACGTGAGAGAGGAGAACGTTCAGTTAGACGTGAGAGAGGAGAACGTTCAGTGAGACGTGAGAGAGGAGAACGTTCAGTGAGACGTGAGAGAGGAGAACATTCAGTTAGACGTGAGAGAGGAGAACGTTCAGTGAAACGTGAGAGAGGAGAGCGTTCAGTGAAACGTGAGAGAGGAGAACGTTCAGTTAGACGTGAGAGAGGAGAACGTTCAGTGAGACGTGAGAGAGGAGAACGTTCAGTGAGACGTGAGAGAGAAGAACATTCAGTGAGACGTGAGAGAGGAGAACATTCAGTTAGACGTGAGAGAGGAGAACGTTCAGTGAGACGTGAGAGAGGAGAACGTTCAGTGAGACGTGAGAGAGGAGAACGTTCAGTGAGACGTGAGAGAGGAGAACGTTCAGTGAGACGTGAGAGAGGAGAACGTTCAGTGAGACGTGAGAGAGGAGAACGTTCAGTGAAACGTGAGAGAGGAGAACGTTCAGTTAGACGTGAGAGAGGAGAACGTTCAGTGAGACGTGAGAGAGGGGAGGAGAACATTCAGTGAGACGTGAGAGAGGAGAACATTCAGTTAGACGTGAGAGAGGAGAACGTTCAGTGAGACGTGAGAGAGGAGAACGTTCAGTGAGATGTGAGAGAGGAGAAGAGAACGTTCAGTTAGACGTGAGAGAGGAGAACGTTCAGTGAGACGTGAGAGAGGAGAACGTTCAGTTAGACGTGAGAGAGGAGAACGTTCAGGCCTCCTGGCTGAGGCCGAACAGGAGACGATAAAGTAGAACCGAGCTGACAGGAAATCCATCCTCTGCAGCAGGTCTGTTCTCAGGTCTGTTCTCTGCAGGTGGAGGCGTCACCGCCTGACATTTATCAGCATGTATGAGTCAGCGGAGGATGAATATTAAAGAGAACTGAACCGAGTCGTGATGAATCCCCGGGGGGTGCAACATAAAACTCACAATATATCATATTTCTGCATTATATTCTGATGGCGTCTCATTCGCAGCATGTTAAGATGAAACATGAACATCACGGCTGTTCCTGATGAAGCTGGAAGGACTTAAGTATTTTAGGGTTGAACACCAGAGCTCCACTGCTGTGCTACGTCGTCACATCTCTGACTTCTTTATTGCCTTCTTTGATATTTAGAATAGATTTGATTGTTAAAACTTGTAATCTTTTTACCAAAACACATGAACAGTACAGCAGAAAGGTTTGAACTGGGTTCTTATGGATCAGATGAAATGCTGAGGCTTACTGACGGTAGAGAGTGAGACGGATACAATAAGACAAATACAACAATTATATTTGAATGAATCCGAATCTTCAAAGAATCTGGTGATTTCTATGATTTATAAAATACAATTGATAAAATATTTAGCATTTTTACTTGATAAATGACTAAAACCTAACAATCCATGATCAACATTGATGACCTTTATATTCCCGTTGATGGACTTATGAGCCCAACCAGCCCCACACATCACACGTGTCTTAGTGCGCCAGTGTTAAACCAACACGGCTGCAAAGTGAAGCTGACTGCTCTCAGCTGGATCCTGTTAATACAACCTCCCCTCTGAATGCCACAAACCCAACGTTTACATGTTATTGAGAGCTTCGTGCTGAATATCATGCGAGTAAGATTCTCTCAGAACCGGACTATTGGATCAAACATGTCGGTGCTCCTGATTCACGCAGAAATAACCACGAAAACAGGAAAACAGCTGCCGAGCTGCCTTCAGCATGCAGACCAAGAAAGGGTACATCTCAAGTCTCTTAATGTCATCCCCGTTTCCCTCACTTGCGTCCTTTCCTTGCGTCTTAGTCCCTCCCACCAGGGATGCATGGAGGAAACCATGCGAGGAGAGAGGAACGAGGAAATATGTTTTAAGAGACATGAGACGTCCTTTCCTCAGTTGCGTCACGTGAAGCGATGTCTGTTTCTGATGACAGCTGATCAGCTGATCACAGCTGATCAGCTGTCAGTCGGCTTTAACAGCTGGAGAGACTTTAGATAAGTTAGTGTCTGTTCACATGATCACTGTACTTAATAACAGTAACTAATAATACTAATAACTAATAAAGACACACAGTAATCACCACTGTAGAGGTGTTTCTCTCTGTAGTCTGTTAACAAACTGTGTCCTGTGTTCTGTTTATAAGCACAGGATCCAGTTCTACCAGCGGAATGCGATCGTCTTATTTATGAATTATTTGCGTCTGTACGTTTTGAAATTGTGACTGTGGCGTCATTATTAAATAACCCAGAATATGATTATTGTTTCTCTTAAATGATAAAACTCAAACACTCAGGAATGATGTAAAAAGTGTTTAGTCTCTCAGCTCTCTCTGACTTTAATTGTATTCATAATAAAGTTATTGAGGGAAATATCAGATCATGAAAACACAAATCTTTCTAATAAATGTAGAAAGTTGTTTGTGGTTCTTTTGTTGTTCAGACTACAATGAACATTTATTTAAACCAGACGGTGAATCAGAAACTAATCAAATATAAACTAGAGTTTATTCTGTGATCCGTCTTCACTCTGGTGTTGAACTCAGTCAGTCAGTCTGATCGGCTGCAGCGTCCAATCACATCACTGATGAACAATGAGGGGGCGTGTCGGCCGTTAAAAGACTTCCTGAAAGTCTGTTCTCGTGGGTCCTCGCTCATGGCTCCTCCGAGGTTCCTCCTCCATCCTCGATCCGCAGAGCTACATTAGAGCTTTGGGACGGCCGTCAATATGGCGGCGCAGAAACAACTTCCGGTTCAAGCGAGGATCGAGGAGCGAGGAAACGACAATTAAGAGACTTGAGATGTACCCTTACACATACAGAGCAGAGCAGAGAGCCCGGGGAGGGGCGGTCACGTGACAGGAAGTGGACACACGCGTCACCTCTCGCTCCCTTCATTCGCTCACATTCACGCTCGCATGAACACAGAGCGGCTCGGCAACAAGGCCACGGATAGGCGGTGTGTGGCGAGGTGTGAGGCATCATGGGTAAAACAATGAGCACGAGGCCGTTAGCCATGCAGCAGCGAGGTCACTACAGTCATCAACACAACATCACACTGTACCGAGGTCACAGAAACATGCAGCACCTTTTTGGGCTTCACTCCTCGCTGCGTGGTCGGAGGAAAGAAGGGAAGGAAGTGAGGAAGGAAGAGTTTGTCAGAGGCATGCTGGAGGTGACGGGGGCCTGAGGAGAGTCGGTGGATCAGAGACCTCCATCCAATAAACACTTCATTCACCTTCACACACACTTCATTCAGCTCATTCTCACACAAACTGCTCACAGAAAGGTATTAATATAAACGTGTTATTATAGTAATATGTACTATGACAGACATTCTTATGCCTTTAATGCTACGTTTGTGTTTTATATAAGTAAACGTCGCCCTCTGCTGGTCACATATGAACACAGAACCTTCAGCTCGGGTTTGATTTGGAAGTTGGTCTAATTTGTTAAACTCATAATTATTATTTAAGATTATCTAAAAGAAAATTGTATTTCTTATAAATTTCAATGTATTTTAATTATGGACGGAGATTCTTCTCCTTTTACAGCCGTATAACAAAGAAGAGTTAATCTCACGTTTGTAGTATTTAAGTATATGTATATTACTCCTTCGTACTGTAAACTCATACTTCTAACTTGCAGATTGTCGGTGTGTCCCTCCTTCAGTGTCAACAACTACTGCACATGTAATGCACTCAGAGATGTTCAGTTACTCTCTTTAGACTGAAGTCAAACTATTGAGTGAAATAAATGAACTTGATCACCTGTGAACCCGTGAAAGAGGAAGACTTTCTCTGATAAAGTCTGAAACAGCAGAGCAGGTGTGGCAACAGCAACACACAGGGTTTCCTTTAGATAACATAGAGTTTGTGTGTGTGTGTGTGTGTGTGTGTGTGTCCTGATTTCCTGCAGGTCACTGTGTCACAGCGTTATCCGACTCACCAGTTTCGTGGACTTGGGCGTCTCCAGGATCTCTGAGGAGATAAAAAAAGAGAAACAAAGAAAGTGAGAAACGTAAGTAAATATTATATTATGATCAGTGTTTATCATCTTTAACAAGCTGTAAAGTCCCACAAAGATCCTGCTGCAAACAGATGAAGGCCACCACGACTTATTGTCCACACGGATACTTTCAGAGACACAGTCGCATGTGGAACATCTGCTTTGTGTTTTGGGTAATAGTGCATAAAGTGCTACAACAAATACTAGAATATAAAGGTCTAAAAGAGTCGTTTAAATACTAGAAGTAAGCAAAAGAGCCAATACAAGGAGCTGGGAGGAGTTCGGGCCACAAACAAAGAAACGACTGATAATCACTTCAGAAATCTTCTTAATTGAAAAACAGACGCATCTCTTAAAGACACGAAGCTCAACTGGAATAAAAATGGGAATAATGGAGATTATACGAGACTCTGAACATCTGAACAGCGCTGCTGATAAATCCATCAGCAGGACTGAGAGGAGGAACAGTGTGAATGTATTTCACATGTTGTTGTTTTATACAGTTTGTTTTTTATTGTTTGATGTTGCAAATCTCCCAATAAAAATAAAAATCACGCAGGTCACGTGATATTTATTGTTTTTTCTAAACTGATGGTATTTGTTGTAATTATTTAGATTCTTTTCAAACTCCTGTGGTTTGGATTTTAGTTATTTAATTTAATTTAATTGTTTTTACTGTAAAACACTTTGAACTTTATTTTGAAAGATACTAAATAAAAAAACATATTTGTATTATTATTATTATAATTATTACAATTATTATTACACTATATTCCTCAGCAGATGATGACGATACGATCCAACAGCTATTAATGTCACTTGTTATGTCAACTGTTATTACTGTGTTGTTATTACTGTGTTGTTATTACTGTGTTGTTATTACTGTGTTGTTATTACTATGTTGTTATTATTACTATCTGGCAGTTGAAGCTTGAATCTGTTGCTTGATTATTTTGTCTCATCTCTTCGTCTAACATTAAAGACAAACGTCTGTTAGTCTGAGGCGGTAAGAAGAAGATGTTCGCTGTCAGCAGTAGAAAGACGACGTGTTGCAGTTTAGTTCGACATCATTAGAACATCTGCAGAGCTTTAACGGACCGGCAGTGCACACAGAGGGATTCACACCCACAACCTTGTGCAGAGTGGAGGACTCACTCATGAAACCAGAGCCTGTAATGAGAAACTTACCGAAGCACATTTATATTTCAGACCTTTAGCAGAAACCACGTGAGCTACAGAGGGAGAGCAGGTGGGGTTACACTGCCTTGCTTAAGGGCACGTATACACTCATACAACAATGGAGACGTGACTGATGTGGTGATGAATCCAATCTGATAAAAAGAAAGTACCAGTAAACTGACAGAAATAACATTGAAGCTGCTCTTAAGATGCAGAAAGACTCGGTTTACTTTACGACCAATCAGGAGAAAGGAGGCAGGAAGATGTAGACGGTGTTTAGCATCATCAGCTATCAGACGGATCGACTTCTTAAGAAAGCAGCACAAACACTTTGATGTGGTGATAAAACCTGCAACCCGTCAGTTACCAAAGAGGTGTGAGTTGGACCGCAGTGCCATGAATCAGAGAATACTGTTTTTATTAATGTCACAAGAAGGTGATGAGGACCAAAGACAGAACCATCTGTGTCCTTACCTCGTTTGGGAACCTTGCCGGTGCCGGTGCCGGGCTCAGGCGTCTCCGGAGACGTTGTGTCGGCCCCGTCGTTAACCAGCTGGATCTGAGACGGACAGAAAGCAAAAAGAGTTATTTATGTCCTCCAACGACTCTCAGAGCTGGCAAGGAAGGGAGCCACAACAAACAACATTTATTCATGTTCATTCAAATATATATCAGGTGAGTCGTAATGTTTCTGCGGTGCAGAGACGCTGAGCGGTGTGTGTGTGTGTGTGTACCTGAGCAGCTGGCTCACAGCAGGTAACATCTACTCTCCGTGTTCACTCAACAACAACAAAGGCCTCAAGCAGGAATCACCATCAAATAGATTCCTTCTTCAGTTTCGAGTGATTTAACAGCATTCTCTGTTCGGTGACGTACGTATATACAGACCGTCTGCGTCTCTTCATCGTGGAATTAAGAATAATGAATTTGGAGTTTATGAGTATTTTGGCACGAGAACTTCCACAGTTTACGAGTTAGCTGTTGGGAATATTCTCTGCCTCTGGGTCTTCATCAGGGAACTTCCTCAACGATGTAACATCACCTGTGATGGATATATTGAAGTGCTTCTCCATGACGCTCACATTTCCTTGACTGTTCTTCACGGGCTGCTTTGCTTCAGAGACGCACCTTCTGTATGTAACGTCATGTGAGACCGTCCTGCTCTATCTCTGTCTCTCTGTGGTGACGCAGCATTCACAGCTGCATTTCATACAGACACCGTTACACTTGTTCTGTTTTCACCTGCTGGTTTTAAATGATTCATTACTTCTGTTTACTTTTTACCAGCAGGTGAACCTTACAAACACACGTTCATCAAGTTAACCAAACCTCACAGAAGAAACAGATGTGAAGTTTGCTTTAGGATCAGAGTGAAATGAGGCCCGATGTGTCTGAGAAGTTTAGAAGGTGCCCTGTGAAGATGTAGAGCTCTAGGAGCGATATAGTGCAGCTGTTTCCCTTGTTGTGTGTCTTGTGTTCACACACACACAGACACACTGCTGTCAATGGTTCCACATCATACTACAGGTGGTGAAATGAGCTAAGAAACGCTGCACTGTACCAGCAGAGAGAGGGAAGAGGAAGACTGCTGGTGTAATAAATACTTTAGAAACGTTGTCTGTAGAAGAGCTTTACCTCAAAACAAGCTTCCACAATGAGAACACTACAGGAGCTCATTAAATCCCCATGAAACTGAAGCAGTGACAACAAGACAAGTCTCACTACTTTCCTTTCTTTCCCTTGGGATGCATTGTCTCCTCCAGGCCACCGTAGATAACATATGCTAATGTGATACGCAGCGGCATTTTGCAGGATTTGTTCTGAGAGTAAAAAATAAATCAGAAAACAAGCAAACACGCAGCCTGAAGCAGAAATATCAACCGCCACACAAACCCACTGCGTCAGATGAAAGTAAAACAGAATCCATCTCACAAAGTCAGAAAGTAAACAATAGATAGGTGGGGGGGGGGGGTGCTAGATGGTGGAGACAATGACATCATCCTCTGCTTTAGATCTCCAGCTCTAGACATGACAGGAAAGTAAAGTAAATAACTATTGTTGTCGTTTACCTGCGATTGTCTCACAAATATCCCACGGTTCTCCTCGCAGGTGAAGTAGCGCTTGCCCTGCACGGTGCCGTCGTTCTTGCCCTTGGCCTCGTCCAGGATGACTCCCACCCATTTCCCGGAGGCGAAGAGCGTGTTGCCGATGTAGGCCACCGTGCCCTGCTGCCCCTTCCCAATCACCTCCACCAGGGAGCCCACTTTGACGGGCCGCCCGCCCCCATCCGAGCTCATCCTGCTGCTGCCGCTGCTGGTGGTCTGAGGTGGGACGAAGAACACACACACTGTTAAAACACACACTGTTAAAACACACACTGTTAAAACACTGTTCACTCCTCTAAATATACATATCAGTATAGGGAGTTTCTTCTTCTTCTCTGGAGGAGAGTCTGAGGTAATAACCCTCAGTCATGGGTGTTCACCAGACTGGGAATGAAAGACACTATCAAGTTGCATTGTGGGTAGTGTAGGATCTCGTGGCTTTGAAGATTGATGAATACTCGGGATTTAAAGCTGGGACATCCTGGACCCAGTAGCACCAAATGTGACCACAAGTCCCCCGACTTTGAAGCGCAATACTACACAGCTGCAGCAACCCTTCAGGACGGTCTAACCAGGAGACAACCTGCATTCTCTCTAGTGTCCACCAGGGGGCGACTCCTCTGGTTGTATAGAAGTCTATGAGAAAATTACTCTACTTCTCTCTTGATTTATTACCTCAGTAAACATTGTAAACATGAGTTTATGGTCTCAATCTCTAGTTTCAAGTCTTCTTCAATACAGCATGATGTTCATTTAGTACATTATGGTCCATTTAGAGTCACACAGACCATAAAGCAGGGGATGCTTTAGGGCGGGGCTACACGGTGATTGACAGGTCGCTAACAGAGCACTACGTCACTCCTCCGCAGTCCAAATGTGGTCACTTCCGTTCACTGGCTGCAAAAAATCTAAGATGACAAAGTCCAAAAATCAAAGATGGCGACGGCCAAATTGCCAAACTCAAGGCTTCAAGACCCGAGTCCACAAACCAACGTGTGACGTCACGATGTCCACGTCTGATATCTAGTCTATGCTCCGACTCTAAACATTATAAACGGGATTCAACATCCAAAGAATGCTCGATGCTTATGAGGATTATTTAGGACCATCCTATCACATATCAGTGCATTCTGAACAATCCATCTTAACTTCAACTTACTCACCGTGATGATAGAAGCTGCCTGGCCATTAGCATTCATGAAACTTCTTTTAACAATCTGCATTTATTGCTAATACATCACAGACTCAGATTACATGTAATGCTTGAAATCAGTTCCAAACCACAAGATGAGATCTAACTTGAGTTGTAACTTGAGCTCAATATCTGCTTCTCCAAGAGCAGATGCCAGAAAGTTCTCTTACTGTACTTACTGTACATTTTAACAGCTTATCAAACATTGTGTGGCGTTCAATTTCTCTCTAAAGCACAATCTAACCCCAACCTGACAACCAAAGGCTTGTAATGTAATGACTGCAGTGCACGAGCATCACAAGCTGCAGGACATCTCTTACAGGACGGTGTGAGCACACAGAGACGAGCTGCTGAGGGAAGAGACAGAACAAGAAGTAGTTCTGTGTCATTCTGACCCACTGAGCCTCGTCTTTCACTCTCTTCATGTCAAACACACGCCTAAGAGCAGCAGCGCTCTGGTGATGGGTCCAGCAGCATGATGACGTGTGGGGAACACATCGCGCAGTAAAAAGGTTTCGAGACAGGCCGCAATATTTAGCAATCAAATAATCCTGCATAACCCAATTTACAGTGCGATGTCCTAGAGGTGCTGGTGACTCAGCAGAACAGAGAGGAGCCGATAGTATTACTCTGAGAGAACACGCTGAACACTCACCGTCTGTGTTTAAAGGTTGAGGACAGTGAACAGACAGACAGCAGCAACGTGAATGTCTTCTGAAATATGAAATGTTATAATCCGTCTCTTCCTCTGTGTTCTGTGATCATGTATATGATCAGCATCTCTATCTGTGACTCTACTGTCAGACCTTTAGTCTTCACTGCTGATTATAAACACCTTCTATGCCTTCGATTAACTCAGAGAAACACTCAGAAATATCAAACTAAACATTCAAGAACTCATTTAGTTGATATGATTGCCGTGTTTGATGCTCTTAACGACATCGATAGTTTAGTGTTTTAAAAATCAAATAACAAAATATCATCAAAATACATTTTTTTAATGATTCTGTGATCATTTAAACAGCAATAATATTAGTTTAATAATAAAACAAGTACTTTTGGTCTGCATGAGTTCATCGACCCGAGCATCAAGAATAACTTTAGAGAAATAAACACTCTTCTCTTTACTGATGAGGCCATACAGAGGTCACACAGAGGTCATACAGAGGTCATATTACATTTTATAATTAGCTAAAAGTTCCTGAAAAGTAACTTTAAGCAGGATTTTGAATTCAGGACTTTTACTTGTGAGAGCATTTCTTTGTGGTACTATTACTTCTCCCACCACCGACTACCTAAAACATGTCTATGTCTTCTTACTTATTGGCCGCCATACACACTAATATATATCTGCAATAAGCTAATATCAGTCAGTTTATGGGCACAATAACCAATCATTATAGCCCATCACTTACAGGGTTTAAACACTGCAGGCAGCGAGACTTCCTGCTTGGTCATGTGTTCCAACGAACAGCCAGTGACGGATCATATCTGTGTCTAGAGTCTAGACACAGATATGATCTAGACTCTAGACTCTAGAGTCTAGACACATATGATCTAGACTCTAGACTCTAGAGTCTAGACACAGATATGATCTAGACTCTAGACTCTAGACTCCAGAGTCTAGAGTCTAGAGTCTAGACTCTAGAGTCTAGAGTCTAGAGTCTAGACACATATGATCTAGACACAGATATGGTCTAGACCAGAGGTAGCCAACACGGTGCCCGCGGGCACCTGGTCGCCCGCAGGGACCATGTGAGTCGCCTGCAAGGCATGTTGTAAAAATAGCACTAGTCCCCATGGAGCTCCGTCTAAAATTTGTAGTTTCTGTTCATTTTGAATCAAAAACGCTTGCATTCATGTCGATTTTAAAAGGAAGAGGCCGCACCGCACTGGGTTTTCAGGTTTTCAGGTCCCTGCCGCGATCGCACACCGTCGTCAGGTCCGTCAGTCCTCGGAACAGGCCGCAGGGCAACAACTCATAGGTGGCGGGGGTAGAGGCGAGGCAACGCAGTACGATCGAAAAGGCCCAGACTAGAGGTTTGAACGCAGGCGACCAAAGACGCTCGCGTGCCTCGGAGGGTTGGACCCCCCCCCCCCCCCTCGGCTATAGACGAGACTTTTTACTAGTTTCTTCGTGGAGAAAAAGGTACCCAAAAAAAAGCTGGTGACTACAGACTACAGGCCGGCATGCAGGCTTCATTGCACAATGCAAAGTTGACCCAAATTTCCCAAAATGTGGTGATTAGTACTAATGTAATAGGATTCATTTAAACATGTGAAAGAGTTGATTTTTTTATTCTACATAACTGATAATTTGTATAAACATGGAACAGAGTTCATGATTTGTTCAAAAATGTTACGAAGGTAGTGGTTAGTACAAACGAGTCATGATGTGAAGACATGATATAGTTAATATTTTCCTAATTTTTTTTAGAAATTATCATTTTTACAAAAATATAACAGGTGCGATTTTGAACAAAATACACAATCATTGTTAATAATTATTGTGAGGAATAATTAACATTGACATGTGATCAGTCTCTTCACATATATTATTATTATTAAAAAGTGATCTGTGCAACTTTGTTATTCAGGAAGTTTGTATCAAAGAAGTAGCCCTTCGTACTGCTCGGTCCCCTTGAAGTAGCTCTCAGTTTCAAAAAGGTTGGTGACCCCTGATCTAGACTCTAGACTCTAGAGTCTAGAGTATATCTGTGTCTAGACACAGATATACTCTAGACTCTAGACCAACAGAGGAACCAGCACTGACATGGAGAGCAATGCAAAGTGAGTGGCCGTTAGGAGCTGGACAGCAGAAGAGGTAAAAATACATCAGACTGTAATACGTGGCGGTTAAACCTAATACTCAGCCGTCCATAGTGTACGAGTTGACGGCATTTAATCAGTAAGTCTGTAGGAATGTGGTCATATCGAGAGTTTGTTTCAGTGCTCTTTAAACATAAGCTTTAACACGGTGTCACTTCTTATGAGGCATTTTGAACGATTTACATTCTCAATCACAGCCGCTGAACAACAGATTTATAGATATCATCACTCATAACACCGAGGGAACCAATCTTCACTTATTCTATTCTCAGCAAATCAGCCCAACTAATAAAGGATGATCTTATCTTATCTTATCTTATGTTAGAGGAAACTAACTCTGGCAGAACTCACAGCTACAGAATCAGTTTCTCTCTTAAACATTATCAGGAAGAGAAGCAATGATCAGCTCTCCTTCTGGAAGGTGTTCATATAAAACCAGACGTCACTAAACAGGAAGTGTTCTTTTATGAACATCATCACATTGCAGCAGCAGTTATACAGACCCTGAGTTCCCATGATTGCGTACAGTCTAATTAACCTTATAATTCATGAGCAATATGAAAACAGACCTTTGAGCTGCTTCATTGCTGTAAACGCGCCCTAACGTCCATCGTCTACGTCACAGTCTAGAGATCTGTTATTCAAGCTGTAACATCCACTTAAATCCATCAAACACTCCAGATTCATAACGGAGGCATGACTCTGTGGTTTACGTGCTTCAGGAACACTCACATGCACCCGACAACAATCTGCAATCAAACAGCCTTTGGGGTTTTAAATCCTTTAAAGTCATAAAACAACTAACAGAAGAGAGTTGTGAATGCGCTGCTCTGCTCCGGCCACCGGTCTGTAATGAAGCCTTCAGTGTTGTTCGGTCACCGCTCCGACATGTTTCCATGTGCTGAAGGCAGAGACGACCCGAGGAGGGCGTGCTGAATTATTTAGTGACACTCTACTCTTAAAGCTCACGCCGACTGTAATGCTTTAAAAGCAGATAACAACAGAGACACAGCCTCATGTGCTGCACCGTAACACCGGCATTGGTATCAGACGGTATTGCTACTGAACGACTTTAAGAGATGGTCACCATGTCATGCAGGCTGTATTACAAAGTGAGCGTCTCTTCTTCATAAGTAAGGAGGTGTTTCTGTGAGTGTCTGATGTCATCGCTGACTCAAGAGACGGATGACAAACAGGAAGTCCTCTGGTGCTCATGGATTGTGTGTCCAGTGTCTTATGATAACAAAAGGCCCTGATGGTCCGACTGTCGCGTCTCCTCTCGTACTTCAGAGAGCGGAGTCGTCACAGAGCTCTGAACCTGAACATCACAGCAGCAGCGTTGAACCCGGGGGGGCGATCTGAGCCGAACAAAGAGGCGACAACTCAGACAGAGCAATGCAGCGCTGAACTGGATTAGAAACCCTTCTATTCAAAGTAGGAATCGACTCGGAGATGATGACAGGGTGAAACAAATTGAACAGACACAACAGAAACAATGCCGCAGCGACTAGGACCAACTTCAAACAGCACAGACCGGCCCATTCATTCCCCTCCCGGGATGATAAGCACCTCGTACTCACTCACCCGGGTGTACATGCTCCTCCTAGTCTGTGACATGTTTCCTGCTCGCCTGTCTGGACTGCAGGAGTGTTATTGGGGAGAGCGTCGGCCAGACAGAAGGGGGTCTAGGAGAGGTGTGTGTGGTGGGGGGGTTAGATGATGCTGCCGGAGCGTCTCTCTTCACAGAATCACACCATCCCTCTCCTGATCCAGCACAGCCTCAGCTCTCCACAGTCCTCTGCTGCTGCCGGAGGAGAGCCGGCAGGGATCCTCCGGCTCAGTAAAGCAGAAGGTTTTCTGAGGGGCAGACGGTGGACGATCGGACCCTGACGAACGGACCGGAGGAAACACCATCAAGGCTCGGTCTGCTGTGAGTGCATCAGCTGAGCGGCAGCACTGCTCTGCGCTAGTGTCTGCAGGAGGGAGTGTGCTTTAGGCCCAGACTGAGGAACTGGGTCCTAAAGCCTGCAAATACACCTCTTCTCAAAACAGCTTCTCACAATAAACCTGACAGTCTTTATTCCCATTGCATTACCTCGCAGTATGCACATGAATCATGTGGCGTGATGCAGAGGTTTGGAGTTGCAGGAACGCTCAATCAAAGAGCAATTAAAGTCCTGAAGGGACAAATAATTAAAGCACAAAATGCCACAATAATCACTTCAGTTATGATAAATCAGTCAATAAAAACAAGGCCTTTAAGAGCATCAATGCAGCAAAGGAATACTATTAAAGAGCCAGATTACTGTCAAATGTCCTCAGAAAGGATTTCACTTTGGAAACAGAAACACGGCAGTAAGCACTTTCCAGTTCGACTCCATCTGATGCGGTTCCATTGTGGTGGAACACAAAGGCCATGCAGGGGATGCTCTGTAATGCAGCACACTGTAAGCTAAAGCCAGCGGATTGCATTCGGGCCGCCTGATGCTGTGGCCCGTCACAGAGCGAGGATTAACTCTCCTTTATCAGCCGTTATCAGCTAACTGCACGGCTGGGCTTTCTTTAAACTCTCATTCCCTTCTCTTTCTGTGTTGTCATCTTTTTTTCGAAATGAAAGCAAACGCCGCAGGTTTATGTGTAAAAGCTTTCAGCTTAGAGGCTGATGAGAGATGTTGTAAGAGCATCATTTCAGCATCAGAACAAAGAGAGACCCAGCCTTCAGGACGGGGACATATTTCTTTTACAGAATAATGCAACCAGACATGGACCAGGACAACACAACGCACTGCCTGTGGGCTCAGTGTTGAGCACTAAACCTGCAGCAGGGGTGGACTGATTGAGGCAGTATGTTTGTGGCTTCAGGGCCTATAAATAGAACTCCCAAAATGACATATAAAGTCTGGAAAACATCTTGAATATACAAAATTCAGCCCAATATTTCAGATGCGGAAGAGCTCTACACCTCTGCAGTCTCTTTGCACCCTTTTATGCAAATGATGAAGGCAGGACCAAAAGACGGGGTGTTGGGATTCAGGTTGGGAGGGAGAGGAGAGAGGAGAGAGGAGAGAGGAGAGAGCCCTCGTCTCTCACTGAAGAAATAATAAGGAGACAACCAGCAGACAGCCAGAAATCAAAGAACGGCCTCCTTAAAGAAAAGGAGGACAATGGCAGAGAAAGAGGCGTCGCCGGCTGCTGCTGGGAGCCTTTTCACACCGAAACACAGGAACAGAGGCGACGCGACACGACCACACTGCAGGTCCAGGAGGGACAAAGAACGCCTCCAAACAAGGTAACCATGAGCACGTCTACTTCCTGGAAGCTGCCAATGATTAAGACTATTTAGGGGAAATATGAGTGAAGTTTGGCTTGTTGCATCGTTACGAAGATAGTTCAATCACGAGCTGATATGCAAACTGCTGCGTCATCAAGGAGTCATCAAGGTGTCATCAAGGTGTCATCATTGTGTGATCAAGGTGACATCATTGTGTCATCAAGGTGTCATCAGTTTATTTTATTCTTTTAATGAAGTCGATTGAAGCTATTTTTTCATTTAATATGAAAATGAATGATAAACGCTCAACGTTAGCTTCCAGATCTCAAAGTGAATTCTTCAGATTGATTTGTTAAAATTACTTTCCGTCAGAAAAACAAATGATTTAGTGCATAAAGATATGAAATCAACTTAAGTTAAGAAGTAATCAGAGTACTTTACCTAATAAATGGTTCAAACTCTATATTAACTATATTCCTCTCTCGTTGCTCGACTCACTGACGGTTTCAGAACTAGTTTCATTTATTACGAAGATAAAATAACTTGTTTTGTCTGAAACTCAAGGATATTAAGTTTATCATGATTACAATAAAAAAACACTAATAAATATTGACATTTGAGTAACTTTGACATTTATTTTGTTGTATTTTTGCTTTTAAATAAATGTACTTAAATAATTAACCAATTATCTAAATTGTTGCTGATTCATTTCGCTGTCAATCAACCAATTGGTTGATTGACTAATTGTTTCAGCTCTAATACACAGTGCATGTAGCCCACATAACATATATATATTTAATTTATCATAAATTATAAAATACTAAATAATTGCAACTATTTTAATATTCAAGAAATAGTTTTGCTGTGAGAGCTTGCTGCTTTTCATAATTCTAGATTATTGTAAATTAAATATATCTGGGTATACTATATAGATATCACATGGGTTATATCTTTTATATATATATATATATATATATATATATATATATATATATATATATATATTTATATAAAATAATAAGTAGATGAATTGGCTGCTGGTTCCATGCTGAGCTTCCTCTCCACCACATGCATGCTAATGATATTCAGTCTCTCCATCATGCAGACAGGAGAAAACAGAGCACGAGGCAGAGCCTGTTTACTCCTGCACTTCACCACAGTGTGTCTCACAGTAGGATGAAAGAGCATGGTTAGAAAATATGAATAAATATTAATAAAAACGTCTCAGAGCTAAATGTGTAATCTGGTGCCATCTAGTGAGTTCAAAGCCGAGAGACATAATACATACATAATGCATCAATGACCACATCAATCATATTTCACTCATTTATTTTACATTATCAGCAACTATTAATCCCCCAAACATCTCCGACAGGCCTACTAATATTCGGACGCGTGTGTCTGGTGGTAATTACAACAGATCCCAGCGTGGGTGTGGCTGCTCCCTTGCATGACATTTATCTCCCGACAAATTAACCAAATTGGATGAAAAACTAAGAAAAAACAATCCGGATTAATAATCCAAACGAGAATACATCTTTATCCCGATTAGAGCTGCCTGTAAAGGATCCACACCGCCTCAATCATCTCCAGCCAAAGCTCATTACGGATTTGTAATAATCTCAACTCCATTATTAGCCGTTTAAATGTGCACATTGTGTGTTTTACCGGCTGAGATCTGCTCTAAAAGCAGGACTTTCATGTCTGATATTCGGGCTGTCAGCTGTCAGTGGGGCACTCCCTGCCGGCCAGCTGAGCAGCAGTAGCCGTTAGCTTCGGTTTGCTTTCTCCAACACAAACACCCTCTTATCGAGTCAACGAACAAGACACACACACATTTTACATTTCTAAACACGTGCGTGTGCGTTTTGCATTCATCTCCCATTGATCAGATGACATGTAAGCGTTGAATTGTACCTGTTAAAGAGTCCTAAAGTCGGCTGAGCTTCGTCCCTGACAGGCTACATCCATCCATGGAGGTCTGAGGTGTCCGAGCAGCTGCCTGATCAGAACCGCTACACAGCGGTGTACCAGACTACAGAGGTGTTAAGGTACATTACTGAATTCACTGTTAAGTAGAGAGCAGAGGGTTTCAACACAGATGGATGTTTGATAGAGTCTAACAACGCACACAGTTATCCCTCATCTGATTTGCTGTGTGTGTTGTGTTGCATGTCTTGTTAGTAAGAATGATATACTTATATTAATATTCTCACTTCCTTCATTGTTTCTGCATGCATTGTAAAGGATCAATATCGCATCACTTTGTAAATGATATTCTGTTTTTAGGTTTACTTTGTAACATCTGCCTCTTGGGACGACAGATGAAAAATAGCCTCTTGGCTTTAACTCTGGCGCATTTACAGCAATGTGTTTATTAATGTGCTCTGTCCCTTATCAAATAAACCAATACAATAAACGGACAATGTGTGAATAATAATTTAATAGAAGACAATTTAGTACATTTAAGGGAAATAGTTTCATGTTTCTCTTTTGTCGTGTGTTTGAACTGTAGGCAAGCGCTGGTGTTGGTAAGTTAACTTTGATATATTATGTTTCATAAATGTAGCGGTAATAATACAGAGGATTGAGGAAAGAATTGAGAATAAACATGAAAACAAAATAAACTTTTGTAATGAAACAATCATAACTACATTGCTTACGCATCTCGTTTTGTCTGTGGGGTTTTAGCAATTGTTGGACATATTTCTATCCGTGTATTTTATATTTATGTGTTTCACTTTATAACCTGGCAGATAAATGTATCTTTGGGGACCATGAATCCGAAACCTGAGGTTCCTTGAATCCTTTTTAGAATCACAAGTTTGATATGAATCAGATATATTCATTAGATCTGTAATGAAAGAAAGAAACAACAACCTCAGCAGGAACCGTGCAGCATCCTGTATGCAAAACAAACCCCAGGGCAGAACTTCAGCATTGACCCAAACCCATAAACACCTGGTTCAGTCCCCGGTTCTTCCTGTTTGGCTGAACAGGTTTCCAGACTCTCTTAGGCCTCCGGCAGTACACGTGTGGTGAAGGAAGAGATGAACAATGTAGAGCTGTAGAGCTCCGTTTCAAGAGTGAGCAACTGGAAATAGTTCCCCCGACTCCGAGCACATTCCTATTCCTGCTATGAACAAATCTGACAACTGGTGAGATTGCTCTCTAGAGATAGAACACAGCTCATTAGCAGAGAAAGGTGAAGTAGAAATAACACACACAGAGGGCAATACTTTGATACCTCAGTACATGAAGCGTGCTGCTAAACCTCAGAGTTGAGAGCAGCACAGGACGTGCTCCCTAAAAATAACGGTGTTAAATCTAATCGATAATGAATTTTATGACGACATTGTTCATGTTAAGATCTGCTTATTTAGATCAGCATCATGGTCGATATAAGTTCTTAATGTTACACAAAAGAAACGGTAGGAGCATCGCAGATCCATCGGTTTATTTTAATGTCATTCAGAAAGGAAATCATTGACAAAATGAAATAATCAAAGCACTTTGAAGAAGCAAGACTGTCAGTTATATATCAACTAAGAACAATGAAAATGATCAGTGTGTGTGTGTGTGTAAGAAGAGAAAACAAGCCAAACCTTTCTACTGTGTGTGTAGTAAACAGTCCCTCATGTGGATACTGTCGCCTGACCCGAGTGTGTGGTTAGGGTTAGAGCAATGCATGCTGGGAAAGCATAAGCACAGACACTGGATGAATGGACAGCACTGTCGCCTTGACATGTTAGACCACTCAGTCACTTTTCCCATCTTTGTGTAGATCGAGTCTGTATTCAAACAGAGTGAAGTTTGTGATTTTGGCCGCCAGCTCCGGAAGCACGAACTCTCTTGTCTTCTCGTAGCCCATGTGCTCGTACAGCTTCTGAGCGTCCGTTTGCACCACAGAGGTGTGCAGGACGACTGCTGCGTAACCTCTGTCACGGGTAAAGTCAGCTACTGTCCGACACAGAGCCTTAGCGACGCCCATCCCGCGGTGACTGCGGCGGACAGACATGCGCTTCAACTCCAAGCACGCAGGCGCATTGTCATTAGGAAGGCAAGCCACCATGCCCACCACCCGACCGTCAACTTCAGCCACCCAGAAGCACGAGTCCTTCTTCTGCATGTAGGTCTCACTGATGTCTTTGAGGTCCTGCTTGAGGGAGGTGTCGATGTATTTGTTGAAAATGTAGACGACAAACTGCCTGGCACCGGCCAGGAGGAGGGTGACGGCGAGGATGGGGAACAGGAAGGACTTGGAGCTGGTCATGAGAGCGCAGAACACACACATGAGCACCATTTGGGTCGGCGGCTGTTTCAGGATGTGCATGAAGGACGAAGGGATGTGCTCGCTCATCCCCATGGTGAAGATCTCCTTCACGGCCTCGGCGTCGTCATCCCGATACCTCCGGACCTCAACACTGGCCATGGCTCAGCCCTGCTCTGTAAAACAACAGGAGGTCAAAACAACCAGATAAATCACTTTGCAATCATATATTCGTTATTTTGTCCTTTAATTCTGTGTCTTCTCAGCATCACAGTGTGCTGAAGCATGTCCCTAAAACTCTCATTGGAGTGCATCATGTTGTCATTACAGTGGTAGTACTGGCACTTTGATAATCCCATTTCTGAAACTTTAAATACTTCTTTTACTTCTTCACATTGCAGAGAAACATGCTGTACATTTTCATGAACTACTCCGACAGCTGTTGTTCCTAATAACTGAGCCAACACAGATGTTACATGTGAAACATCATTAGCTCATAAGCTGCGTCGGTAGCACTGCTATTAAAGCCTGACCAGCAAACTGGGTTGTGCAATATAGAGGCTCATTCTAACTACGTATGTACGTATGTATGTATGCATGTATGTACGTACGCATGTACGTATGTATGTATGTACGTATGTATGTACGTATGTATGTATGTACGTATGCATGTATGTACGCATGTATGTACGTATGCATGCATGTATGCATGTATGCATGTATGCATGTACGTATGTATGTACGTATGTATGTATGCATGTATGTACGTATGCATGTACGTATGTATGTATGTACGTATGTATGTACGTATGTATGTATGTACGTACGCATGTATGTACGCATGTATGTACGTATGCATGCATGTATGCATGTACGTATGTATGTACGTATGTATGTACGTATGTATGTATGTATGTACGTATGTATGTACGCATGTATGTACATACGCATGTATGTACGCATGTATGTACGCATGTATGTACGTACGCATGTATGTACGCATGTATGTACGTACACATGTACGTACGCATGTATGTACGCATGTATGTATGCATGTATGCATGTACGTATGTATGTATGCATGTACGTATGTATGTATGCATGTACGTATGTATGTATGTACGTATGTATGTACGCATGTATGTACATACGCATGTATGTACGCATGTATGTACGCATGCATGTATGTATGTATGTATGCATGTACGCATGTATGCATGTACGTATGTACGCATGTATGTATGCATGCATGTACGTATGCATGTACGTATGTATGCATGTATGTATGTATGTACGTATGCATGTATGTACGTATGTATGTATGTATGCATGCATGTATGTATGCATGCATGTACGTATGCATGTACGTATGTATGTATGTATGCATGCATGTATGTATGCATGCATGTACGTATGCATGTACGTATGTATGCATGTATGTATGTATGCATGTATGTACATATGCATGTATGTATGCATGTATGTACGTATGCATGTATGTATGCATGTATGCATGTACGCATGTATGCATGTACGTATGTATGTATGTACGTATGTATGTACGCATGTATGTACGCATGTATGTACGTACGCATGTATGTACGCATGTATGTATGTATGCATGTATGTATGTATGCATGTACGCATGTACGCATGTACGTATGTATGTATGTATGTATGCATGTATGTATGCATGTATGTATGTATGTACGTATGTATGTATGTACGTATGTATGCATGTACGTATGTACGCATGTATGTATGCATGCATGTATGTATGCATGTACGGATGTATGCATGTATGTACGTATGCATGTATGTATGTATGCATGTACGTATGTATGCATGTATGTACGTATGCATGTATGTATGTATGCATGCATGCATGTATGTATGTACGCATGTATGTACGCATGTATGTATGCATGTATGTATGTATGCATGCATGTATGTATGTATGTACGTATGTATGTATGTATGTACGCATGTATGTATGCATGTACGTATGTATGTATGTACGCATGTATGCATGTATGTACGTATGTAGGTACGTATGTATGTACGTATGTATGTATGCATGTATGTATGTATGCATGTACGTATGTAGGTACGTATGTATGTACGTATGTACGTATGTATGCATGTATGTATGTACGTATGTATGTATGTATGCATGTATGTACGTATGTATGTATGCATGTATGTACGCATGTATGTATGCATGCATGTATGTATGTATGTACGTATGTATGTATGTATGTACGCATGTATGTATGCATGTACGTATGTATGTATGTACGCATGTATGCATGTATGTACGTATGTAGGTACGTATGTATGTACGTATGTATGTATGCATGTATGTATGTATGCATGTACGTATGTACGTATGTATGCATGTATGTACTTATGTACGTATGTATGCATGTATGTATGTACGTATGTACGTATGTATGCATGTATGTACGTATGTATGCATGTATGTATGTACGTATGTATGTATGTATGCATGTACGTATGTATGTATGTATGCATGTACGTACGTATGTAAATAAGCAACAAGACACTGTGGAGATTAAATAATGTTATTATCATGAATTATAATTAGATTTTGAGGGATCCTCATCAATGTTGGTTCATGTCACGTGTTCATGTAATAATGAGTAAACTAGAATATTGATATTGTTATCGGTCAATAGTAAGTGGAGTAAGATAAGATAATCCTTTATTAACTTGTATATAGTGTTCGTATAGTGCAAACAAGAGACATTGTCAAAAACACAAGATCAAAATAAGTATTATAAATAAGTAATAAAACAGTAAAGAATATTCAATAAGTAAAAAATCCACAGTAAACAAAATTGTAACTAAAATAGTATAGAATAATTGTTTGTGTAAACCACAAATACAATATAGATAATATTATGCTCACATTGTAATACATTAATCAAAGAGTCTGAAAACGACCCATTCTCGGAATGGTCTTTATTGAAGTTTATTATTTTCTTTTACATTCTGTATATGACTGTAAGAACTCATGGTTTTTACTCTTAACGGAGTGTGACATCAGTGTTTGTGTTCCGCTCAACAGGCTCAATAATAAATCAAATGTGAGATTAATCATTGTTTAATAAGTTATTCATGTTACGTAACATCATAGAGCAGTGCACAGAGTGGCAGAGGGAACTGTATATAAACTTTGTTGACTTTGAAAAAGCATTTGACTCCATTCATCGTGAAAGCCTTTGGCGTATATTGCGGCATTATGGGATCCCTGAAGATATAGTTCATGTGATCCAAAGTTTTTATACCAACTTCACATGTAGGGTTGGAAACAGCCTCCAAAGATTCCAAGTAAAAACAGGTGAAGGATGTGTGATGTCAGCTTTGCTCTTCAATATTACTATTGACTGGGTAATGAGACAAACAACTGAAGACCAAAATAGAGGCATTCGATGGACACTCTTCATCACTTGAAGATCTAGACTATGCAGATGATCCCTCTCTTCTTTCACATACTCATCGGCACATGCAGGAGAAAACATCCCGCCTCAGTGATTTTGGTCAGAAGATTGGCCTGAAGATCAGCAAAAAGAAAACAGAAGTGATGACTCTGAACATTCCCAATCCCTCACCAATTCAGCTTAACGGAGAAGATCTCCCTAAAACTGACGAGTTCACATATTTGGGCAGCACTGTCAGACACGATGGCACAGATAAAGACATCAAGAATCGTCTTAATAAGGCAAGGAACGCTTTCAAAGTACTGAATAACACATGGAGGTCACAGCAGGACACCATCAAGACCAAACTCAAATGTATCAGAGCTGTGTTTTATCCACCCTATTGTTCGATTATAATAATATATGATATTAATATAAAACCTATTGTACGGTTCTGAATGCTGGAGAATGACACAAGAAGACCTCAACAGACTATCAACCTTCCACACCAGAGTTTAAGGAGAATACTGCACATTTTCTGGCCAAACACCATTTCAAATAAAGAACTGTAGGACAAATGCCAACAAGAATGCATGGAGACCATCCTAATGAGAAGAAGATGGGGATGGATAGGACATGTGTTGAGAAAATATCTTGCTGATATTACAAGAACAGCCTTACATTGGACACCAGAAGGGAAAAGAAAAAGAGGCCGACCAAGAAACACACGGAGAAGAACTGTGGAGGAGATGCAGAGCCTGAACCACTCATGGGGCACCATCCAGAGACTCGTCCAGGACAGACAGGAGTGGAAGACTTTTGTTGCTGCCCTACATGCCAAGAGGCATAAAGGGAAATGATGAATGATGAATAAGTTATGATGATCAACAGAGCAATGAACCTCAAAGGTCACGTGACTCAGTCACCGTTGTATAACGGATTTTAACAGAAAAAAACACGGTGCGTTCGTAGTGCCAACTTTGCTGGCCATTAAACAACTTTATCACTCGTCATTAAACATTTAACACAATTAAAAAGCACAAATATGAACCTAGTTTTGTCCTGTTCAAAGGACACTAATTCCACTGATTAACGGTAGCTAACGGCAGCTAGCATCAGCGCTAGCTTCACGATTTGATTCGCTCTGGAGGAATAAACAAGATGAATAAACACAACCTACCGGGTTTAACTGAATGCTTTATGGCAGCAGCTTCTGGATGTGCTGAGCGTACGTGTGTGTGAAGAGATGCGGAAGATAGCAAAGTTTCCAGAAGTCAATAACGTCTCATTTTATTTGTCACTTACTTCCGCCCGTCGGATTTGATGCATTCAGGGAATGTCGGTAGAGTGGGAAAATCAATCGTCAGTAAATCCAGTATAGGATTCTCGTTATATTAAACTCCATCCTTCGGTCATATGATTGTTTTGAATGTTGTAGGCTATAAGATCTTTAAATGTTATTCTCATTCTAACATACATTCTTGGTGTGTATACGCGGAATTACAACTAGGTTGAAGCGATGTGATGCTCATAATTTCACTAATTTAAATAAATAGATTTAAATAAATACGAGCTTTAAATTGTTAGTGAACGCAGCTTGCGCCACTTCCTGTTTATTGCGTATTGGAATCTTGTTGCCATTTGCAGACCAACTCTCAGTATAATTGCATTTTATAAAACGGAATTATATTAAATATAGCATCATGCAAACCCCACTCTGAGCCTATTATGGCTTAACCTTAAATTATGGATCCTAACCGGCATTGTGTATGTATGATTAGATTATAAAGTAACAAGATAGTATTGACTTTGAGTGACAAAAGAAACTCGGGCATATTTTAACAGATGATTAATGATTCTCTGCAGCAGTGTTTACCAACCTTGTGACCCCTCTAAACAAACCAACGTCGACTTGCAACCAGGTTCAAGTACTCTGAGCCCTCCGAGTCATTAAACTGGTGATTTGTGTTACATTCTGCCCTATGGGAGCACAATCGCTTTCACTAACATCTTTACAAGATTTGACATCAAAATACAAACTATATTCAAAAATACAAAACTCAATAAAAGAACCAATTAAGGTAATTAACTGTTTTCACAATAACAACGCTTATAGTTTACAATAAATGTGAGATATTTCACACAACACAAAGACTGAAAAAATAATTTATTGTCTCCTGAGAAACAACGTGATTAGAGTTCATACATAAAATGATTATATAGATTTTCCCTTTTTTATGGTGTAAACTTTCCACTAACTTGATAGTCAAAAGATATAAAAGCATTATTTTTCCTTGAAACATTTTGGTTTTGTTTGTACAAAACATTCACTTTACATTCACTTCCCCGCCCAGCTGAGTGAGCAGAAACAAAAAGCTGCACATTTACAGAATACAAGTTTCTTTCCTCGTCTCTGTCCCTTCTAGCCCAGGTTGATCTCCCCGGCAAAGATGGTGATCAGCAGTATGATGGCGAACCCGGTGAGCAGCCCTGCGTTCTGGATCATGAAGAAGATGATCTTGGTGGAGGTCCGCTTCTGTTCCCGCAATATGTTGTCCATCTCTGGAAACTGAGATGAAGAAAAACACTCACATGTCAAAAATACAATGGCCTTATTGTTCAACAATCCACATAATGGGAAGTAACAACATACAAACAGGAAGTGCAGATTGGATTATTTCTTATTATTTAGTTCATGTAAACTGGAAACTGTCTGACTGCTGCTGTTTAAAATGACAGGTTAGCGGGTTCAAAAAGAGGTCATCGTTGTAGTATTTAGGATATTTATCTTTACAATAAGGAGAGTATACTGGTAGTATTTAGGATATTTATCTTTACAATAAGGAGAGTATAATGGGTAGTTTTACCTCTTCAGACCACAAATTATTCAAATTGACCAATCTGAGAAGGTATAAATCACTCTTTGCTTGCTTGAAGTGCTCACAGTTTATTTAAATATCTACCCTTTGATGTAGTGATGAAGGCTTTGTTTACAGAAGTATCATTTACTTCAGTTTGAGACATTTTTGCAAAGAACTGCAGTACCCAGCTGTGTTTGAACTTTTGTTTCAGATACATTTAATAATAATAATAATAATAATAAATCAATTTTCTATAGCGCTTTTCAAGATACCCAAAGATGCTTTACAAGGCAGAGACAAACAGAACAAACAAACAAATAAACAAAAAACAAAAAAGAATAACTGGAGAAGCTGCACTGAATGGGTCCTGTAGTGGAGGGTAGGGTGTGTGGAGTGGGTCCTGTAGTGGAGGGTAGGGTGTGTGGAGTGGGTCCTGTAGTGGAAGGTAGGGTGTGTGGAGTGGGTCATGTAGTGGAGGGTAGGGTGTGTGGAGTGGGTCCTGTAGTGGAGGGTAGGGTGTGTGGAGTGGGTCCTGTAGTGGAGGGTAGGGTGTGTGGAGTGGGTCATGTAGTGGAGGGTAGGGTGTGTGGAGTGGGTCCTGTAGTGGAGGGTAGGGTGTGTGGAGTGGGTCCTGTAGTGGAGGGTAGGGTGTGTGGAGTGGGTCATGTAGTGGAGGGTAGGGTGTGTGGAGTGGGTCATGTAGTGGAGGGTAGGGTGTGTGGAGTGGGTCATGTAGTGGAGGGTAGGGTGTGTGGAGTGGGTCATGTAGTGGAGGGTAGGGTGTGTGGAGTGGGTCCTGTAGTGGAGGGTAGGGTGTGTGGAGTGGGTCATGTAGTGGAGGGTAGGGTGTGTGGAGTGGGTCATGTAGTGGAGGGTAGGGTGTGTGGAGTGGGTCATGTAGTGGAAGGTAGGGTGTGTGGAGTGGGTCATGTAGTGGAGGGTAGGGTGTGTGGAGTGGGTCCTGTAGTGGAGGGTAGGGTGTGTGGAGTGGGTCCTGTAGTGGAGGGTAGGGTGTGTGGAGTGGGTCATGTAGTGGAGGGTAGGGTGTGTGGAGTGGGTCATGTAGTGGAGGGTAGGGTGTGTGGAGTGGGTCATGTAGTGGAGGGTAGGGTGTGTGGAGTGGGTCATGTAGTGGAGGGTAGGGTGTGTGGAGTGGGTCCTGTAGTGGAGGGTAGGGTGTGTGGAGTGGGTCATGTAGTGGAGGGTAGGGTGTGTGGAGTGGGTCATGTAGTGGAAGGTAGGGTGTGTGGAGTGGGTCATGTAGTGGAGGGTAGGGTGTGTGGAGTGGGTCATGTAGTGGAGGGTAGGGTGTGTGGAGTGGGTCATGTAGTGGAGGGTAGGGTGTGTGGAATGGGTCATGTCGTGGAGGGTAGGGTGTGTGGAGTGGGTCATGTAGTGGAGGGTAGGGTGTGTGGAGTGGGTCATGTAGTGGAGGGTAGGGTGTGTGGAATGGGTCATGTAGTGGAGGGTGGGGTGCAGGGGTTAGCAGGTGAAGGCGAGTTTGAAGAGGTGGGTTTTGAGGGCTTGTTTGAATGATGATAGGGAGGGAGCCTCACGGATGTGGATAGGGAGGGCGTTCCAGAGGGGAGGTGCAGCAGCTGAGAAGGCCCTGTCACCCCAGGTCCGGTGCTTGGTCCTGATGGTCTTCAGAGTGTTTGCAACGGCGGACCTGAGGCAACGGGTTGGGGCGTGGAGGGGGAGGAGGTCTGAAAGGTAGGGAGGGGCCAGGTTGTTTAGGGCTTTGTAGGTGGTGAGTAGTATTTTGAAGTCTATTCTGTATTTGACCGGGAGCCAGTGGAGGTTGCGAAGGACCGGGGTGATGTGTTCATAGCGGCGGGTGGAAGTGAGCAGTCGAGCGGCGGAGTTCTGAACATATTGGCGTTTATTGATGATTTTGTTGGGAGAACCATAGAGGATGCTGTTGCAGTAGTCGAGTCTGGAGGTTATGAGGGCATGGATGAGAATTTCGGTGGTGGCAGAGGACAGGGAGGGTCGGAGGCGTGCAATGTTCCTGAGGTAAAAGAAGGCAGTCTTGGTGATGTGGTTGGCGTGGGGTAGGAAAGAGAGGGTGGGGTCGAGGATGATACCGAGGTTGCGGACCTGGGTGGAGGGGGTGACGATGGAGCCATCAATGTTGAGGGAGAAGGGCTGGGCTGAGCGGGTGAGGGAGTTAGGGCCGATGATGAGTATTTCAGATTTGTTGCAGTTGAGTTTGAGAAAGTTCTGTTGCATCCATGATTTTATATCAGTGAGACAGGTGGTGAGAGTGGAGTGGGTGACGGAGGTGATGGTCTTGGTGGAGAAGTAGAGTTGGGTGTCGTCAGCGTAGCAGTGGAAGTTGAGACCATGACGACGGATGATTTGTCCAAGGGGAAGGATGTAAATGATGAAGAGGAGGGGACCAAGCACGGAACCGTGGGTGACTGGGGAGGTAAAGGATTTACAGTTGTTTATTGCAATGAATTGATGTCGGTCTGAGAGATATGAGGTGAACCAGGAGAGGGCAGTGCCAGTTATGCCAAGGGAGTACTGGAGACGTGAGAGGAGGATGGAGTGGTTGATAGTGTCGAAGGCGGCGCTGAGGTCAAGGAGGATGGTGAGGAATCCAGAGTCAGCAGAGAGAAGTATATCATTTGTGATTTTCAGTAGGGCGGTTTCTGTGCTGTGTTTTGAACGGAAGCCGGATTGAAAGGGTTCTTAGAGATTATGGAGATTGAGGTGGGACTTGAGTTGTGATGCAACAGCTCTCTCAAGGACTTTGGACAGGTAGGGGAGGTTGGAGATGGGCCGGTAGTTGTTGGGGATGTCGGGGTCAAGACCAGATTTTTTCAGCACGGGGGTGACAGCAGCGATCTTGAGTGTGGGGGGTATGAGACCAGAAGACAGTGAGGAGTTGATGATGTTGGTGATGAGAGGGGAGAGTGTGGAGGCAGGCCTTGACTAAGGAAGAGGGGAGGGGGTCAAGGGCACAGGTGGAGGTCTTCATGCTGGAGAGTATGGAGGAGAGGTCCATTTCCGTGATTGAACTGAAGGATGAGAGTGAGTGGCTTGGAAGTAGGGGAGAGTCATGTTGAGGGCTTGGGGGGGTGGTGGGGGCTGCCAGCTGGTTGTGTATTGCAATGATTTTGTCATTGAAGAAGGATAGAAATGAGGTGCATTTGCTGGTGGTGAAGGAGGTGGAGATGGTGTCCATGGGCTTGAGGAGTTTGTTGATGGTGGAGAAAAGCGTTTTGGGGTTGTTGGAGCCAGATTGGATGATGGAGTAGTGAGAGGAGCGAGCAGTGTTCAGGGCATCTTTATATTGTTGTTGGTGGAGTTTGAAGGCATCAAGGTGAACAGTAAGTCCAGTTTTTTTGGCAAGACGTTCCAGTTGACGGCCCTGCGCTTTGAGGAGGCGAAGTCGGTCAGTGTACCAGGGGGCGGAGTGGGTGAAGGAGATGAGTTTGGATTTTTTGGGGGCGATGACGTCAAGACAGGAGGAGAGTGCATCATTATAGTACTTGACCAGGGCAGTGGGGGAGGCAGTCGAAATCGGGGCCGAGGCAGAGACAGTGGCAGCCAAGGTGGAGGAGAGCGAGGGGATGTTGATGGACTTGATGTTCCGGAATGCTATGGTGTGATTCTGCTTAACATGGGGGGTGGGGATGTCTATGTCCAAGGTGATAGCCAGCATTCAGCATTTCTTTATATTCTGGCCACTTGGGGGCAGCACAACAACCCATAAACACAACATTAACATCAATTCATAGAGTTGTTACGGCAGACATGATAGTGAACAGTTGCCTGTTTACAGGCACAGAGTAACATAAGCTTCACGTTTCTGGCCACCAAATTAATAAAAGTCCAATAATTCTGCTGATATTGCTGCAAAACAATGAGGTGAAAGACGCTCTGTGGAGCTGAGGGGAACTGCAGAGTGGAGGAATAACTCACTGTGGGTTTAGAAATACATATTTCATACACGTGTTGTCATTTGGCTTTAAAGATTTACATGTTCAGTAGAGATGGAAGGCTTTGGACTGAGTGTCACTGAGACAATGGGGAAGTCCCAAAGTCTAACATCGCTTTGGTCTTTATATGGAATCCAATGACAATAACAAATATATAGATTCACATTAAATCACACGAACAGAAGACCGGATTTGTAAAATCAAAAGTGCAAACATGAACAGCAATCTGCACGTGCAGAGTTCCTCCGGTGGTGTAATCTAACTCACCATGTCTGCCAGTGCAATGTACAGGAACATTCCTCCCGCGATGGCAAAGATTGCATTGGGGGCAAAGTTGCTCCCGAGCAGGATGCCAAACACAAGACCGATGTAACAGGACACGGCTGACAGCAGGTTGAAGAAGATGGCCTGTGGGACGGTCATTCCAGCATTCAGCAGGATAACAAAGTCACCTGAAGACAGAAGTTCAACAGCCAGTCTGAGCATCATTCTAAAAGCAATGTGAGTCATTTTACTCACTTGTCAAAGCCGAGGTTTAAAACATAGTGGAAAGAGGCTTAACTGAAATATTCCGTTAACTTTAGCTTTGAGTTTAAGACTTTAAACCGCAAACCAAAGAAGAATCATGATGTTTGATAAGACTTACAGACCTTTCTTATTCAGCTTTGGCACAGAAATGACTTTAGAGTTGAAAGAAGCTCTAAATAGCAACAACACACTTTGCATTTCTGCTCAATAATAGTTGGGAGTAAACCATAAAAAGAGTGTTCAAGA
Organism: Anarhichas minor; assembly: GCF_050575085.1. Lineage (NCBI taxonomy): Eukaryota > Metazoa > Chordata > Actinopteri > Perciformes > Anarhichadidae > Anarhichas > Anarhichas minor. Next base: position 2,702,689 of record NW_027466484.1, read on the forward strand.
CACATACCATGAAACCGTAACGTTCCCAGTTTGTCGCCTCATTTCCTGTCTACTCTCTATTAACGCCTTCAATGGAGCAGAAAAAAGTTTAAAATAAGTTCAAAGCATGTTCTTTCTCACGTTGTCTTTAAGTGAGCAGAGCAATAGAAACATCCGCACACGATTATAGTAAAGATATATCAACCTGTTTTTAATCCCGTAAACCCAGTTTTCCTGTTTAGCGTTGACCTGAATGTCTTTAAGGTTCATTATGTTGTATTCCACTCTGTCTCACAGAACCACATATTCTGTATCGGACTGTTCCAGCTCTTCATTGGAGCTGTGATGTTTAAACTAATGCCATTAAAATGTAGATATTATAGATGTTGAAACATTTCCCCAAATTCAGCCTGAAATATTTGGTATCTTTGGGATCCAGTAACGTCCGATTGGAGCGATGTTTTTAATGACTGATCTTCACCTGGTCGAGCAGGTTTAGAGTCTCACTCACCCAGCTCGTGGGGGAACTCCTCACACACGATGGCGGTGGACGTGCTGAACCCCGTCAGTACCGACACAGTGAACGAGGCGCCGATGGCCAGACCATCGATGAAGTTGTGCAGCGCGTCGCTCAGCGTTATCATCCACGCCACCGTCTTGATGCTGGAGACGTGTCGCCCACGCAGCCAGTGGCACATCACATCAGCCCCCTGGGCGTCCTGGAGGAGGGAGGAGACGGGTTAAAGGCACACGACTACAGCTGCTGTATGATTATTACACCAACGCAGAGTGATGTGTAAACAATGACTTATGTGGCTTCAGTGAGCCACGAAGAAAACTCATGATATCTTTAAAACCCAAAGTTCAAATCAGACAGAAAATGTTGTTTTTGGCATCTGATCAATAACTTGTTAATGGGCACATGTCATTATAAACCTCAGTGCTTTTGTGCATATATTTCGGTATCTGCAATTTACAAAATATGAATAAAGAATATGAATATGAAATAAATACGACCCAGAGATTTATTTTTGCGCTGCCTAGATCAGAAAATATTTGATTCAACAAGCCGATCACATCTGGCTTCCCTTTCTATGCAACATGTATGTTTCTCTCCAGCCAATCAGAGCGGACAGAGCTTCTGCAGGAGGGCTCTTAAAGAGACAGGCGCTGAAACTGAGCGTTTCATTTAGAGGAGAATAAAGGTTTGTTCAGACAGACAGTATGAGGACAAATAAAGTGTTTCTTCAACATTAAAGCATGTCAACATGTTGTAGAAGAAACACAAAGTACAAGTATGAACCTGAAAATGAGCATAATATGTCTCCTTTAAGGCATTCTATCATTGATGTTACTAACTAGAGTCCCCAGATGTTTGATGTGGACATCACTGCAGTGGTAAAAGCTTTCAACTAGACTAAGAGTCTACAGCCGTACCAGCAGCTCTGAGGCTCAACTTGAGTAAATTGTGCTTTAAGCTAAATGCTAACAACAGCTTGCTAACATGCCTGCAATGACAATGCTAAAAAAGTTTAGCAGGTTTAATGTTTACCATGTTCACCATCTTATCTTGTCTATTAACCAAAGACATTACAGTTCATCATGAGAGGGACATGAATGTCTTTGGACTCAATTTATTTGCATCTATCGAATAGTTGTTGAGACTTTTCACAGAAAACCTCTTGGTGGTGTTAGAGAAGCAGCAGGTCAGCGGGATTCATCCTCTGGAGACCACGAATGTACAAACTTTCACAGCAATCCGACCAATAGTTTCACCAAAGACGAGCCAGACTGAACAACCGCCGGGCACAAAGACAAAGACTGAGGAAATCTTAAAGGTAACAGATACTAATTAATCAAACTACAGGAACTATTCTACCTTCATGAATGTGCAGCATTTCGTATCGGAACTCTTCAATTACAAATATAATGGCACAAGTGTTTTTAATGGGAAACCGGAGAACAGGCGGACATTAAAGAGCCTCTGGGCTTCGGTTGAAGACAAAACGCCCCTTTTATTATCCACGGCCAACAAGGAGTCTTTGTGCTCAACTCACACAACTCCAGCATTTAGCAGGAGAGGAAGGATCCGAGGCCTTCATCCCTCTGTGACACCGGCATGTCTGTTTGTTTAGTGTTTTCATCTTCTCCACATGAGACAAGAGGTTTCACTGTTAAACATTGACAGCAGCGCTAATCGCCTCCCGTCACTGATAACAGCTCAATAAATTACTCTTCAGTAAAAACTGAGCTTGCAGGAACACAAGGACAAGTTCTGAAATACTGATCACGTTGCCACAACTTCCATCTCTGCATGTAACTCGCACCATCACGACTCATAGGTTTAAATACCATCGTGCATTATAGTCCATGATGCAGTCAGTCAGGTGTTTCCGTGATAGAGAGACAAATCTCTATCACGCACACAATGACTTAAGTTCACTCACTGTTTCTATTAGCTTCTCTTTACGGCTGCTCATAGAGAACAGATGATGCGAGTACGAGGGGGATTGCTGTGGAGGCTAAGGTGACGTGTGTGCAGACAGAGTTGATCAGTGCCAACAGGCTGAAAATAAAAGTATCATTCCAACATCTGTACTGTGTCATTCAGCCAGGAGAGCGAGCACCGGTACCTGAGAAGATGTCTCGTTGGGCTCTGGGTTCGGGCTGCTCTTGTCCGTGTTGATGGTGTTGATGGTGGTCAGAACGATGGAGTCCTTCTTCTCCACTACGTCTCCGTTCTGGAGGGAGTTTTCTTGAGGCCGCTCTGCAGGAGCAAAGTGGCTGTGGCCATGCTGAGGACACCAGAGGCAAAGCAAAGTCAGAGAAGCAGCAGAGTCGATGTCCAAGAAGATGGAGTCAGAGAGAAACACCATGAAGGTTAATGAACTGGTAGGCTGAGGGGTACATCAAAATGTTACGTCTGCAATACTTTATGAAATACATGTAGATTCAAAACTACTCCTAATACTTCAACAAGGGGTTGTTCAAAGCTAAGCTAACTGACGTAGCTTCATATTAAACGTAGAGCATATTTCCCAGAATGCCAACCTGTCCTTGTGTACAGCTTTATTCTAACGTTTCATTCTCACTGACTTCTTCACCAAAAATGTTTCTGTTTCCTGATTAAAAGCTCTGCGTTGGTGTAAAGTTAACACAGAAGCTGTAAACTGTGCCATCGTATAAATCTTAGATCGGTTGAAGGTCACAATGTGTGACCCTTGTGTCCTCGACCCAGAATGATTAACAGCAACAACAGGAGACATTAGGTGCACGACTCCCCTTAAGGGTAATTGCCCTCATTAGCAGCCACTTCAGCTAATAAACGGTTGATTCAGTGGCAATGAAAGAAACGTGTTTGCATCTTAATAAACTCACTGAACTGTTACCTTACCTCATCGTCTACCCGGAGAGACATCTTCAGGATCTTCTCCACGAAGAACAAGATGTAAAACCCTCCAAATATTCCAACTGCATTCGCCACATAGTTATCAATTTTGGGATCAAAGCCCAGAGCCTGTGGAGTAACAGGAGAATGTTAGCGGCATGTTAGCAAACAGAACCTCCCTTTATTCACACTACAACATGAAGCCATGGTACCCGCTCCACCGGTTACAGACCTCGGGTATGAGCTGAAGCACAGCGTTGGAGAAGAGCGTCCCGATGGCCAGGCCGATGAAGTAGGTCAGCACTTTGGGGAAATAAGGCTTCTTGGTGAAGGGGATGAGGAAGAGACCGAGCAGGGACGCCAGGTTGATCACAGTGACGGCCAGAAACCCATAACCCCACACTGTCAGGGCACCAAGGAGGATTAACAGGTCACTATAGTGCTACACGCTGTGGAGATGTTGTGTGCTTTCAGCTTGTTCTTGTGGTGTTTTTGTTTCTTTTTAGATTTTCCATCTTCAAAAGCTCCTCCATCGTGATGTGAACCTATATCTTAACATGCATTACAACCGAGTTACCAAACACACAACAAACTCAACAAAAGACACAAAACTGTGTATTTGCAGAGGAGAGATTCTGTTCACAAGGCCGGTGAAGAAACAGCGTGCATGATGAACAACACACTGAACAACAGTCACAGTTGGTTGTAACTGTGTCAACAGCACCGAGGAGCGAGCTCAGAGGTCAGCGGCTCTGTGAGTCAATCAAGGACACCGTGTGACTGTGACGGTCCTCCTGTGTACCTGAAGCCAAGGTCCACCATGACAGAGGATGCTGTATGCTGTACAGATGGACTTGTGAGGGGCTATATCAATACAACTTGAATGTAATGTAATGAGCCAAGTAATGAAGAGAGATAGAGAGATGAGCTGATACGAAAGGTCCAGATTCTAACATGAGGATCCAATAAGACGAGCCGACACGTCCAGTCGCTTACATTTAATTTACTTAGAAACAAAGAGAGGAAATAAGAGCTCAGACTGATGGTTAACAACAGAGCAGATTAACAGTAACTCAGCTGCTAGAAGTGTTCAGATTCAGATATTGTACTTTTTAAAGTATCAATACTACACCGTAAAAAATACTCAATGTTCAAAGTAAAAGTCCTGATTACAAAATCAAAATTCAGTAAAAGTACAAAAGTATTGGCAATAAATATACCTAAAGTACCAAAATGATGCAGAATGAACCATTTTGTAACAATTTTATTTTTATTTAACCTTTATTTAACCAGGTAAAATCAATTGAGAACCAATTCTCATTTTCAATGATGACCTGGCCAAGAGGCAGTAGCACAGTCCACACAAGTTACACAAACAACACAGATACAATACAGTGTGACAAACAATGGAAAAATGACTAAAAACAACCAAGATAAAATAATAAACACTATGTACAAAATAAAAGGCAGATTACTGGATGTTATTTGTAAAAAAAAAAATGGAAGCAAGTACAGCAGTCAACTATAACTTGTTGCAGCTTATGTTTGAACATGTTGAGAGAGGTGAGAGCTGTTAGTTTGAGTGTGTTTTGTAGTGAGTTCCAGTCCTTTGCAGCGGCAAAATGAAAGGAGTTATGACCAAACACAGTACGGACTTTTGGAATGATGAGCCTAATGAAGTCACTGGATCTTAAATGCCGATTGCTGTCAGAAATGCGCAGAAGATTTGAGAGGTAATGAGGAGTCATTCCCAAAATGGATTTATAGACCACGAGCAGCCAGTGTTGTAGCCGCCTGGTATGAAAGGAGGGCCAATCCACCAATCTGTAAAGAGCACAGTGGTGGGTGGTGAAGGGTGCACATCTGGCAAAACGGATTGCTGAGTGGTGGAGTGTGTCCAGTTTTCTGAGGGTGGTCTTTGATGCCATTTTATAAATTATATCGCCGTAATCAAATAGAGGAAGGATGGTCATTTTCACAAGGATGAATTTGGCAGAGTGTGTGAAGGAGGCCTTGTTTCGATACAGGAAACCCAGTCTAGCTTTGACTTTAGCCAGAAGGTTATTGATGTGTATGTTAAATGAGAGAGACGAGTCCAACCAGAATCCAAGGTATTTGTAGGAGCTGACAAACTCCAGCTCCGAGCCATCAGCACTGTAGACCTTGGGAGGGCTGGGAATGATGAGGTTTTTCCGGTCAAACAGCATACATTTGGTCTTGGACAATAACTATTACATGAGTGGATTATTATTATTGATGCTTTAATGTGTTTATTACTTTAATGTTTCAGCTGGTAAAGGAAGAATACTGTGTGGCTGTTTGTTGACTTGGCCTTTGACTCTGCTTGATAGGCTTCAGGACGTCTGTCAGAGGGTTTAACAGCTATTGTTCTGTTGGTCTGTCAAAGGTCTGGCTGGTTTAACAGCTATTGTTCTGGGTGTTTATCTGTGAGAGCTGAGGGTTACCTATCTGACCCACTGTCTCTGTCCAAGGGTTCCTCAGGGGTCCAATCAGGTCCAACCTTATTCAAAATCTACATAAACAACGTTGCTCACGCTGAGAGTGGCTCTCGCATCCATTTATATGCTGACGACACCATCTTGTACACATGTAGCCTGACTTTCATCCTTCACCTTCTCTTAAACACGAACAAACCAAATGTCTGGTTTTCAACAGACACTTACCACAAAATACCTGCACTCTCGATATCTCCTCCCTGGATGGTGTCTGCTCCCTTTAACACGCACATGAACACACTGCTTTCCAAAGTCAGATCAAGAGTTGGTCTTCTGTACCGTAACAAAGCCACCTTCACCCACACTACAAAGCACACCCTGGTCCTCCCCATCTCAGACTGTGGTGACGTAATCTACAGGTGCTTCTCAATAAACTAGATGTCATCTACCACACAGCCAGCCTCCTGCCAACACTCACCACTGCAGCCTGTACTGTACATATGATGATGCTGTAACTGTTGTATGAGATTGTTTGAGATGTTGTATTTGTTTGTAACGACTCGCCTCCTGTTGCTGCCTCTTTGGCCAGGTCGTCGTTGGTCAAAATAAAAGAATAGAAAGTAAGGGGACGAGGTTTGTGTCCATATGTGCTTTAAATGTCTTTACATTATCCGCATATATCTACACAAATATCCATTACACCTCCATGTCTAAGTGTGTCCAGTGTTTCTTACTGGTGCTGAAGACAGAGACTGAAGTTGTGTCAGACTCAAAGTTCATGTTTGGAAACAGTAAAGTAATCTAAACACCAGGTCTGTTCAGTAACGGCTCTGGAGCTTTCGATCGTATGTTCTTCATCAGGTGGAGTCTTAGATGTTCAAATCTCCATTTCTCTGAGCAGGACTTTTTGTCCATGTTGACGAGATTGAAAGTTCACGCTTTCATTTGAAAACAGCAGTTTGCAAAACTGTGTTGGTGGTGAGATCATTCTATTTAGGGTTCACAGTGTCCTCCATCCACAGTGACGGAGTAATGATCTCTGGCAGATTAAATGCAACAAACCCTCATGAACTGTGAGTTATCTGAGTAGCGGGGGTTTCAACAAATAAACCTGCGTGTGATGAAGCAACTCACCCGAGTAGTCGAGGGGCTGAGTAGCTTTGTGGTCGGTGTAGGGGCAGGAGGGCAGCAGCACCTGGGTCAACACAGCGGGGCAGATTCTCCCCAGATGTCCCACAGTCAGCTGGCTGACATTACTCAACCCGAAGTGGGACAAGATCTGCTCAGCTGAGGGACACTGAGGGGCAGAAAGACCACATTAGATATCGTTTTAATTGTTCCTAAATCTATATTTTGTCTCCAACATACTTCCTGTTTTGATTGTAATGCTCATCCGTCTTCTTCTTGATCTAAGTTTCATCTTTGTGTATGAAATGTGCGATGTGAGTTATGTTTCTAATGTTCATTAATGACATTATGAAGTTATCCTTAACATTAAGAGTAGAGTGAAGGTAAAACAGCACTAGAAGACTTATGCAGTTTCATAAGTTTAATGTTATTATATATCACAAGTCAATTCCAAATAAACATATTTTGTGAATTATTTCATTATTAAATGCATTCATTTAAAAAGGAAAAGATATTGGCAATGATATAATAATAATAATATGTTTATTTAGTGTACCACCGCTAATGGAACATGATTCCCAAAGTGCTTTATAATAATATAATAAAAGAACAGTGAAGATTTAAAAGCATAAAGGTGTAAAAACAATCAATAAAATAAAAGAATAATAGGAGAAATGATTATGTTCAGCCCCATCGTGTACGCCAACAGATAACATATTACACAGAATGTCTCAGGCATTTATTATTAACGTGTTAATTACTATATAAAAGTCTGTTTCACGCAGTAAGAAATCAATAATAAGCTCATTTAGATTCCATCAGTATGTTGTGTAATAAATAAATATGAACGTGCTCACCTCCTGGTCCGCCAGCGGGTTCCCCTCACTTACTGCCTGAGATCTTCTGTCGGAGACCACCAGCAGTAGATCATCCAGGTTCTCCATCGAGATGGAACTATTTTGGCCATAATATCGTAAAATGTTCTCTAGAAACACGCGTCCGTCCACAGCCACGTTCATACTCACAGACTCTGGAGTACAGACTGAAACGCACGTAATTAAACATATTAATTTAAACATAGCTGTTGGTTTTTATGCTGTTTCCTTCAGTTAATAAATCAGCTACTTCTGCTGCTCTGTACAAATAAAATAAATCAATAAATCCGTGGAGTTTGTTCTCGGTCCGGAATCAGATCCATGTTCCAGTGAGAGCAGACTTCTCGTGTTTGCGGGTTGTGTGAAGGCAGCAGCGGCGTGTTGTGATGAGATCTGAGGATCTGAGGGACTATCGGAGGATCAGTTCAAAGATCGGTCTGCAGAGCCGTGGAGGGAAAACATGGAGCTGACCGACCGCGTGCACTCAGTGTGTCAATGCTTTCTTTTGTGACCGACTTTCTCACTCGGTATGCAACGTACACACACACACACACACAGTGTGTGTGTGTGTGTGTGTGTGTGTAAAGGCTAACAGTGGGAACAAAGTCACTATAGCCTTTAACTCAGTGCGACTCAGTCTACAGCTGTGACTCAATTATGAAACAGCTGGATGGAAGATGAAAAAAGAAATCATAAACATGAGCGTCTGAAGCTCCGCGTCGCCCCCTGGTGGCAGCTGGTGGTCACCGCATGTATGCATCAAGATGTCCCATATTATCTGCAAAGAGAGTTGTTTTTGTTGCCGTTTACATTCCTTGTGATGCAGATTTAATAACTGCACCTCAGGAATGCACGAGTGCTTTTATTATGTGTTGCTCGTCATGTTTTTCTGCATTGTGTTGTGCGTCCCTGTGCTGCATAATGACAATAAATGACAGTTTTTATGCCTTAGATCACTTTATGTTTTTAAACTAAAGCTGTTCATTTGATATAATAATATATTTGGTACATAAAGTAATCTACTACTTTAGGCTACCTTTCCAATATTAATTCCTTTATTTTGTCTCTATTTAGTTGGTTCGTCGACTAATCGCTCGGAAAAAAAAGAAAAAAGTTTTTTTAGACCATTATTCATATTTTATGTTTTTTTCATGCTGAATGTCTTATTATTTAACTTATTTAACTAATGAGCACATCTCAGGTACACGAGACCTAACGTGGTGCTTCTGTGTGTCTGCTGCAGGAACAGCCCTGCACCATGTGTCCCTCTTATTAACGTCCTCTTATCTGTTCTTAATCCTGTCTTTGTGTCGGTGCAGCTCATCTCTAACATGTAAGTGCATTTAAACGTATATGTATATAACTGTGTACGGGTATCTTTACATCAACAGTTAGTTTGTATCTTGCCGTTGTTTAGAGTCAGTGGGGGTGGAAGTAGCTTCTGTGTGTGTGTGTGGGTGTACTTGTGTTGTTTTGTTTCATGTATTTTCTATATATATTTGTGTTTATCCTAATAAATACACATTTCACAGATCAATAATGTCTGATCTCAGTATTCTTTTGATTTGTTTACAATCTACAGACTCTCAGACTTTTATACTGTCCGTAGTATCTCTCTATAAATAGATTCATAATAGTTGGATGTCTAGTTTCTTACTTAACTTTGTGTCTGTTTCTGTCTTCCTGTAAATTGTTGAAGAACATTGAGAGAAACCTAAAACTGTTTTTATGTGTTCACATATGAAGCCGATTCAGATTCCACCGTCTTCATTTTAAACACTGAATGACTCTTTTTATTTACAGAGATACATTTGGACTATTTTATCTGTACATTTATATTCCATATTCATGATTCTTGACTCTTGCAGCACTTATGTTCTTCTTTGTTTTATTGAGAGCGTTTTGCATTAAATACCTGCGAGGTGAACTTCTTGTATGTGAAGATACGAGACAATAAACCGGTTTCTCATTCTGATTTTTGTAATTTTTCATTTATAAACACTGAATTGCTGTTGATGCAATTAGTTTAAAAAAAATAACCAAAAAACATTAATCAACAGAATGAAATTCTTTGATGTCCAAGAACAAAGCGACACAAATGTATCTACATTCAGACAGTACTGCAAATACTAATACATCATCAATGAGGTCAAGTGTTAAGAGTCTTCACTCTGTTCATCATCTGAGAAATGTGCAAAAAGGAAAAAACTCCAAAAAGAAAAGCGTTTTCTGTGAACAGCACAAAACGATCCGTAAGATCAGAACCGGTTCAGACGACGTGTCGTCTCTTTGGAGGAGGAAACTTCATTTAACTTAATGAATAAAGGATTCATCTGTTTCAGCAGCTGAATCATCAAAGACTGAGATGTGTGTTGGCTTGTTCACCTTCATGAAGCTCACCCTTCATCCTGTGCCTGCTTCATGCTTCATGGTCCTGGTGAACACAGTGGGTCCGCCTGTTGTCTCCAGCTGCTAAAAACACCTTCAATAGTTTCCTTTCTTTGGATATTTTCAGGCTTTTCTGCTCCAATGAGGAAAAACAAATCTTTGGTTCAGCATGAAAACAAGTTTAAACATTTAGAGAATTGGCATCGGTAAAAATAAATGAATCTTTCCGACACTCAAAAACCCACAAAGATGAAATCGCAGTCGCAGCATCTCTTTTAGAAGGACAGACAATCGACTGCCTCTGCACTGTGGTTCACCTGCACGTGGAGGCTGGCTGGTCTCAGGTCAGTATACGTCCCTTAAAGACGTGATGGTGAGCCATCGGGAGAGCTCTTCCACGCTGGTTTTACGCCAAGCGTCAAAGCTGACCGTCCTGTTTCTAGAAAGCATCAGGAAGCCGTTGGAGCTGAAGCGTCCGGGGACGTTTCCCACATCGAGCCAGACGAAGGCAGCCACAGAGGCAGAGTGGAGGGTGACGCTGTAGCCGGCCTGATCCTCCTGCACCACGGCCTGCAGACAGAGACAGAGACAGAGACACACACACACACACACACACACACACACACACACACACACACACACACACACACACACACACACACACACACACACACACACACACACACACACACACACACACACACACACACACACACGTTATAATGAGTGGATGTGCGCATCAACGTGTCAATAAAGTGTGTTAGAAGTCCACTGTGTGTCTTTGTGGCCTTGGTTCTCCCTTCCTCACTCTCTCGCCACATTTCCTGTCTGTACCTCGACATTGACTACCAAAATAAGGGCGGGAATTACATCAAATCAACATTTGAAATCCGGAGGCTGCGGTGGAATAGCTTTTTGTTGATTTGTTATTGTGTAACCCCCTACACGTTATAGATTAATGGAGTCTTCCATCCCTGCTTCCATAAATCTGTGTATGAATGAATGAAAGCAGGCTTTTGAACACGGTGTCTTACTGTGATGTTGGGTCTCTGGAGGCCCTGAGCGTCTTTGGGTGAGCACAGGAAGTGGTGGTTGGTGGGACCCTGCTGGCCGCCGCTGTCCTCCAGGTGGAAGGTGAGCAGGCAGGTGAGGCGGGTGCAGCTTCCACATCCTGCCAGCAGGGCGGCGACTGGCTGTTTAAAAACGATCGCCGCGCTGCCTCCGGGGACCGGGAGCAGGTCTGACTTCAGCGTGCACACCGGATCCAGATCAGACCAGGAGTACGCGGACACCTGATCCACAAGAGAACAGACCTGTTTCTGCACGTGTGTCACACATCTGAATACAAACACAGTTTATGTTACTGAGACGGAGGAAGTGAAGGACTGATGTTTAAATTCAGAGTTCAGTGATCTACACGCTGTTAACATTTACATTAACATTTTATGTTCAATGTAAAGAAGTTGCTTGTTTTGCTAAATCAATGAGAAACAAACTTGGGAATAATAACAATGTTCTAAATTGCGTTGCATCTTGATTTTATTTTTAGTTATTTACCTTAAATTAGATTATTAGATTAAAGTGATATATGAATAACAAAAACAACTCTCTTGGATTTATTGTCTCGTGTTTTTAACTTTGCTCCAGTATCAACATGTCATCAGCAGCTTGAATCCAGAGATGTAACGTCCTGGCATCACAACGCCAAACTGTTCTAACTCCAGAATTAAATGCACTTTTGTAAATTGTCTTTCTATTTTAATTTGAATGAAATTCTGCACTGAAAACTTCAAAAGTAAGGTGAGTGTGAGCTACACAGGGAGGAAGTGAGAGACGTGATGAATTCATCTGATTTGTATCACATTAACTGTATAATGAGGCTGTTCTGTAATCTGTTTTTATTAATGCATGCTGTTGTTATTGTTCTTATTCTGGTTTTAACGTGTGCACAGAGATACGTAGAGGCTGTTAGAGAGGGAAGCCCTTTCTCTCTACATCTAGCTGTTCCCTCTGAGTTTGAACGCACGTGTTGAAGCTGTTTGGACAAACGCTGGCTGCTCAGTGAATGTAGAGACACAGCTGACAGTTGTAACGTACCACAGCCCTGAGCTCCAGGTCGGGACTCAGGTCTGAGACGGCGTAGACGAACAGCGTGCTGCCATCCTCGAAGCCCACCGGCAGCACGGCGGCGAAGAAGTTCTGCGCAAAATAATGCAGCATTTTCCACTTCCCACCGAACTCTGCACACACAAGGACATGATTATTGTCCTTATAACACTTTTCTCAAAGTATTTCCAAAATATAAACAAGTTCAACGTCAAAAGGTTTCAGCAAAGCGTCGATCTAGAAATGTGCCTAGTTGGCGTTCGCTCACCAATCGATGACCAGGACGGCGCCTGCCAGACGTCGTTGAGCTGCCAGTAGAGAGCGCCCATAGTGTGACCTCTTCCCTCGATGATCTCACTCCGACTCCGCCGATAGAACTCCGTCTGTGACTTCACACACTGAGCCTGCATCACCTGCACATGAAACGTTACTACGTGTGAGCTGCGTTCTTAGAGCGGGAGACGGGGGTCTTTAGGGGGAGACAGCGGGTCACCTGTAGACGCCACATAGAAGTGGTGTCATACGTGTGTCATACGTGTCAGATGAAGTGATGTACATCGTACGAGAGCTGGGAACTTGAAGATATATTTGAGATGCAGCGGTGTGTGTCAAGTTGTTGTCGTCATGAATCATAAATAAAAGATGGTAAATGAATGGAAATAGTGTGAAAGTGTAAAAGGGCTTAAAACATTATGATGGAAGTATGTGATGCATCATATGTAATATTTACACAGGTTTGGAGCAAAAGTCAACAATTCTTGACCACTCAAATCATAACAAATGGCAAAAAGATCCTTCCAAAATTCGTCATTATGACACAAAGACCTCGAAGACCGTAAAAAAAACATCCATGCTGCCATTTTTTTTCTAGAACTTTTGACATCTGCAGATTTCTGAAAGATGGCAGCACTTCTGTTCTCGATACGGTTCAGAAACCTTCTGATTATCGATATACCAGGAGGGCCACACATCCTCTGAGCGCCCTCGGCCTGTAGTCAGGCGTTGTAGAGTTTCATGAGGCTGTGATTATTCTATATATCTAGATATATATCTATATATATCTAGATATAGATATATATCTATATATATCTAGATATAGATATATCTAGATATATATATATAAGTCTTTTCTACAGAAACATGATCTCAGAACATCATCACTCATCAATACAATTGGTCTCATTGGATCCACAAGAGTCTCAGCTTTCCTCCAATTCCAACACGGTTTATTATGCAGAAATATTAAAATATACCTTTTTTTTTTTTTTTTTTAAGAATCGGCAAAAATCACATTCATAGTGAATGCAAAACACTGCATGTTTTCTGACCAAACCTGCATTTATTAACATAAAGGGAAGACTGGTGGGTACAGATAGAACCTTTTCATTCACATATCTGGAGGAGAGAGATCAGAGCGCTACTTGTAGCGTTATGAGGCTGAATGATTTGAGGGTGTTTGTGTGGTTGAGTGACATATAGAGAGTGTTGACCTGAGTGATGTGTAGAGTGCGTTGACCTGAGTGATGTAGAGAGTGTTGACCTGAGTGATGTAGAGTGCGTTGACCTGAGTGATGTGTAGAGTGCGTTGACCTGAGTGATGTAGAGTGCGTTGACCTGAGTGATGTGTAGAGTGCGTTGACCTGAGTGATGTAGAGAGTGTTGACCTGAGTGATGTAGAGTGCGTTGACCTGAGTGATGTGTAGAGTGCGTTGACCTGAGTGATGTAGAGTGCGTTGACCTGAGTGATGTGTAGAGTGCGTTGACCTGAGTGATGTAGAGTGCGTTGACCTGAGTGATGTGTAGAGTGCGTTGACCTGAGTGATGTAGAGAGTGTTGACCCGAGTGATGTGTAGAGTGCGTTGACCTGAGTGATGTAGAGTGCGTTGACCTGAGTGATGTAGAGAGTGTTGACCTGAGTGATGTGTAGAGTGCGTTGACCTGAGTGATGTAGAGTGCGTTGACCTGAGTGATGTAGAGTGCGTTGACCTGAGTGATGTAGAGTGTTGACCTGAGTGATGTGTAGAGTGCGTTGACCTGAGTGATGTAGAGTGTTGACCTGAGTGATGTGTAGAGTGCGTTGACCTGAGTGATGTAGAGTGCGTTGACCTGAGTGATGTAGAGAGCGCGTTGACCTGAGTGATGTAGAGTGCGTTGACCTGAGTGATGTAGAGAGCGTTGACCTGAGTGATGTAGAGTGCGTTGACCTGAGTGATGTAGAGTGTTGACCTGAGTGATGTAGAGTGCGTTGACCTGAGTGATGTAGAGTGCGTTGACCTGAGTGATGTAGAGAGCGTTGACCTGAGTGATGTAGAGAGTGTTGACCTGAGTGATGTAGAGTGTTGACCTGAGTGATGTAGAGTGTTGACCTGAGTGATGTAGAGAGTGTTGACCTGAGTGATGTAGAGAGTGTTGACCTGAGTGATGTAGAGAGTGTTGACCTGAGTGATGTGTAGAGTGCGTTGACCTGAGTGATGTAGAGTGCGTTGACCTGAGTGATGTAGAGTGCGTTGACCTGAGTGATGTAGAGAGCGTTGACCTGAGTGATGTAGAGAGTGTTGACCTGAGTGATGTAGAGTGCGTTGACCTGAGTGATGTAGAGTGCGTTGACCTGAGTGATGTAGAGTGCGTTGACCTGAGTGATGTAGAGAGTGTTGACCTGAGTGATGTAGAGAGTGTTGACCTGAGTGATGTAGAGAGTGTTGACCTGAGTGATGTAGAGTGCGTTGACTTGAGTGATGTAGAGAGTGTTGACCTGAGTGATGTAGAGTGCGTTGACCTGAGTGATGTAGAGAGTGTTGACCTGAGTGATGTGTAGAGTGCGTTGACTTGAGTGATGTAGAGAGTGTTGACCTGAGTGATGTAGAGTGCGTTGACCTGAGTGATGTAGAGTGCGTTGACCTGAGTGATGTAGAGAGTGTTGACCTGAGTGATGTAGAGAGTGTCTGTAAATCTCTTCAAGGGATCTGTGGAGTTGGGCAGCTTGAAGTGTAGAGCAGCCTGCAGTAACATCTGCTGGTTTCCATCCTCGTGGTGTTGACGGTTGGAAGAGAAGTTACTGTTGTAGCTCCAGTCCTCTAGTGTGGAGACCTGGAACATCACGGAACAGACGGGAACTTTAACACAACACACTTCTTGTGTGTGATGGACAAGATCAGCATCTACCTCTTAAATCCTGCTTTTTATCTTCACTAACTTAACCTTCACTGTTTCATCTGATCTCGTCTGATTTAATTTCTTCAATATAAAGAAAAAGAATATCAATTTTGCACAAAAGAGATCCAAACACATGTAAACTTCTCCAGATAACATAAAGGAGGATACCTCAGATGTAAGCTTTAAATCTACTGATAAAACAAACTGGAAGGTTCATTCAGTCACCGGCTGCAGAGTGGAGAATGATGGCCATGACTGGAAGCCGTACTCGGAGGCGAAACGTGTTCGGGGGAAAGTCCTCCAGTCCCAGCAGTCCAGAGTGTAGCTGTAGAAGTGTGTGTCCCCGTAGTGAGGGTCGTAAGGGTCCGCCGCCACCCAACCCTCCTGCTCCGATTCAGCCCCGTTAGTCGGACTGGAGACGAGGAACGGGCGACTCTGGTCCTCCTGAAGGAGAAGTTCAGATGGTCATTGTGAACATAAAGATGGACGAGAGAGAGAGGGAGTGCACAGCAGTGTTGGAGAGGTGCTGACCACAGAGGTGAAGACACGACTCCTTCAGTGAAGTCCGGTCAGGTGACTTGTGCTGCTGGTGTGGTTGAGCCGGGGGACAACTTTAGATGTTGTGTTTACAGACAGTAAGCAACAGTTGCTGCATCGTCTGCCTTTAAAAAGTCAAATAGCAATAAATTAATAATTGTGCAAAAGTAGCCAAATATGTGTTTTTGCACATTTACCAGCGACAAATGATTAGAAGAGCTGTAAGCTGCTGCTGTTGGTGTTAAGACCACATTTCCCAGAAGCCCCCCTGCTCTCCTGATGCTGAGAGGATGTTGATCCTGGACGTTCTCGCCCTGAAGGTCTGCTGTTTGATTAATTTGTATGCTGAGGATGCTCTCCTGTTTTATAACTCACTTTTCTAAATCCAGGAAAACATAAACAAGTTCACCGTAAGAACGATGAACAAGGTTTCAGCAAAAGATCGATCTAAGAACAGGTCAGCTGACTCACTCACCGCCCGATGACGAGGAACCCTAACCCTGCTTAGAAGCATTTCACTCTTAACATCAGTTATCTATGAACAACAGAAATGCTTCTCTTAGTGACTATAACGCAGTGGTGGGCCGTGCATTTTATACCTGGGCCTTCACTGCTGTCCTGCAGCTGAAATACCACATTGTGGCGCCACAGCTATTATTCATTTTTAAGGCTGTAACTATGTACATCTTCGTATTAAACCGTTCGGTACGAGTCGTTTGAATAATGCTAGAGCATTTAGAAAATGCAAAAGCCTAAATTCAGGAAAATATAATGTTCTCAGCTGGTCTGGCTGTGGGATCCACCATCATTCCTTAATGACTAGCGACCCAAAGAGATAATCATATGATTTTACTTTCACAACTTGAGCATTGAACGTACTGCTCTGCAATGGCTTTCCTCGTCTCAGTCTCCTCTGTCATGGTGCATCTCACTCAGTCAGAATGCCCATATTTGATTGGCTGAGCTGCATCACGTGATGTGATTCACTACCCGACAGCCTCCGCTGTTAAGTTTCGTTTCACGATAGTCACGTGCTCGCCCACTGACCAATCACAGCACACTCTGCACCTCACTGCAGAGCTACACATGGACACTGAGCTGCACGTAATGCTGACGTCATTATAGGCCGGCTAGCAGGCTCTGACACGTCAAAGAATACGCCCAACATGTCAAACTAAAGATCTGATTGGTTGAACACTATGACAATCAACAATATCGTCCCCATTCACTTAAACTGCACATGGATTCACTTGTGAGTCTGCAGGCCTCTGTCTCTCTTCTTACCTAGAGATACAGAGGTGAGATCTGATTGGATAAAAGCTCTACTTAAAACAAGCTGCACTGGAAGCAGAGCAACTGAGGAAGACAGTAGCTGTGCAATGAGAAAATAAGATAATGTGGAAATATTTATATAAATTATAATACATGTAGTGTATTTAAGAAAAATTATTAAATTATAAAATAGATGTAGCTTTGTGATTCTGTTTAGGCCAGCAGAGAAGGCCTTGCTGGCCCTGACGGCCCACCACTGATATAACGTGACTCTCACCTCTTGAACGAGCGCCCTGATGTTGTTCACATACAGCGTCACATAGTCTCTCAGGTACGCAGCTCTCTGAGGAGCTGGGATGTTGAACCAGTCTGTTGCCAGAGCAGCTTCGTTTTCGTTGTTCCCGCTCCAGGTGATGATGGAGGGATGAGACTTGAGGCGCTGAACCTGGAGAGTGAAAACAAACACGAGAACATCTAATGTCTCGACAGGATTTAATGCTTAAAACTACCTTCAAATGGTTTTATGGCATTTTAAAAGGTGTTTTAGTTGATTTGTCGTAATCTTTACATGTGGTTGTATAAAGTCTTCAGATATGAATATTTATATATAATATATAGATATGAATATCCTCTGAAATGAAATAAAGATACAGCGCTCACCTGTTGGACGACTTCTTCTCTGACTGTCTGTATGAAGTCGTCCTCAGTGGGATACAGAGCGCAGGCGAACATGAAGTCCTGCCAAACCTAGAGACACAGAACTGAACTCTGAGCGTCCGTTTGTCCGACAATATGTTCATAATGTCACAGAAACATCTCATCTGTTCAGAAACACTTCATCTCTTCAGTACCGGTTTGTAACAGTGATGACTGAAGGTGAACATTATTTCTGATTTATGCATCTTTGTATCTGAATCTTTATAGAACACCTGGTTTATAGGTCTGCTGTGGTACAGAGTGTTGAACTGAGTCAGTGCTAACATTTAGTGTTCTGGAAGAAACGCAAGCACCCAATAGTGCAAAAGTCTATAAATCAATTGAACCAATCAGCTGTGCATTGGGAGGAAACATAATCTATCAGTAGCGACCCCTGACCCCTGTGACCAACCATACAGCGATGAGGCCGTCTGTAGTTATTGATATCTCTGCTTATGTGCTGGTACACAAAGTGATAATGATCTCACGGTACTTACCATGATCCCCATCTCATCACACAAGCTGTAGAAGAGGTCCTGCTCGTACACTCCTCCTCCCCAGACCCTGAGCGCGTTCATGCTCACATCCACGGCTGACTGCAACAGGTTCCTTAAGCTGCGGCACAAACACGGTTAATGTCTTCACAGCGTTCTCAGCAGCTCAAACAAGTCCTGTCCTGTGACTCAAAGACACAGAGGAGACCAACGCCTTCTCTCACAATATCCTCAGAACTATTGATCGATATTCACCTCACTCAGAAGAATCAAAAAACAAGGTGGAGAGAGAGCGTCTCTCCGTACTCAACTCACACAGCAGGAGTCACCTGGTCCTGGAAGGAGTGGGCCGGGATCCAGTTGGAGCCTTTGAAGAAAACTGGTTTCCCATTGATGCGGAAATAAAAGCTCAAGCCTGGAGAGCCGACAACCGGCTCCTGGACAAGTTCTACCGAGCGGAAATACACCTGCAGGAGAAACGCACTCAGTGCTGTGATGTTAGTGTTTCATCTCTGTGGCACAGGTGGAGCAATAACAAGAAGAAGAACCTCAGCACCCAGGAATCTCACAAGATGTCAGTAAACTGCAAACACAACATTTACACTGAATTGGACTCAGAAGTTTCCTAAACGTTGTCCTAAAGACAAACCAATCAATCCGTGTTCATAGTAGATACAGCGGATGGATGATGTGGCAGGATGATTATTCATGTTGCTGTGTTATGGTCTCTTTATAGATATGGTGTATGTGTGTGTATTATGATATAGGCTGTATTACAGACACATATACTGTCAACAAGTCTTTCTGCACGGATGTTTTTGTGTTTGTGTGTCTAGAGCTGCAACGATTAGTCGATCAACAGGAAAATAATAATCGCCGACATAATCGATTAATCGTGAAAGTGATTTAAAGCGAAAAACGGCAGTAATATCATATTGAACTGAATATCTCTCTGTTTTATATCATATTGAACTGAATATCTCCTCCGAGGCCGAGAGTCAGAGTCCACAACCGGGTGGGTGGAGGGGGTCCGGAGGAGGGACGGCCGGACTGGGGAGACTGAGGGCCCGGAGGACGGAACTCTAGAGACTGAGGGTCCGGAGGACGGAACTCTAGAGACTGAGGGTCCGGAGGACGGAACTCGAGAGGGTTCTAGGGCTCTAGAGGCTGGGGACCAGACGGGGAACAGGCCTGTAGAAGCTGGGGACCAGACGGGGAACAGGCCTGTAGAAGCTGGGGACCAGACGGGGAACAGGCCTGTAGAAGCTGGGGACCAGACGGGGAAGAGGGCTCTAGAGGCTGGAGATCAGACGGGGAAGAGGGCTCTAGAGGCTGGAGATCAGACGGGGAATAGGGCTCTAGAGGCTGGAGATCAGACGGGGAACAGGGCTCTAGAGGCTGGAGATCAGACGGGGAACAGGGCTCTAGAGGCTGGAGATTAGACGGGGAACAGGGCTCTAGAGGCTGGAGATCAGACGGGGAACAGGGCTCTAGAGGCTGGAGATCAGGCGGGGAACAGGTCTCTGACTCTCGGAGATGGGGCTCCGGGTAACAGGAGTCCATAGACTGGGGCTCAGGGGGATTGATTGATGACCCAGGACCCAGGACACTCCGAGGTCCTCCAAAGGCCAGACGGGTTCCCATAAACTGCTCGTACCAGTTGGGGAGACGGCACTCCACACCGTGGTCTGCTGAGTCCATTCTGGGCCAGATCATTCTGTCACGGGGCATGATGAGGACTCAAACGCAGACAGTCAGGTGTAGTGAAAAAAGGGTTTTAATGAATAACTAAAAACAAACAGGGAATCCAAGGACAAGACAAAAGACGAGGGGGAAAATTCGGCAGGACAAGGCAGGGCAGGCAGACTGGGGAACAGGACGAGCAAAACGGGCGGGTAGGTAGGAACACAAAACAATGATCTGGCAGTGGGTGTGTGTGAGGCAGGGGTTTAAATAGTGAAGGAGGCAGAGTGAGCAGGTGAGCGTAATGAACTGATGAGGTGAGTGTGACTGGCAGGTGCACTGAATGAACTGATTAGGTGAGTGAGGAGCTACAGAAAGAAACACAAAGACACAGAACACACAGGGCAAAGCCTGATCGTGACAATATTGAACTGAATATCTCTGTTTTATATCATATTGAACTGAATATCTTTGGTGGAGACATGTTGGGCCTTTGATTCTACTGATGCTCTTATTTCACAGAACACTCTGTAGCTGAAGGCATAAATAACAAAGGAGGAGACTGTAAGTGAACTCTGACCTTAGACTCTGTGTTCAGGATCAAGACCCGCCCCTGAAAGCCTCTGACAGTGAGATGGTAAGAGGGTTGGTCTCCGTGTCCGTTGGGCCACCACAGCTTCACCTGGCTGCTCTGGAAGAAGAAGAAGAAGATGTTTTTACGTGTTTAGAAACTGACGTTCTACTACTCAACGTAATAACTGGGGAGTCACTGCTGTCACAACACACTCATACGAGGGTACGGAGTGTTGAGAGTACCGTGTTGATGTTTAAGGTGAAGCTGTTCTTGGTCTTTCCTGGGAGGAACTGTGTCTGGAGGATCTGCTCAGAGTCCAGCTCAGGTATGGAGAGAACGATTTGCCCGTTAGTTGTCTGAACAGCATCGACGAGAAGCTCAACCTGGACTCTCCACTGAGAGAGGCTGAGACCTGGACAGACAGACGGATGATATGGACTGTAATGGAGACATTTGATTGTTCCACACAGGGGGAGACACAGTAGAACTGGAAGAACAGGAAAATAACTTTACATTTATTCTGACTATGTGACTTTTCAAAATAAATTTCCAATCTACACTCAGTGTAAAACAACAGTCCTGCAATAAATATGAAGGTTGTAATTAAACTGTCTTGATTCGATTTTATGGACATTTTATCAGCTGCAGTTTGTGGTGCTGTTGAATTAAATCGCATCATGCCGACAGATGTTTCTATTATTCTGTCCACCCCATCTACATCAATGAGGGTGCGCTAAATAACAGAAGTCTATAATAGAATATAGAAAATAAAAGAGTTTTCATCACTTTCTATCCGAGCAGAGCCGCTGCTGTTTCTCTGTTTCCTATTTTGCTTTTGCTTCAAATCCTCCCGGTGTATATTAACACAGTATTCCTCAGTGTTTAACACAAGCTTGGTGATGAAGAGTAGATGAGACGTACTGTGTAGAGGAACAGAGGAAACCTGGAGGAGCTGCAGGACATCAAACGCCTCCAGTCGAACTCCCTTCCACAGTCCCATCGTGGGGAACGAGGGGCCCCAGTCCCAACTGAAAGAGCTCTGCTCCTTCAGCACCACAGAGACTGAGTTTAGATTAAAGTTCATCTCTTATAGTACAACTAGAATACGTTGTAGATTAAAGTTCATCTCTTATAGTACAACTAGAATACGTTGTAGATTAAAGTTCATCTATTATAGTACAACTAGAATACAATGTAGATTAAAGTGCATCTATTATAGTACAACTAGAATACAATGTAGATTAAAGTTCATCTCTTATAGTACAACTAGAATACAATGTAGATTAAAGTTCATCTCTTATAGTACAACTAGAATACAATGTAGATTAAAGTTCATCTATTATAGTACAACTAGAATACAATGTAGATTAAAGTTCATCTCTTATAGTACAACTAGAATACAATGTAGATTAAAGTTCATCTTTTATAGTACAACTAGAATACAATGTAGATTAAAGTTCATCTCTTATAGTACAACTAGAATACAATGTAGATTAAAGTTCATCTCTTATAGTACAACTAGAATACAATGTAGATTAAAGTTCATCTCTTATAGTACAACTAGAATACAATGTAGATTAAAGTTCATCTATTATAGTACAACTAGAATACAATGTAGATTAAAGTTCATCTCTTATAGTACAACTAGAATACAATGTAGATTAAAGTTCATCTCATATAGTACAACTAGAATACAATGTAGATTAAAGTTCATCTCTCATAGTACAACTAGAATACAATGTAGATTAAAGTTCATCTCTTATAGTACAACTAGAATACAATGTAGATTAAAGTTCATCTCTTATAGTACAACTAGAATACAATGTAGTTTAAAGTTCATCTCTTATAGTACAACTAGAATACAATGTAGATTAAAGTTCATCTCTTATAGTACAACTAGAATACAATGTAGATTAAAGTTCATCTATTATAGTACAACTAGAATACAATGTAGATTAAAGTTCATCTCTTATAGTACAACTAGAATACAATGTAGATTAAAGTTCATCTTTTATAGTACAACTAGAATACAATGTAGATTAAAGTTCATCTCTTATAGTACAACTAGAATACAATGTAGATTAAAGTTCATCTCTTATAGTACAACTAGAATACAATGTAGATTAAAGTTCATCTCTTATAGTACAACTAGAATACAATGTAGATTAAAGTTCATCTCTTATAGTACAACTAGAATACAATGTAGATTAAAGTTCATCTCATATAGTACAACTAGAATACAATGTAGATTAAAGTTCATCTCTCATAGTACAACTAGAATACAATGTAGATTAAAATTCATCTCTTATAGTACAACTAGAATACGTTGTGTGGCCAAAATACAGACAGACAGACGGAGCCCTAAGAACAACAATGTTCCATTAAAACCACATTACAGCATAAAGTCTTAACTTCTTTGTTATCAGGGCTTTAGTCCAAAGACATTGAACAATTTCTCATGTTTATGAGGATGATAAAAATGCATCAAAATCAATATCTCTGATATAATCATTGACAAATCCCAGACTGTGAAAAAGTAGAAATTAAACCAACGAGCATTTAGTCCACTAAAATAACTCATTTCATAAAAACCAAGAGTGACATTATGTAAACAAACTTTAAAGAGTTAAATTCTGAAAATGTATTAATATTTGCTCGTTATGATCAGGACTGATAAAACAATATCTTATATTTTTATACATTTTTGTCCTCTAAGGACATCAGACAAACTTTTTTAAAGTGAATCAGAAGGTTTAAAATCTGAATATTTAGTGCAAGAATAAAACAAAATCTGCACAATGAAAATAAGAATTGCAATAAAAAATATGAAAACAATAACTTTCACCGATAAGATGTTTTCAGTGCTCTGAATAAAATGTAAAATTTTTAATAAATATTAATACCACTTTTATTTCCATCCAGTGAGATGATTTTCTGGTATAATTTCTTCTCATTCATTCTAACCACAGAACATAACACAAACATAAACCTCTTTGTCTCTAAATGAATCTTTCTAATCAGATGAAGAGCATTCTAATTATTATTCATCCTCTAATAGGAACATGCTGTTAGATTATTCAGTCCTGTTACAGAATAGTATAAACCAGTGGCGGGCCGTGCATTTTATACCTAAGCCTTCAATGCTGTCCTGCAGCTGAAATACCACCTTATAACCACATGATGGCGCCACAGCTATTATTCGTTTTTAAGGCTGTAACTATGTATGTCTTCGTATTAAACCGTTCGGTACGAGGCTTACAATACGTTTGAATAATGCTCGAGCATTTGGAAAATACAGAAACTTAAATTCAGGAACACAATGTTTTCTGCGCTCATGGAGGACAGTGGTTCTCAGCTGGTCTGGCTGTGGGATCCACCATCATTCCTTAATGACAAGTCACGGCCCAAAGAGATCGTCTTATGATTTTACTTTCACTACTCGAACATTGAACGTACTGATCTGTAATGTCTTTCCTCGTCTCAGTCCCCTGTGTCATGGTGTGTGGTACATCTCACTCAGTCAGAATGCCCATATTTGATTGGCTGAGCTGCATCACGTGATGTGATTCACTACTCGACAGCCTCTGCTGTTAAGTTTCGTTTCACGATAGTCACGTGCTCGCCCACTGACCAATCACAGCACACTCTGCACCTCACTGCAGAGCTACACATGGACACTGAGCTGCACGTAATGCTGACGTCATTATAGGCCGGCTAGCAGGCTCTGACACGTCAAAGAATACGCCCAACATGTCAAACTAAAGATCTGATTGGTTGAACACTATGACAATCAACAATATCGTCCCCATTCACTTAAACTGCACATGGATGCACGTGTGAGTCTGCAGGCCTCGGGCCTCTGTTCTTACCTAGAGATACAGAGGTGAGATCTGATTGGATAAAAGCTCTACTTAAAACAAGCTGCACTGGAAGCAGAGCAACTGAGGAAGACAGGAGCTGTGCAATGAGAACATAAGATAATGGGGGAAATATTTTTACATGTAGTGTAAAGATTATTAAATTATAAAATAGCTATAACTTTGTGATTCTGTTTAGGCCAGCAGAGAAGGCCTTGCTGGCCCTGACGGCCCACCACTGGTATAAACAGATGTTTGTGATTAGACTCAGGTGTTTGTTCCAGATGAGCGGTAAAGCGTAGCGGCACGTTCTTACCTTCCTGATGAAGTTGACGTGACATTCCCCCTGCTGGACATGTGGAGGACATTCAGGAGGAACCCTGTAGGCAGAATGAGCTTTCCTCCGCTCAGACGCGTAGAGAACCGGAGACAACAATCTCACGTTCAGCACATTATCCCCGTCCTTCAGCAAGTCTCTGACCGGGAAGTCCTACACAAACAAATGATGCACGTGAGAAAAACGTGCACGGTGCGTCGTGAACCGCTTGTTTTCCGGTAAACGTACATATCTACGAAACATGTTGTCCGTCTTCCCGATGACGATTCCGTTGAGCCAAACGGATGCTGCGGTGTCAACGCCGTCGAAGACGAGCAGCACCTTCTGATTGGCTCTGTTGATGAGCGCACAGGTGAGTCAGGAGCACGAGACAGGAAGTGCTTTAGAACAATAACAATGTTCATCACACCGACCTCAGCTGGCTGGAGCCGGTGAACGTTGTCGTGTATGTCCAGTTATCGAAGGCGATCCACCGATAAGACACGTCGTTAAACCTGAAGTACGGGTCCTGAGAGACAAGTACACAACGATTCACTGATTCTATTTAATTCCTCTCAGTTTATGAGTTATTACTCACAGCTGCTGCTCAAGCATGTGTTGGTATTGTTATGCCAAAAAAGGGCAGTATCCAGGATTTAAACATTTTTGCCCTAACCCTAACGAATCAAATATCAAGCTTGAGTTTAATCTGTGATCCGTCTTCACTGTTTACATGTTGAACAAAATCTGATCAGTCCGATCGGCTGCAGCGTCCAATCACATGACTGATGAACAATGAGGGGGCGTGTCGGCCGTTAAAACACTTCCTGGAAGTCTGTTCTCGTGGGTCCTCGCTCATGGCTCCTCAGAGATCCCTCCTCTCTCCTCGATCCTCACTCCTCAGAGCAGAAATAAGGGGCCTTTCTCAATATGCGTACTTCTCTGTACTTGTGAACTCGTGGACTTTTGAAATGTCATCAGTCTCAGCCCAAGTACTGTTCCAATTCAAAGTTCACATCAAGCCAAGCACGGTCCAAATGCCCGGATGTGGCTCGCTCCGCCCATTTTACCGGGTATGCATCGGAGGTGACTTGTCTGTACTTGGGACAGCCAAATATCCCAGAATGCATTTTGCACCAGCAACAGGAAACAATGGCGGAGGAGAAATCACACAACTGGAAGTTGAAACTTTCGAATACTACTGTTGTTAAGTCACAGAAAGTAATTTTAGGATGTTTTGAGGCGAGAAGTTAGTTGTTTAAGCATCAAATCTGTGGTCGGTTTGTCAAGATTCAGCCGATTTAAAAATCTGCTCCGACGATTTCGGAGATGTGAGGTGTTGCTAGTGGGACCGGCAGTAAACCAGCACCGGGGGCTCAGCGCTCAGGATTAAACTCATTAGCAAGACCAGCTGAGGTGGTGATGTCATCAAGTAAGCTGCTGTTCCAATTGTCCGTACTGCGTTCTCTGGACTTGTGAACTTGGGTATTGAGAAAGGCCCAAGAGCTTTGGGACCGCAGTCAATATGGCGGCGCAGAACAACTTCTGGTTCGAGCGAGGAGCGAGGAAATGATCCTCGCTTGAACCGGAAGTTGTTGAGGAGCGAGGAAATGAGGAAATGACAATTGAACCGGTTTCAACCGGAAGCGATCCTCGCCGGACCGGAAGTTGGAAATGACGTCTGATGGAGGACGTCTGATGTACCCCAAGACCCGCTTGAGAGGAGAACTTTGAGGAGAACCTTCAGGCCAAAGAGCTGATATCAGATCAGCCTGACCTCACAACCAGACAGCAGACTAGCAGGAAAGGGAAGCAGCACATGAAGCTTCTCCACTAGCTGAACACCAGACAGGTTTGGCTAGCTGGATGACGTCATGCTAATAACTATTATAATATAATATATAATATAATATTATACTGAGACTATAATAAGATGTCCTGACGTGTTTGTCAAAGTGTTATTTACTGCTTTTTTCATGTTGGAATAAAGGTTAAATATTTAACTGTAAAGTAGTAATGAGTGTTTGATACCTTAATGTTTCTGCATTAAATCATTCTGGGATGTTTGCTGACATTGATTGGATGAGGAACAGCCCTACAGAGAACATGTTCCACCAGCTCCACTGACCTCCGGAATAAAATAAATCGGAACAATTGTTTTAAAAGTGTATTTGTACACGCTCACATGAAGTACTTGTTGTACCTACCTGGATGTATCCCTGCTGCTGTAGAGCTGAATGAACACATCCGGGAACCTCAGCGGGCAGCGATACTGACCCGTCGGAGTTTGAGAGACTCCATTTACCGTCCAGACTCCGAGTCACTGAACAAAACACCGAGAAAACTCCCGGAAACAAACACAAGAAAACACAAACACCGCGTACAAACAGACTCATATTGTTGCTTTGTATATATGACACGGTACGTCACGGGAATACTACTTTAAATGGACTATCAGAGTTTTGTTGTGGTTCTCTGAACAGCCTCTTCCTAGTTTGTCACGTGACCCTCCTCGTGACAGTCATGTGATCAGAGTATACGCATAAATACATAATAAAAAGAACATGTTTGTGTGTGGAATCAAAATGATAAAGAATAAAGTAGTTTTGTAGTAATAAATAGTATTAAAAAAATCAAGTAGAAGTATTAGTTACTAAAGTAAAGTTAATTGTATTTTTATATTTATACCACACACACACACACACACACTATAAACACGGTTATTGATATTGTTATACATTTTTGAAAACCTAGAAGCATACTTTTGCATTATGCGTCTTGTGATGGAAGAAGTATTCAGTAGTTTAAACTTAAGTGAAAGAATACAATCTTGTTAAAATACTATTGGCTTCAAAATATACTTTAGTTACTAAAGTACTCATCGTGTACTTGGTGGGTGTTGACGTACCTGTAAATTATTTAAGAGTCACCATGACACACTGAAATTATTATTTTGTCAAATATATATCTGGCAGTTTACCTGAGCGCAAATACAAATAATAAACTAATTTACCTCTTTATGATCAAGAGGTTTATTAAGAGGATGAATCAAGGCTATAAACTATACTGTGTGCTGTATTTAAAGAAATAAACACAGCCGACACTTATGATTTAAGTAACTTTATTGAAGGGAAACTAAAAACAGAAACAGAGCCACAAGTTGATTATCAACCATTTGCTTTGCCTCCATATTTTATGGCTACAAGAAGACAGTGTTCGATTGGGCGTAAAGCCAACAGCTCGTCTACCGGCTTCTAAATAACAGAAAGAAATAGAACGCCTCCGAGGGAACCTCATCTGTTCGGCCTTACAATCGACATCTGCAGAAACATATCAGATATAATAGCCTACCTTTATTAACATGCATAAAATACAACATTGAAGTTCTTATAGTTTCCTTAACATAGAGATATACTGCTGTGCTTCTCTGTACACACCGATAGTGGAATAAGATACACGTCCTCCTCGGGTAATAGATTCCTACACTAAAGATCAGAAGAACAGACTGGCGTCACACCAGAGCCACCAACCAGATCAGCTCTTTACCGCTTTCAGATAATAACCTAATTTAAACCTTTTAAAACTCAGAGTTGACAGGTATGGCAAAAGACCGGCTTCTCTGTAAGTGCTTTGAGAATCCAGCTTAGAGTGAAAGTCATTATTAACGGGGCTCAGGAGGCGTGTGCAGAGTGAACGTCATCACGCGCCGGTGACTCTTATTTAAACCTCAGAGAACTGGCTCGTGTCCTGGAGAGGAAACACTATCTTCTTATAAGCGCGCAGGTGGAAAAAGAAAAAGGGGTAAAAATGCTGATTAACCAAAAAGAGAAAAGAAAAGGTGAAAAAGAATCCCTTGTTTGTTTGGTCTGAACCAGCAACAACGTTTCCACCAGCTCTCCAGATGACACATCACATCGCGTACTTGTGTGTCCAGTCTTTTGCCATTTTGATGTATCTGCAGAGAGAACACATGAAGAGATGACTTCAGGAAGTCTCAAGCAAACACACGCCATGTTGGAGTTATAGATCTGGGTTAGTTAGAGCACATGCACTCCAGCACGTCGCTTTGTGTCAGTATATGCATCAGAAATATACACTTTGTCCAAACTAAACTTCTCAGTTTTAAACGGTGGAATACTTCTTTGATGGACAATAAATGTTTGTTTTTCACACAAAAAAGCGTTTCATGCCGAGTTAGTGAAGAAGTTCACATGCACAGAAAACTGCTTCTGCTACAAGAAGTAAAGGCTCATTCCCACATGAGATATAGAGATACATCTATATATAGAGATATATCTATATAAAAAGGAACGCAGCAATGCTTTTATCATTTTAATATCAAATACCAGATTCAGTTAAATATATGAAAATGTGCATTTCCAGTCATTGTGATGAGTTGAGCTGCAAAGATTAGTAAAGTATTTTAAATATTTTCTCCAAATGTACTAAAAGCTTCTCTTTGTTGTATACTGTAACTATAAACACTGATTAAAACAATACATTAGAGGACGTGAACAGGGAGCATGTAATCATGTCGGGAAAGGTCTGAAGATTAATAGATAATAAGTCTGTTATTTGCAACACGGATGTGATGATTAGCGAGATACCTGGAGAGAAGCTGAAGCTCCAGATGTAAAGGTTTGAGTAAACGCAGCACTGACTCTTTGTATGAAGTCTTAATATGTATTAATTCATCCGACTTCCTGCTTCATGTGTTATTAGAACATCTAGCTGCTTCCATCTGCCAACCTGTTCTTCAATAAGCAAAGATAAAAACATGTCCTTCAAACCCAATGTTGAGATGGATGTATTCCCAGGAAGCCACTGGTGTCTGTATTTCAGCACACTATGGAGATCAGCTTCATACGTTACTTGTTGGATGTATTTAAAATGTTACATCATTGCATGACCTGTAGAATAAACTGCTCCAACAGGAACATGTTCAAACTCAAACGGTCCTCATTGTTAGTTTCAGACATCACAGCTCTGTTTGGCAGCCAACTGTTGGCGAGTCCTTGAATGCACCACCATGAACCTTAAACAGCTGACAGAGCCCCAATCTCAAGTCTCTTAAAGGGAATCTTCAATCATACCATGGATGATATTTCAACTTGTAGTGAATGATGGAAAATGCTCTGTACTGTGGTGCATTATAAACAGAAATGACCCTTTCCTCTGATATGTTTCAAACAAATATACGCTCATGTTTTAAAGGGCTCCAGAGGAGACAAATTCACATTTTAAATGAAAGAAACATTGTATTTATGTCTCATCTGTCAGTAGTCTGTGAGATCTACTGGATCCTCTTTGCATCTGTGGGGAGGAGCACCAACGCGTTGAACTACTGTTTATCTACAGCAACAGGACTCACCCGCAGGTTATGAAAGTGCACGTAAAAGACCAGAACATCACAAACAGAGCAAACCCAGAACACCAGAACAAGATGCAGCGCTGGCTCCTGACCTTACCCTAGAGCAAGGCATACTTCGTGGTCCACTCCTGAGCTAGTTTATTGTACCTGACAGAGTGAAACTACGTCAGGTACTCATTCCACGAGGCGTCTGAAGGTCGCACTTATTGTGGATAATAAATCATAAACTTATACAAATGTGCTGCCAGTTTAGTAGGAATAGCTAACTAACGAACAAACAGAGCTGCAGCACATCCTCCATGAAGGCTACACCTTCACTTTGTCTCCACTGTTTCAGAGAGATGCTGATTCATGGGGACTCCGGAGGCTGCAGCTTGTGCTGCTGTTAAAGTCTGCTGCATTATGCTGAGTCGGTTCTATTATTTTGTCCACCCTGTTCATGTATAATGCAAAACTATTCAAAAGCATAACAAGCTGCCGCCTCCAAAAACCATCGTTAAGTTGAATCAACAACCCTCTGAAACTGATTGGACCAATGTACCCAACAAACTGGCGTCAGAGTGAACGATGCGGACCGGAGAGAAAATAGGTCCCTTCATATCTAGAGACACGCTCACAACGCATATAGAGAATATGTACACTTACTTCGTACTATCTGTTTTGTAGATCTGTGCGATCTCTGGCACTAGTGGGTCATCGGGGTTCGGGTCACATAGGAGTGAGCAAATGGAGAGAAGAACTACAAGAAACAGAACTAATTAAAATACAACATATGCATTTTAGTCCGTCTACCAGCCTCGTTTATTGGACTCACAGAACCCTGGAGTGAATGTGTGACACGCGTCATGTGCAGGTGGACGGTACCTTTAGAAATAGTAAGCGCAGGAGACCACTGTGATCGGAGGATATCCAGACAGATACTGCCGTTACTGTTAATATTTGGGTGGTAAATTCTTGTTGTAAATGCAACCTGGAAGGAAATAAGAAGATAAAGACAGTGAGGACAGTGAGGACAGTGAGGACAGGGCACACATCAGGTCAATGCTATGCAGTTCAGATTCCAACAGGAGGCGGGTCAACCACTGGAAAGACCGGTATCACTTTATGAGCGTTGTAAACAATCAAACTGCTGGGCTCGGTGGAAATGTTTGTTACGAATATAAGCTCTTCTTATACAGAGACAATGTTTGAACACTGAATAGTTCACATGTTTGATTACTTTAATGTGGTAAACTAGATTAGTGTGTCACAGGAGGGATAAACAGGTGTGTGGCTCGATACGAGTCTCTGCTCAGGTGTGAGTGAGCGTACCTTGGGTGGTTTGAAGGGGTAGTCTGTTGGAAAATGAATCGTCAAGAAGAAAACCCCTCCCTGGTACGGACTGTCACACTGAAAGCAAGAAGGACATTTCCATATTTCAGTATTGAATAATCTAAAACTGCCCGTCCACAGCTTCTCATTATCAAGTCAAATGTCAACCTTTATCTCGTGAATACATTTAACCAGGAACACAACCTCAGTGACAGATAGCAACATCATGCTGCCTTACAGTAAAAACAGAGATCAATGACGTCATAAAGGATCTACTCACAGGTCCCATGATGGTGGCCTGCCAGTGAAACACTGAGAAGAGAAAGCGAAGGTAAGGAAACAAGGAAAGGGCACAAGTATGTGATCTGGCAGGAGATAGTCGTCTAAGGAGCACCATTTATCATGTAGAGTATGGTCATACTCCATGGTGGTGAGGAGTAGAACATGTTCATACTCCATGGTGGTGAGGAGTAGAACATGTTCATACTCCATGGTGGTGAGGAGTAGAACATGGTCATACTCCATGGTGGTGAGGAGTAGAACATGTTCATACTCCATGGTGGTGAGGAGTTAGTTTACTCTACTTCAGGTGGAGGTATTCATAAACAATAGAACCAGTTCTTAGCACGGTACCTACGTCCATCTGGGCTCTTAGAGTTCACTTAAATAAGCGATATCATTTCCGTTTTCTCCACATTGTTTTTTGTTCCTCACATTTTTGTTGTGACGTTTGCTGCGGTCGGTTAGACGGTTAGTCAATCGGCAGAAAATGAATCAGCAACTCTTTTCATAACTGACTAGTTATTAAAAGTAAAAACAATGTTGTCCAGCTTGTCAAATGTGAAGATTTGTTGTTTTTCTTTAACATTATCTTTGGGTTTTGGACAGCTGAGGGTGTACCTCTGGTCTGTGGGTAATCAGAACATCTTCTTCACTCTTTTAGAGACCAAAGGATTGACTAAAGACATTGAGACACTTACTGTCATCACCCACTGGGCCGGCTGAGCACTGTGCTGGAGGGTCACGAGCCAGGTCGTTAAGCTCCTATAAAAGGAAGAGAAGAAGAAGCACAGTAA
The DNA here is from genome assembly GCF_050575085.1 of Anarhichas minor. Classification (NCBI taxonomy): domain Eukaryota; kingdom Metazoa; phylum Chordata; class Actinopteri; order Perciformes; family Anarhichadidae; genus Anarhichas; species Anarhichas minor. The sequence goes on from NW_027466484.1 coordinate 2,735,349, forward strand.
TCAATTAAGACCACAGTTATCGTCACAACCAAAACAATGAGGATCCAATGTTGATCAGCACTTCCTCATATACAGAAGTCGACTGATGCTCTGTTTGCCTGTTCGCTTCCAGCTGAAGTTTATTGAAGGAGCCTTCCGCTTATTTTGCATCACACTTCCATGAAGTTAGATGACTTTCAAGAAACAGAAAATAGATAGTGGGCCACCTTGTTATCATCACTCCAGTTAACAGCACGACCACACCTAAGCACGTGTACTACAATCTCTCATGTTTAATTTTAGGGTCCACAGCTATGTCAGAGTGAGGTGGAGGCACAATTTCACAATAAAGTGTTTATGGATTTCCTTGAAAGAAGAGCCCCAGTAAACAGCAGAGTGAAGACATGCATCCTCGGTGGGAACACTTTGTTTAGGAGGTTGTTGCTCCACTCCAACCTGACCCCATTAAACTGCCAGAACACACCCTGCGATGTGCAATAGCACCGGACAAATACGACCACATACCAGCTCTGACTGCTCTCTCCGAGTCAAAGAGCGATGTGAGTCATGGGTATAACACGTTTTAACGATTAACGGTAGCTATTAGACACTGTTGTGTGTCTCAACGTGAAGCTCCGGTAAATAGTTCAAATCATAAATGGTGTTTCAAAGTATTTACAGTCGGGCCTCCCGTTTTTGGTGTTTCCGTCATTTCACTTCGACCAAATACACACGGAACCTGTAACGTAACCGAAACTGCTCGTGCTAGCAAGCTAAGCTATCTTAGCTGAATGGTGTTAGCCGATCAGACGTTAAGCCACATCCGTATGTGGCAGCAGCGCGCGCTAATAGCCGTTAGATCCCCGTTAAACGACGTTATCTCACCTTGTGGATCCTTTTCAAAGCCATGCTCTCGCTCGACGTTCTTTCTTCTTTGATTCGAAGGAGTTTCCGATGCCAGGATGATTCCGCTATCTGTTAAATAATGTAATGCTGGGTCAACTCGACCCGGCCTTTCTTTTTCGAAGCTAGCGTAAGTTAGCTAGCGAGCTAAAACACTACGTATGCGCAAAGAGTTGGTGACAAAGATAGCCGGCGTTGTTATAGAGTTTATTATTTTTTTTAGCCAAACAACAGACGTTACGCTTGTCCTTTAGTAACCCTCCGCCTTGTATTTAGTTAATCTGTATCCCCGGTTGAGGCTCAGTAAGTGAAGTAACACCGGACCACAAAGCTGCTCTTGCTGTCTGTCGCTGCCGTTAGCCAACTAGCGGCTGCCTGCGTGTATTTGAGGCTTTATTATGAGGAAGGCGGTCCAGATGGCAGCTGAGTGACGAGGCGGATGTGGTGATGCAGTCAGACCGGTTGTTTAATCAAACTTAAATCAAATTGGGATCTACTTTTTTATTTATGGTTCTGACCAAACAGAAATGTAGCCTATGGAAGCCCACAAAACATTAAATACAATAAAAAGTAATTTAATGTATGAATTATTATTATAATATAAATATAATAACATATAAATAATATATATTATTTATATATTATTAAATATATTTATATTATAATAATATAAATATTATATTTAATAATATATTATTTATATATTATTACATATATGTTTATTATATAAATACATAGTATTATTATAAATGTATGAATTATTTATTCAAATATTTAAACAATCACAGCATACAAAACTGCACTTGTTTCCTTTTTAACTTGCTACAGCACGAAGCCTTTAAATTAACCCATCAACAGGCTTATTATAAGATCACTTGAATAGAAGAAGTAAAATAGTGCTTGCAATGTTAAATTAAAAGAATACGTAAATCTTAACAAGATTGGACTATTATGCAACTTGTACTTGCTTTGGTAAATGTACAAAAGATATTTACGTGAAAATAAAGTGGTGTAATATATCTTAAGTATAACTAACTAGAGGAAAGTACTTAATTGCAATTTTGAGGGTAGCTACTTGTGCTTTGAGTATTTTTCACTATAATTCTGTTCCACAATTCAGAGGCACATATTGTACTTTTTACTCCTATTATTTGATAACTTTACTTTCCAGATTCAGATTAACACAATAAATGTAATGTCACATATATCATATCGATCAGACTTAATTGCACAAGCTACCCACCATTATATAAATAGACCCACCTTTACCATCTACAACAATAAAGTGATGTACACATGAATGCATCAGAAATCATAATCAAATATATTTATTATTCTGAAATTGGCCATTTTTGCAAATTTTATTTTTGGGACTTCAAGGTTTATTTTGATGCAAATATTCTGCTTTCACTTACGAAGACATTTGAATGCAGGACTTTTACTTGTAAACATTGTCTGGTCGTAGCTTCTCCAGTGAAGATCTTCTGCACGTCGTCGTTTTGTATGATTGTAAACTGAATGTCTTGAGGGACATTTCACTATTAAAACGATTAATCGACGATGAAAATAGTCGTTAACTGGAGCCCTCGTCTATTTTATGTGGATGACACACCATAAAATACACACTCAGTTGCCAGTTTATTAGGTACGCCTAACAAACACTAATGCAGTCTAACAACAGTGACGGAGGCGTTGATTCAATGAGCTGTTTCAATTGTCCTGGTTTATACTCACAGGTGTTTCTATTATTTTGTCCACCCCATTTATATCAGTGAGTGTGGACTAAATAACAGAGACACTTCATTATTTCTGCTGATATAGCGCTAACGTCTGGCAATGACATGGCTCACATTTTAACTTAATTTAATTCATTATGAAATTCCATGTTAAAAGTTAGACTTAAACAAAAATAAAAATCAGCAAAGATTAAAAACAAAATAAATAAAATCCTTTCTACATTACTGCAGTTAGGGAGCACATCGCATATCAAATAACATATTTAAGAGAAATACTATTTCTATTATTCAGGGATTCTGCTTCACTGTAGATGTGTGAAATGATCCAGAGATGCTGAATATTTTATTATCTCACAATCAACATATCACACACAAACAACAGTCTGGGCTCTCTTAGCTTCAATATTCTGTTATGACTTCATAACTCTGGCGCGTGATGTCAACCTCCCTGTGCACTGCTCATGAATGTATTCATTTTGAAACTACAGTACTTGTTCACAGCAGTTATTAAATACTGGGAGACGGAGAACCGTCGCAGTATAAAAGGCTGAGTCATGATTAACAAAGACAAACGCTTTCACAAAAGCTCAATACATGAGTACAACGGGAACGACTGAAGACATGAGATTAAATCATCTCTCAAAGGAAATATCTTTACTTGTAACCTGCTAGAGTTTGGTAAATATTGATGCAAGATCATTGCTGAATAGTTACACATCATTTCTATGGATTATATTTTTTCTTTACAGTTGTACAATGAGGGTACCATTTAGTCAATCCAGACGCATGTTATTTGCTAAATTGGAGCACATTCATGACACTGTCTGGTAACAAGACATTGCTCCATTGGTTCCCAGAGAGAAGGCAAATGTGCTGCGAGTCCCCGTGATGGAGGACCAGTGATGGTGCAGGGCCGTCAGTCGCTGCTGTCTGTGCTTGTGCAGGAGAAGGTGGACGTCTGTGGGACGGCTTCGTCCTCTCCGAGTGCGTCCAGCTTCAAGTCTGAATATGTGCTGTTACCTTTATGACTCCGAGGATCGTCAATGGAGTCGAAGAGTTCGGAGTTTTCATGACATGATTTGACGGAGGTTTTGCGATCCACACGGCTCGTACCAGGTGCCTCGTGGTTTCTGTTGGATTCTGGCGAGTCAAGGCTCTTCCATGATGTAGATGTGCCTTCACAGCGGCCATGTTTATCCCCATTGACGTTTTGTGGCTCTCCAGGACAGACAGTACTGCCGTCTGCTCCGTTAGAGTCAGATTGGTCGTCCACCGTCTGCTCATTCACTGCATTAAGAGTCGATTCCTCGCCTTCGCTGTGCACGTTAGGAGAGCTTTTACCCAGCAGCACATGGGAACTAGAAATGTCCCCTGAAGAGCAGCTTGACACTGGGCTGACAAATCCAACAAAGTCTCCACTGGAGCTGAAACGAAGACCCTGGACAGTGTCCCTGTCAGCATCAGCCGGTTGGTCTTTATCTCCATCCTCAGAGCCGTTAGTCTCCTCCTGCTGCTCGGTGGGATCAGGAGTCACAGCATCGCTCTGCGTCTCCTGGGCCGGGCCGTTGTTGTCCTGGTTCTGATCTCCCTCTTGATGCTCAGCAGCCGGTGCCGGTTCCGGCCCCGCGTCCCTCTGAGTTTGAGCTGCCGGGGCGTCGCCTGAAGTCGGGCTCTGACCCGTGACCTGGGTGGGTCGGACCGTTTGGTGGCACATGGGGCAGGTCTCCTGCACGTACAGCCACTTGCGGAGGCAGTTGCCGTGGAAGAAATGTCCGCAGTACGTGATCACAGCCGCCGTCATTTCCTGTGAGGAGGAGGAGACGTGTTTTACAATACCTGTGACATATCTTTAATACTATTTATACACACACACATATATGTATGTACACTATATACATACAGTATACTTACAATATACAGCTTTTACAGTTCACACATGTCAGCCAGAGTTGCACTACTCTTTTGCACAGATATTTGCAGTCTAAGGTATCGTAATATTGTTTTTTAATGTCATCTCTTTTCATTAATCTCTTATTCATGAACACTCAGAGTTTTTAATGTTTGCTGAGCTCTCAGCCGTCTCTGTGCTGATGGAACAAGTAATTATCCTCAGTGGGGATCAATAAGGTCCTTTATTATTTGATCTTTTCTATATATGCTCTCTGTTATTAGCAAGGTTTTCTGTAGCTGCTCGATGTCACGGACAAAGAAAACACAAACAAACATGAACCGGTTTGAACTGAAAACACGGCTGAAGGCCAGAGATTGGTGCGTCGGCAGCGCACGGAGAGATGGGGAGCTGGGTCACATAATGTTCGTAAGCTGCTCGATGCCTCACGCGCTCACTATATTAACACTCTAAAGGTTCAACTCTGCCCTCATGTTGATATTGTGATGATATTTTGGGGATGAATATGTTTTTGGGATATGGATAATGACCGTCCTCTTGGTACACACTCTAGTCTAACAAGTCCTTACACCCCCGGTAGAGGAAAGCTAAACATCTAAACATGCCAGTCTTATGTTTAGTTGTGTGTCTCTGTTTGCTGCTGACTCACTCTGTGTGATAACAAGGAAGACAGAATGTCCTTTCAAAATAAACTGCTTGTAGGCGTCTTTGTTTTGTCGGATCAAAGTTAACGGAGAAACACGCACAAAACAATGAATTACTTCAACGTGCACTTCAGTAAAACATCGATGAAGAAGTCTGAAATAAGAGTGAACGCTTCATTATGAACCGTGGAAGTCAACACTGGAAGAAATGAATCTTTGATATTTTAGTAAGGAACACATGTTTGGTTATTGTAGTTATATAGATGTAATTTATGGTGCTGTTAGACCTCTCCTTTAATACAGGGAGTTACTTTAACTGGGACAAGCGTGAAGCAAGAATGTTGTTTTTGAAAAACTAAACGCCAACAAAGACAGATTGAATACTAATATTAGTGTCGCCTAATATTTACCTGCAGCTGTGTTTAAACAGAATGAATAGACATGAAAGATAAAGATAAAAAGGAGCTGCTCAGCATTGGAATGTAGATTTGGATATTGAATGTCAACATTATGAATGAAGCTTCAAACTATTGGGTACAGCCGTGTAATTCTGAAACACATACAGCGCCTGTACAGCGCCTGTACAGCGCCTGTTCACCGCCTGTTCACCGCCTGTTCACCGCCTGTTCACCGCCTGTACGGCTTAGTGCGGACACTTCACCATGTCTAAGAGCAGCTGTCATGGCGCTGGATGTTACAGTATGTTGTGTGACTGACCTGGAAGCAGATGGAGCAGACGTCGTTGTGTTGCTGCAGCTGTTGAGCCGTGGCTCTGGGCAGCGAGTTGATCTTCTTCGCCGCTTCCTGTCTGAGCAGGAAGCTCCTCCAGCCGGACTGAGCTCTGAGCCAGACGTTGAAGTAAGAGTGGATGATGATGACTGAGGCGCCCATCCAGCTCCACTCGCCAAACAGCGACTCCCAGGTGCCGTACGCCACCACGCAGAGCGCCACCACGAACTCCAGCACCCTGCTGACGGCGTTCACCCAGTAGATCACCTCGTCCAGGCTCTCGATGGGGTCGCTGCGGAACAGCTCCACCATGAAGAGGGAGTAGATCAGCATCGTGCCTGTAACCTGGACCAAGGGAACAGTGCAAACAATCAACTCTATGGAGGATGTGATGCGACTCCCAATGTTTAATGGAAGGACTTTAGAGAGCTGTTTACTTTACAGCTGCTATGTGTAGAATTATGATGTGATTACAACATATTTCATGTGATTCTAACAGCGGCCACTGTGGGGCGTCACAGTCAGGATTTATCTCATTCTAAACACGGAGGCTTCAGGGAACAACTTGATCCAAAGAGGTTTACAGTAGCATGACTCCACACACGGTCACCCATCGAGAGTTAGAAGTAAAGCACAACTACTGTGGCGTTAGGACCGAGGTTCTTCACTGAGCTGCAAAGGTTTAGGCAGAGCTTTCCATAAGTGCCGGTTGCATTACTGCATGTACCTTTTACAACCACTAGCCTCCGCTTCTAAACAATTAAACTATGCATTCATTAAGATCGGTGTATACGATTGAAAAGTGGCATTACAATTTGTCAGAGGTACCAAGTCGGCTACTTTCTCTCGCTGTCTTCTCCACATCCTCATGAAATAATATAATATAAATAATTCACCGACTGAAACGCCACTGATTGAGTATTTTAAGTGTCATTCAAACTGCTGTCCTTGATTGAGCAGATTGCAAAAATAATTGCCAAGAAGAAGTGATGGAATATGTCTGACAATTAAAAAACGTAGTATTTAATGCCAAAGTAGCTTTATACGTTGCAAGTTTATAAGTCATTTCATTTAAAGACACATGAAGTAATACCTGAAGGGAAGTCAGCATGCAGCTCGACACCAGTATAAGGAGCCAGAAGTCCATGTGGAAGAACTGGGAGATTTTATAAGCCATGAACACGGGGAAAACCAGCAGAAGCAGACACATGCTGAGGCCACGGAAGTGTTTCCACACACTCCTAGAAGCACAGAGGAAACCAAGAGAACAACGCACAATCCTCTCAGAACTTCTGAAAGACTTTTGTACTTCGTTCATATAGAATATTTCACTTGGTCAGCTGCTTGTGTTGCCGTTACCTGTTGCGGGACGCGCCCAGGGCCAGAATAACCGGGTCTGTTATTTCAATCATAGACTGCAGGGTTGAAGTCACCACGATGAAGAGGATGATGCTGAGGAGGAAGGTGCGCTGCAGCACCTGCATATCCAACAGGCCCGTCTGCAGAGCGAGCAGCAGCAGAGTGACGCCCTCGGTCACACCTCTGAAGAAGAGGAGGGTAACTAGTTAGAATCCTCATAGAGCACACGTAGCACACGTAGCACACGTAGCACACGTAGCACACGTAGCACAGAGGGGCAGCTCTCTGACTCTAGACCTGTAGTTTACTGGGAAGTAAACAAAGGGAGGGAATCTTTTCAAGTAGCCCTCCCCGGAGCACAGTTACAAGCAATTTATCTTTGGAATCATCTGCATCGTCTGCAGCCACTTGATGGCCCCCCAGTGGTGACTGACACCATCAGAGAGAGGCTATCGCCACAACACAGGGGCAGCTCAGTGTGCTTTACATCCACATATCAAATATACTGAAAAGACGGTACAAAGAACATCAAATAGTAATTAATTAGAGAATAATATAATGAAAAGATGAGTAAGAACAGGAGGACAATAACACAGAAATATTGGACGTAAATATACTTAAATCTTCTGTTTTCTAGGAGCCACTCATAATCTGAAGCTCTGTGAGTTTCAGCTCATTGTTTGTCCGTCTGATCTGAACTTCATCAGTTTGGTTCATTCTTTAGTCTTTAAATACTCTGCGTACACTACCAGCAGACAGACACAGTTAGCGACTAGCTGCTGAACAGACTGATGCATTTAGCAGCTAAAGAGAAACATATTCCCTCAGGAGGGGGTGGAGACCAACAGAAGTGCTAAAAGGAGTGAATATTGGACTTTCAATCATCAGGCGGACACAAACACCAAGCAGCCCTGTTCCAGGCTGTTAATCTAACGTCTTTATAATCTCTGCATCTTTTTAATGACTTCCTGTAGAGTAGAATAGATTTAAAGATACTGCTTATCACGCACAAGCTCCCACACAGGCTTTCCTCTTCATACTCTTACATCCTTATATCACGTCTAGACGTCTAGACATGAGATCATCCACAGCACTCTCTCCAAAACCCAACTCCACCGACTGTACCAACTCTACCAACTCCACCGACCTCCAAAACCCAGCTCCACCGACTCTTCCAACTCTACCAACTCCACCGACCTCCAAAACCCAACTCCACCAACTCCACCGACTCCACCGACCTCCAAAACCCGACTCTACCAACTCCACCAACTCCACCGACTCTACCAACTCCACCGACCTCCAAAACCCGACTCTACCAACTCCACCGACCTCCAAAACCCAACTCCACCGACTCTACCAACTCTACCAACTCCACCGACTCCACCGACCTCCGAAACCCAACTCCACCAACTCCACCGACCTCCAAAACCCGACTCCACCAACTCCACCGACCTCCAAAACCCAACTCCACCGACCTCCAAAACCCAACTCCACCGACTCTACCAACTCTACCAACTCCACCAACTCCACCGACCTCCAAAACCCAACTCCACCAACTCTACCAACTCCACCGACCTCCAAAACCGAACTCCACCAACTCTACCAACTCCACCGACCTCCAAAACCCGACTCCACCGACCTCCAAAACCCAACTCCACCGACCTCCAAAACCCAACTCCACCAACTCCACCGACTCTACCAACTCCACCGACCTCCAAAACCCAACTCCACCAACTCTACCAACTCCACCGACCTCCAAAACCCGACTCCACCGACCTCCAAAACCCAACTCCACCGACCTCCAAAACCCGACTCTACCAACTCCACCGACCTCCAAAACCCGACTCCACCGACTCCACCAACTCTACCGACCTGCTAACCATTTATGTGTGTCGTCTGCAATCAAGTCACGCTTATGTACAGAGCACATTTAAAAACAACTACTCGTAAGGCGGTCGGGGGGCTTTTATTTATGTATTTATCTGTTGTTCTGTCTGTTCTTCTTGAAAGTATGCAACATGGAGATATTTGTTACTTTTGGATTTTGTATTTGTACAATAATAAAGTTACCTTTGAAAGAACAAACAAAAACAAACAAATGAGAGTTTCTTGATAAAACCATAAAACAACAGTAAACAAACTAAACAAACTAAATACAATAAAGTCAAGTAAAGACCAGAGTGTGTATTTGTATATGTGTACAGCTGGATGTGTGTGTTTCTTATATCCTGTGAAGCACGATGGAACTTTGCTTTTAAAAAGGTGCAAATAGAAAGAAAACCAAATAAAAATTCAAAATGAATAATAACTTTCCTCCATAACTGCTGGACGTGTAAATAAGCATCTGTTTACTAGATCATATGTCATTTGGCAGGTTGAAATGTGGACCAACG
>NW_027466484.1:2750000-2800000 GCF_050575085.1 Anarhichas minor
TGACTTGCTCTTTAAGGCCATGACATTTGGCTATAAAGTGCAGATGCACTGGTAGCGTTTTAGGTGACTAGTATAAGAAAAAGGAGGTTTCCTGTGTGAGACGCTGTCTGGCTCTCTGCTTTCTTATCTGCATATCGAAAGGAAGCGGTTACTCATGTTGTGTTTATTTGATTCCACAAAGACATCATCTCCTAAATAACAACTCTTAAACTTCAGATGTGAAACCAACATTTTACCTTCTTCAGTTGATGATTTTATGGCCTTAGAAAATGATTGATGTTCTTAAAAGAATAAAACTCCTCCAGAATAAACCCTGCCATGTACAATATTTGCAGGCCATTTATAATACTTGAGCAAACGCTATAACCTCTTACATTAACAAACTAAATAAGAGCATAAGTGTGCAACATTAAGAGATGTTTACACTCTGTTTAATGCCGTCATGTGTTTTGTATTTCATTGCCTCATCCTGGCACACTTTACCGAAACTGAATTGAGTTTGAAATGCTTTTATTTTGAGGTATATTTGCTACTGAAATTAAGCTGGTTTGGAGCAGAAGTTTGGAATATTTCCATTGAACTTTGTGGCTGAAGAGAATATCATTAACACACTCTCAGAGAGACTGACAGCTGAGTCAAACCTGGAAACACAAACAAGACAAAGCCTCACTGTATAGACTGTTTGTGTAGACATGCTTACAGACCACCTGGGAACACGTCACATGCAACTTAGAGAGTAAACTCCTTGTTTCTCTTAATGCCGTCTTGCTTTGCAACATTATTCATTTTACCAGATGTTGACAGCCAAGTGAATAGAAGCTGCAGCTCATGACAGTTCGACTTAAATACGACACAGATGTGATGGTTTGCTGACGATCTAAAAAGATGTGGGTTAGGTGGAAGCAGACAAACAGGGGTGTGATGTTTTTCATCTAGAATAATCTGTGCTTTTCAGTTGTAATAAATCTCAACTGGCCTCTCCAGACCAACAGATACACAACAGTTTGGTGCAGATGATCAACAATCACTGAGGATTGATGGACTGTCTGGTTCTGATATTGTTATTTGGGTGGTTAACACTGTTTCAGCTGTTTTGCATTAGATGTTTTTCAGGAAGTGCAGCAAGAGTTTTTCCAAGAAATCTAAAAGTCACCAGCTACAGCTGCAGGTTATGTCGACAGATATCATAACAGATAAAAAATGGTGTCTGGACAAAGAGTGGAGAGTAAGCAGCTTGGGAGTAAACTGAAAATGTCAAAAGGACGGAGGACGCTGTTCCTCCAACATAAAGGTGAGTGAGGTCAGGTCATGTGCTGCCACCAGACCCTGAGACCCTGAGCGAAGAAGCTGAACCATGACAGAAGACAAAATAACACTAAGAATAGAATCAGTATGAATCTTGACAAAATACACTAAAGCATCAGAGGTTTATTTGAGGACAGTAACACAAAGGTCCCCACTCTCTGGAAAAATGAGTTAATAATTGTGGAGGAGGGAAGTGGATGGAGGTCTGGCTCTCTGTCATCTCCACATAAACTGGCCATGCCCCCCCCCCCCCTCCTCCTCACTCTGCAGCAGCAAACAAAGAGGAAGATGGAAAAGTCATTGTGCACGTTGGCTGCAGTGATTCTTCTGGGTGGATTTTTAGACGCAGCGCTGACAGACGATACAACAACCGAGATGAATTCATTATTTAACAACACAACTACAGCTGAGTCTGTCTCTGTGCAGCCGCACGATAGCGTCACAGACCGACCGACTCCAACAGCAGCAAGGACAAAGTTATCCAAAGACAAACAGCTGGACACCAAAAACATCAGCCAAGACAGTGAAGAAGAAAACAAGAATGAAGAAGAAGAAGAAGAAGACAGCAAGACAGAAGATAAGAGAACACAACGCGGTAGGACGAAACATTTACTTGGTTTGACTTTTTTCATGAAGCTTTGAGAAGCTAAGGACACTTCAAGCTGATTAAAACCAATTATTAATGTTCAGTGTAATTAAGGAATGATGCCTTCAGGGACCCACTGAGCTCCCGACAAGCTTTTTCTAAACCTGTGAAAGAATAAATCAAGTAAAATCATTTTAATATGAGAAACAAAGATTTTAAATGAGTGAAATAAATATGACTTTCCATGATTTTGTTACATTAATGCTGCAGAATAACAACGAGTTTCTTTTCAAACTATTTCCATTATTCCATTATGTTCTTGATTAAAGGATTGATAGTTTGGTTTATAGAAGATCTCTATTGATCACCTAATCAGCTGTTTGTTTCAGCTGTATGGGGCATGCTGCATAATTACCTACATTGGATTATTGTAGATAAAATATTTATTATTTTATCTACAATAATTATTATATTAGTCAGAAATAGTGGGACACGGGACATGTCTACAGGTTGTTCGTAAACAACACATTGTATTCAGTTTTCTATCACAAAAGACGAAGAAAATCAGCAAATATTCACGTCTAAGAAAGTGGAGCGAGTGAGTGCAGATCGATTAACAGCTCCACATGTTAAAGGGATTTGTCACAATCAGAACCGTTTATTTTCCAAAGTCTGTTGCACATACAAGGAATCTGACATATTGTTCTAATGTAAACCTCCTTAAACCAGACGTCTTCATTCTGCTCCTCCTGCTTGGGTTTTAAAGATGTGGCAGTGAAAGCATCCCTTGACCTAGAGAACACACGTTAAAGAGAACTGTTTGATCCTGCCAGTACTCGTAGTGTTACTGCTCCTTCCCAAAGACATGAAACACGCTGCAGCTGTAGCTGCGCTGGACATTTCACTTTACTCTCTTTTGGCCGTCAAGCCTCAACTTCGTCTCAAATTACAATCAAACCCTCCACGGATTCGCTTATCTGCAGTTTCCTCTGCAGAGGGCCTCCAAGCTTCCACTGAACTGACCCGGGATGATGAGAGATATTTCACATAACAGCCTCTGATTACATCAGACATGTGTTTGCTTACTCAGAGGAACCATGAGGGAGAGTTCAGTCCCAGAGCTGTTTCTTTACAGCAGACACAAACCCACAGGGGACCTGATCTCCCTCTCCTTCCAGACTGCCCCCCTATCGGCCTGGAGTCCCTGCGCGTCGATGACAGCCAGATCCAGGCTTCTTCCTACCAGCGGACAGGTCTGGGTCCTCACAGAGGGAGGCTGAATATCCAGGTGGGTCTAGATCTGGATCAAGCACAAGTACAGTGAGCTGCTTCTTATGGAAGTGTAAAGACATAGAATAACAGGAACTCATATAGAGTGTGTTTCCAGAAGTAGAAATATCACTTCACTTGATTAAACTGAAGCTCTGGAGGGACTTTGTCTTTTAAAGAGATCCTGCTGAGGTTTATAAGATGATCAGAAATAAACATTAGGTATGAATACCATGATAACAGGGCTGCAACTAAGGATTATTTTCATTAACTGACACGTACTTTATCAATTAATTGTGTCCAAAAGATTATTAGAAAATAGTGTAAAGTTCCCTAAGCCCAAAATGACATCTTCAAAGTCCTTGTTTTGGCCAAAGAACATTTAAAAATCCCAAAATATTCAATTTATCATCATGTAAGACACAAGAAAAGTAGCAAATCTTGCATTTTTGCTTGAACAAGACTGAGTCTGGAGCCACACTAGCAGCTCTGTGAGGCTGAACTAAGATACATGCTAACACTTGCTAATTGCTACTGAACACAAAGTACAGCAGCGGCTGATGGGAATGAAAATCGTTTTGTATTTGGTCAAAACAAATGAAACTTTTGAGCTGATGATGGCATTAGATGATCACTAAATGTATTAAAAATCATCCTCTGGGGACCATGAATATCTGTACAAACTGTCATAACAATCCATCCAAGATCAGTCTGGACCGAAACAACAGATTTACACGTTTCAGAGCCTTCAGCTCTGTTATGAATGAGTGCTTCGTTGTTCATATTGTGAATCATGCAGATGTACAAATTTACACACACAATATGATGTCCCTACTCCTTCACTGTAGTTCACATATTTTCTGCTGCATATTTCTTAAACTATAAGATAAAGTAGCCCCCCCCCCCCCCCCTTGTTGGCATGTAAGATGAATAAAAGCTCCAGTGATTGGATCTGAAGTAGGAGAAAGTGCTCTTGTTAAGTTTCTTGAAAATTAAATAATCTGTCAGATACAGAGCCAGCAGTCCTGTTCCCCCCCCCCCCTCCCCCTCTCTTGTTCTGCAGTCTGAAAGCAATTATCTTAAAATCAGGGTCAACACCGAAGTCTTATGCAACGCTACACACCGAGGCGGAGGCAAGCCTGCAATAGGTTCTGCAGTTGACAAAAACGACAACTTCTGTGTAACATGTGTTTTCAGTCTGGCATCGAGGACGGAGACCTCTACGACGGAGCCTGGTGTGCAAAGTATAAGGACCGGCACCAGTGGCTAGAGGTGGACGCCATCCACCTCACCCTGTTCACTGGAGTCATCATGCAGGGCCGCAACTCCATCTGGAGGTCAGGGATCAGGGTTAAAAGGCTTTGTTCCAAGACATGTATTTAAAACTGCTGCTAAAACACACAAAAGACTGTTAGACAAGTCAGAGCACAATGTTAACACACATCTCTTGGTCTTTGTTACAGTTGGGACTGGGTCCACACCTACAAAGTCCAGCTGAGCAACGACTCTGTGAGCTGGGAGAGCTGCATGAATGGGACAGAAGAAGCGGTATTAACACAGTGTCTTTGAGTTCTCTAACATAGAGGAATGTATACCGTGACCACGGACCTCCTACTGATGGAAAACAGATTTACAAGAGTTTGTGCCAAAGTGAAATATGTACCATGAACTAAAGCTCAACTGCTCTTACAGAGGAAGAGAGGAAACAAATAGAGTAGAGCAGGAAAGTGAAACTATTGGTTGGCATTATAACAGTATAACTTTATATATATTAGAAATCTCTACAACAAAAGATCTAAATGTTCAAACTAAAACATTGATGAAGGCTGCAGCATGCAGATGGAAACACCTTTAATCCAAACCTGCAACTTGTTTGCAGTTCTTTTGAACATCTGATCTGTTAGCAAGCAGCTGGTGGTTAATACAGATGATGTGATGTTGTTCTCTCTTCTACCGTGAGGTGGTGTTCAGTCCTGCTTGTTGTCTGTTATCTCAAACACCTTTGAACAGATTTCAGTCAGACGTGAGTGAAAGTTATTTCAAGAGTCAACAAACATGTTCAATCTTTTCTGAGCTACTGCACACTAAACTATTGGACAACTTACACTTTAGACCTGGTGATGGAGGATCACCAAAGTCATTAGGATTCATCCTCTGGGGACCACGAATATCGGCACCGAGTCGCACTGCAATCCATTCCGTAGTGTGGACCAACTGCTAAGAATGTCTAATTCTGTTATTCTATATTAAAATAACAACAACGCACATCTGCAGGGGATCCTAAAATGTTCAAACCGATGTGATGCAACATTGAATTGTACAGATATTTGAAGGAAACCAGAATCCAGAGGCCCCGGTGCTCGGACTCCTTCCTGTTCCCACCGTCGCCCGATTCCTCCGCATCAACCCTCAGACCTGGTACTCTAACGGCACCATCTGCCTCAGGGCGGAGATACTCGGCTGTCGAGTCGATGGTAGGTTGCAGCATGAAGCACAGTACGTTTTGTCCCTTTTCTTTAAAGGCGAGGTTGTCTTTCAGGAAGTCAATGTGCTCTTTCTTTCCTCGTAGATCCAACAGACAACTTCTACTCAGAGCGAGAGCCCGGATCAGAAGACGCTCTGGACTTCAGACAGCACAACTACAAGGAGATGAGAAAGGTTGGAGTGTGGTGACCGGCTGCAGGGCCACACATGCATGAGTAACTTTGGTTTCCCCTGAAGCTGATTCCAAACTTCTTACTCAGACTCTTAACAGTTTGCAGATTTCCTCACAGTTCACATTTAACCGTTTGATGACTTTTAGTCAAACTTCTTAACACCAGAGTTGGAATTTAACCCAAGTACATTTACTCAGGTACACACTTAAGGTACTTCTACTTCTACTTCATTACATTTCAGAGGGAAATGTTGTACTTTTTAATCCACTACATTCAGCAGCTTTAGTTACTTTACAAACAAAACAACTTGGACTGTTGGTTGGACGAAACAAACGTTAATCTATCATTTGGGCTCTGGGTGATTGAACTCTTCCTCCACCACTGTGCTTAACTCCAAAGCTCATGAAGTCTGTGACAGAGGAGTGTCCGGACATCACCCGCATCTACACCATCGGGAAGAGCTACCTGGGCCTCAAACTGTATGTCATGGAGATCTCGGATAACCCCGGCAAACATGAACTAGGTAAGAGTGCTTTGACTCTTCTTCTACGAGTTGAAACCTTAAAAGTCTGAAGGATCTGGACCAGAGTTCATGGTGTTCCTCTCAGGGGCCCAGTTCCACATCCTCCGGTGTTTATTCAGACTTCTTTTCCTGCAGCAGCAGCAAAACACAGGGAGGCTTGGGTGTCTTCTAGAGAAGGCCTCTCTCAGATAAACAAACTGATAACCGCTTGAAATCGGAGACGGCTCTCTCTCTATGTGATGTTTTCAGATCCAGGAATCTCTACATCTGCCAAAAAGCTTAAATGAGTTCAGTGGAGGGCAGCTTTCTGTCTTTCTTCTCAGGCAACAGATTTTAAAACTGCTTCACATCCAAGAGGAAATAATGGGAATTTGGGTTAAATTATTGACACCAGGCGATTCAGCGGTTTCATGGTTAATGAACTCTGGTGTCCAATCCAGGAGGAAAATTGGCTTTTTCAAATTTTTGTGCTGATTTTGGGTCTTTGGAAGTCTCAGCTTTAAGAATGCCATCAAGTCTGGCCAATCCATGTACGAGTATCGGCAAAGTGCGGTCACACTGTTGCCTAACACAACGCAAACAAGATGTGCTCCTGATGTGGCTCTGGGATTTAACTTTCACCTACTGAATAAAATCGAAATGTCAAACGCTTCATGTTTCATGTGGTTCAAGCTGATGTTGGGCCCAGATAAATACCTCCACATTCTACTTGCTTGGCAAATAAAACGACTCCTTGAATTTCTCTCTTGGCAGGGGAGCCTGAGTTCCGCTACGTGGCCGGGATGCACGGGAACGAGGCCCTGGGCCGAGAGCTCGTCCTCAACCTCATGCAGTACTTGTGCAGAGAGTACAAGAAGGGCAACCAGCGCATCGTTCGGCTGGTGACCGAGACTCGAATCCACCTCCTGCCCTCCATGAACCCTGACGGATACGAAGCAGCTTATGAGAAGGTGGGCGATGTCAAAGTGACTCTGTGTAGGATTAACACACATGTTGTCTTGTAGTTGAAGGAGAGAGGGCAGATCTGCTTCCTTTGTCTATTCTGGTTTGGACTGCAGGTTGGGTTTGGTCGATCAGGGATGGTAAAGGGATTGGTATAATTTTTCTGGCATTTCATCAAATTCACAGATTAGCCTGATGGAGACACGCTGACTAATAACACCCAAAACTACAACTAATTTAAGCTCACATGAAACATGCTGTGACAAAAATGGTGGTGTTGACCAGGAAGTTGAAGTCCCCATTTTATGCAAGGAAACTACAGTGATGGAATAGTTGTCTAAATGTCCCTGTTTCTGTCCGATCTGCTGCAGGGCTCTGAACTGGCCGGCTGGGCCGACGGACGATACACCTTTGAAGGAATCGACCTGAATCACAACTTCCCAGACCTGAACAACATCATGTGGGATGCCCAAGAGACGGCGGCAGATACATCTAAAGTCCCCAACCACTACATCCCCATGCCAGAGTACTACACTAAAGAAGACGCCATGGTGAGGACATGTGGTGTAGGGGAGAGTAAAACGTCATGAATATGAGTATTTCAATCTGTTGTGGCCAGATATAAAAGCTTAGGGAGAGTCCTGGCCACATCACAAAGCAGCCCTGAGTAGAGTAAAACCACATTAATAATACACTACCGGAAAGAAAAGTTATACTGTGCAACCTTCCCTCATTTCTGACAAAAACATAGAGAATAACACACTAGAACACCATATAGGACCCACACATGGACACGAGGGGAGGAGGAACTAGAGCCGGAGCTTATATTAACACATTTAATCAGTTACACATTCAACTATGGGTAATGTAACAGTAAACAATATTGTAACAATCAATGAGGCATTTGAGCATTTAGGAATTTAGTTCGAGCCAAGTGTAGGATGTGAACAATCCACCACTGTGGCGCCATCTAGTGGTGGTATGAAGAACGACAGCAACGCTGTGAAAGACTAGAATCACCAAAATTCAACTTTCCGGTACAAACCGAGGAAGGACTTTGAAAACAGACATATTATTTATTTCGAACTTCAGAAGAGGTTTGAAAGAAATACAGTTTACTGCATCAAAGGACCAAATTCTACTACTTAAAAAGAAAAAGCGTGACATGTATTGGTGCATGAATGTAGGTCACACTGAAAAGCTGTTTTTAAGGCTGGTTTAAAGGAAAACAGAGGTTTCACTGGAGGCCTCAAACAGATGTACAGTAAAAATATCACCAAATTTCAATATATTCACCTCACAAGTATTATTTTTTTGTAATTTCTGCTTTGTTTTTTTGTTACTGGTATGGCTTTCATGGGAACACCTTAGCCTACCATCCTACATGTTGAGCTTGTAGATGGTAACACACAGGAGGTAGTTTAGGCAGAGAGGACTCGGCTGTGACTGAACGTTGACAGGACGAAGAACAGAGCACCGCCTTGAGAAATTTAAATGTAATCAACAGATGCAAATAACTTTCTGCGCCATTTGATTTACAAATGAAGTCTGAGAATTCTAAACCAAAAGCATCACAACAAAGTCCATATAGAACTATATCAGCGTGTCCATCCCTCCCAGGTTGCACCAGTGACGCGTGCCGTCATCAATTGGATGCAGGACATCCCCTTCGTGCTCAGTGCGAACCTCCACGGGGGAGAACTGGTGGTCGTGTACCCCTTCGACTGCACCCGAGACTGGGCCCCTCAGGAGGACACCCCCACGGCGGACAATGCTTTCTTCCGCTGGCTGGCCACCGTCTACGCCTCGACTAACCTGGCGATGTCTAACCCCAACCGCCGCATCTGCCACTACGAGGACTTCCAGTCACACAACAACATCATCAACGGCGGTGCCTGGCACACCGTCCCCGGCAGTGAGTCCCCTGTTTGAATGATGAAAGTCATCATTTTAAAATGGAACTATGTGGGGACCATCCTTACAAAACACATAACTCTTAAATTAAAGTGGTTAAACCCTTAAATCACCATCAGGCAGGTGGGTACAAGGCAAGAAGGGACAGGAACCAAATGCAGACATCTATTCTTACAAGGACAGTGACAGAAGAAAAGTGAAGACACAAAAGCTTACTGGCATGGGTAGCAAGCAAGAAGTCCACAGGGGAACAGGACTGGAGCGGGGTACAGGTGAACAGGACTGGAGCGGGGTACAGGTGAACAGGACTGGAGCGGGGTACAGGTGAACAGGACTGGAGCGGGGTACAGGTGAACAGGACTGGAGTGGGGTACAGTTGAACAGGACTGGAGCGGGGTACACGTGAACAGGTCTGGAGCGGGGTACAGGGGAACATGACTGGAGCGGGGTACAGGTGAACAGGACTGGAGCGGGGTACACGTGAACAGGACTGGAGCAGGGTACACGTGAACAGGTCTGGAGCGGGGTACAGGGGAACATGACTGGAGCGGGGTACAGGGGAACAGGACTGGAGCGGGCTACACGTGAACAGGACTGGAGCGGGGTACAGGGGAACATGACTGGAGCGGGGTACAGGGGAACAGGACTGGAGCGGGGTACAGGGGAACAGGACTGGAGCGGGGTACAGGGGAACAGGACTGGAGCGGGGTACAGGGGAACAGGACTGGAGCGGGGTACAGGTGAACAGGACTGGAGCGGGGTACAGGTGAACAGGACTGGAGCGGGGTACAGGGGAACACGACTGGAGCGGGGTACAGGGGAACAGGACTGGAGCGGGGTACAGGGGAACAGGACTGGAGCGGGGTACACGTGAACAGGACTGGAGCGGGGTACAGGGGAACAGGACTGGAGCGGGGTACAGGGGAACAGGACTGGAGCGGGGTACAGGGGAACAGGACTGGAGCGGGGTACAGGGGAACAGGACTGGAGCGGGGTACAGGTGAACAGGACTGGAGCGGGGTACAGGGGAACAGGACTGGAGCGGGGTACAGGGGAACAGGACTGGAGCGGGGTACAGGTGAACAGGACTGGAGCGGGGTACAGGTGAACAGGACTGGAGCGGGGTACAGGTGAACAGGACTGGAGCGGGGTACAGGTGAACAGGACTGGAGCGGGGTACAGGGGAACAGGACTGGAGCGGGGTACAGGGGAACAGGACTGGAGCGGGGTACAGGTGAACAGGACTGGAGCGGGGTACAGGTGAACAGGACTGGAGCGGGGTACAGGTGAACAGGACTGGAGCGGGGTACAGGTGAACAGGACTGGAGTGGGGTACAGGTGAACAGGACTGGAGCGGGGTACACGTGAACAGGTCTGGAGCGGGGTACAGGGGAACATGACTGGAGCGGGGTACAGGTGAACAGGACTGGAGCGGGGTACACGTGAACAGGACTGGAGCAGGGTACACGTGAACAGGTCTGGAGCGGGGTACAGGGGAACATGACTGGAGCGGGGTACAGGGGAACAGGACTGGAGCGGGCTACACGTGAACAGGACTGGAGCGGGGTACAGGGGAACATGACTGGAGCGGGGTACAGGGGAACAGGACTGGAGCGGGGTACAGGGGAACAGGACTGGAGCGGGGTACAGGGGAACAGGACTGGAGCGGGGTACAGGTGAACAGGACTGGAGCGGGGTACAGGTGAACAGGACTGGAGCGGGGTACAGGGGAACAGGACTGGAGCGGGGTACAGGGGAACAGGACTGGAGCGGGGTACAGGGGAACAGGACTGGAGCGGGGTACACGTGAACAGGACTGGAGCGGGGTACAGGGGAACAGGACTGGAGCGGGGTACAGGGGAACAGGACTGGAGCGGGGTACAGGGGAACAGGACTGGAGCGGGGTACAGGGGAACAGGACTGGAGCGGGGTACAGGTGAACAGGACTGGAGCGGGGTACAGGGGAACAGGACTGGAGCGGGGTACAGGGGAACAGGACTGGAGCGGGGTACAGGTGAACAGGACTGGAGCGGGGTACAGGTGAACAGGACTGGAGCGGGGTACAGGGGAACAGGACTGGAGCGGGGTACAGGGGAACAGGACTGGAGCGGGGTACAGGTGAACAGGACTGGAGCGGGGTACAGGGGAACAGGACTGGAGCGGGGTACAGGGGAACAGGACTGGAGCGGGGTACAGGGGAACAGGACTGGAGCGGGGTACAGGGGAACAGGACTGGAGTGGGGTATAGGTGAACAGGACTGGAGCGGGGTACAGGGGAACAGGACTGGAGCGGGGTACAGGGGAACAGGACTGGAGTGGGCGACTGTGGCTAAGTGGATAGCAGGGCCGTCCTTCAATCAGAGGGTCGGTGGTTTGATCCCCGGCTCCGGCTCTGCTAGTCGCATGTCGATGTGTCCTTGAGCAAGACACTTAACCCCAAAATTGCTCCCGTAGCTGTGCCTACAGTGTAGAAATGTGATAGAATCTGAATTGTAAGTCGCTTTGGATAAAAGCGTCTGCTAAATGACTGTAATGTAATGTAATGAGTGGGGTACAGGTGAACAGGACTGGAGCGGGGTACACGTGATTAGGTCTGGAGCGGGGTACAGGTGAACAGGACTGGAGCGGGGTACAGGTTCCAGGGTTCAGGTGGCTGGAACAGAAGGACACAATACAACACTGACAATATGGGACTGCCTGGGGAAACGGGGCTGGTGTAAGTACTGACGGGATGCTTAGCGAAATGAGACACAGGTGAGCAGGTGGATGTGGGACTCAGGTCACTGGGACAGGTGGAGAAGTCTGAGGGCATCTGGTGGACAAGTAGAGAATAGCAATGATGGAATAGTTGGACAGAGAGACAAAGAGTATGTGCTGACTGATGAGGTAAACAACAGTACACCAACTCATTGTATATACACATAGTCTGAAATACTGAAGCGCGTTTTAAGGTCTACAATTTAGGGATTCATTGCCCCTCGTGTCTGTGAATGTTACATTTACTGAAACACTTAGTAATAGTACAAATAGTACATTTTTTGTTTGCATTCTTCTCTTGTGCACTAAGCTCATCTAATAATAGAATCAAATGTTAATCTAAACAGCTATTTTTCAAAAGTCATAAAATCACTGTTGATATGCTGGTCTGTCTGTCCTGCAGGTATGAATGACTTCAGTTACATGCACACCAACTGCTTCGAGGTGACAGTGGAGTTGTCCTGTGATAAGTTCCCTCACGTCAGTGAGCTTCCCATCGAGTGGGAGAACAACAAGGAGTCTCTGCTGATTTACATGGAGCAGGTCAGTCGCTCTGCCTCTACAGCATCTGCACAAAGAAAAGGATACGAGTCATCGGCTGCACCAGCTCTCAAAGTTATTTCTGCCTTCATCTTCTCTCTGGAGCCTCACAGTGCAGCGTTTCCTCTTCACTCAGGTTCACAGAGGCATCAAGGGTGTGGTCAGGGACAAGCTGACTAGACAGGGAATAGCAGATGCTGTAATCAAGGTGGAGGACCACGACCACGACATCCGATCAGGTTCAAGACACTCAATTTTATATTTGAAATGCAATATTAATGCAGAAAATGTATTTAACTAACAGTAACTGTGTCCAGAAGTGGAAATCTCAACGGAAAGGCAATTACAGATCATAGATATGTTTGACCACATGGATATATTTCTAGAAGTAATAACAAAGTGAAAACAAAGAGATTCTGGTTTATTTTGTCATGTGCTAGTTTATTCCTCTTATTCTTGTGAACATTGGGATGACACAAGTAGGAAGTCACTAACTTGCATGTTGCATGTTTTAAATACACTACATTCACATTTAGGCTGTCGAGACGGTACAATAAGTCTTTGTTTTTGTCTCATTTTTATTTCCTTAGCTGCTGACGGGGACTACTGGCGTCTACTGAACCCGGGCGAGTACAAGGTGATGGTTTGGGCCCAGGGTTACTACCCGTCCATGCGACGGTGCCGCGTTGGAATGGAGCCACATGCCACCATCTGTGACTTCACCCTGACCAGAACGCCCATTGAGAGGCTGAAGGAGATCCGGGCCAAAGGAGGGAAGATCCCCCAGGACCTTCAGCTGCGTCTTCGTGCTCTGAGGCTCCGCATGCTTCGGGCCAGCACCAAGGCCATCAACCAGCGCAGGGAGAGTCAGCGGCTGCAGCGGGCGAGGAAAGCCTGGTCCTCTGGAGCCCAGAGAGCATGAGAGAGAGACGGGGACGAGGGGCTGAAGAAGCCTCAGCCTGAGCTGGAAGTTCAATTTAAACGGAGAATAGGCTCTGGGAATAGTGACATGTTCCTACTAGAGAGGATACTGTTAAAGGGTCAGTTCACCCAATTCACAGAAACATATATCTTCTGCATTTCTGCATGGAGACATGCAGTTTGATGTGGGGAAATGTCTGCCCCTGAGATTTGTATGTGCCAATCACAACTTTAAATATTAAAGAAAAACACAGCGAGATATTTGGGTGTACTGGCCCTTTAAGGCAGATTAAACCACGACAGTCACACAAACTCTTACAGACATTGACAGGATATTTAAAAAGCAGGTTTTATACACAAAAAGAGACACAAACTGAATAACTTCTAAAAAGTTACACAAACGTTTTGAAGGATTATGGACATCTTCACATTTATAGACAGGCATCATTGAATGTTAAAGTTGGAATTCACTTCTGTTTTGTTTTGTACATGAACTGTTTCATTGGACATTATAGCCGATGACGCTGTAGTGCTTCATGACGACTGAGTGCGAGTGTCAGCTGGTCTGATATGTGACATGCTTTTCTAACAGCGCGTCTGTTTTTTATTTGTTCAATTTAAGAAAAAAAAATCTCAAATAAATATGACTTATTTGTCTTAATCTATATTCTAGCATGTAAATCTGAACCAAGAGTGAAGAAAAGCAGAAGAACAGCCTGGAAGTGAAAGAAGCTGCGAGAACAGAGGTTCCATAACATAGAAATGAGGAGTCGCAAGATGATCGGCATAAGAAAGTGCAAAGAAACAAGACAAAGTGCTGATGCAGATATGATGTTTACCCTGTGGGCCATGAAGATCTGTAATAATAATAATTATAATAATATCTGTACCAAATGTCTTTCAATAGGTGCTGAGATATTTCAGTATATACCAACTTCTCCCTCCGTAGAGCCTCGGCACTAGAATACCTAAAAACAAGATTTAGTTTTTATTTGATCTGATTTTGACCAGTTCAACCAGTATGGGATTGTCTCATTAGAATATGGGCTGATGACGTGACAGTAGTTATTAATTCAAAACACAAAAGCTAAAATTAGAAGAAAGTTTTCTTTTCCTTCTGAATTTGTAAATCATCTCATGACCCCCCAAGGGGCCACGACCCCTAGTTTGGGAACCACTGGTTGAGTTTGACTGCCCTCTGGTGGTGGATTCTCAGCACTTCATGTGAAGAACAGAAATACTCAAACACCAAACAGTCAGCAGTGCAAAAGAAGCTAACCGTTTTATTTCAGAGACAATAAGTACCATGTTAGTATCATTGTTGGGATTACTACTGTACGGCCATGTAGGGAACAACGGGGCGAGCAGTTCACAACCAGTGTCCATCTCTTGTCCTCCAGCTGTGTGCAGTTCAGGGGACAGTGCACAGCTGTGTTCAGTTCAGGGGACAGTGCACAGCTGTGTGCAGTTCAGGGGACAGTGCACAGCTGTGTGCAGTTCAGGGGACAGTGCACAGCTGTGTGCAGTTCAGGGGACAGTGCACAGGAAACACCAGAACGACCGACAACATTCAACTAATCCACACAACAGAACGCAGTTAAACCCATAACAGGACTGAAAAACAAAAACGAGGAACAAATTCATAAAGATGAACCCGGTTATTAGTTGCTATACCTGAAGTGAAAATGGCAGATAAGACACTTCTCTCCAGAGCTTGTGATGTTTAGTGAAATAAAAGCAGCATGGACGGTCCTTTAACCTCCAGCTCAGTCAATGTAATATAGAAATGCTATAAATGTAACTTTAAATCATTTAAGAGTATTTGTTAGTGTCTGTAACTTGAGTTAGAATGAGAAAGTCTTTGAATTGACTGAAGTGGAAGTGAAATGAACTCCATTTGTTACTGAAACACACATTTTAACAGCAGTTTAACTGAGGTACAAAGTGTTAAAAGCATCCTTTCTCATTACGAACAGGACGTGTTGTGAGCTGGGATTATGAATATTAGTTTAATCTGCATTATGATTTATTATTTTTGTTTTCACTTCAAATCTAAATTAATTTCTCAATCATTTATTTTTTAACATTGTAGTGAATACGCCTCACCAGGACGAGATGATTGATAGCGATCATATAGCTACGTACAGCTAGCAGCCGGTTAGCTTAGCACAAAGTGGAAACAACTAGCCTGGATCTGTCTAACAGAACCCCCACACTTCTTTTAATACGGACAGAACGTTCCTGTTGGGCGGACCCAGGACAGCCGTTCCCCCGTCGGTTTACAAGGCAAGCTAAGTCACGCTAACAAGCTAAGTCACGCTAACAAGCTAAGTCAAGCTAACAAGCTAAGTCAAGCTAACAAGCTAACAAGCTAAGTCACGCTAACAAGCTAAGTCACGCTAAAAGGCTGCTAGCTGTAGCATTAGTTATATTCAATGAAAGGTCCAATGCGTCCATGTGAGTATTTCCCAAAAATATTTTACAATTCAAGCTTTTTCCAAATGTAAAGATAGAAAAACAGAAAGATGAAAGCAGATGTTCACCTTTAGTTCTCAGCTCACATCACACCACAGAGGAGAAGCACTGCCTCGTCCAAGATAAACATATTTTGGCATCTGACAGTTGCACACAGAGCATCACGCTGCATAAATAAGAACGGTCAATCTTCATAAAGGCTTGTATGCATAGTAGTATACGCTAATCTCTACTTTCTCTTTACTTAATATCTATTCTGCAGTCAGTCAGTATCACTGCAGTCAGATGTGACATCCATGCGTGTGCTCGGCTCTTACAGCAGCTATACTACACACTGGTTGGAAACAGCAACGCAACAATTGCCGATACTAGTCAAAGCAATCCATTCGGTCCCCAGAGAGGAAGAAAACCTGATTGGTCACCTTTAGGACAACAGTAGAAATGAGACACTGGATGCGATGCAAGCATCCAGTGTCACTTCATCCTATTAAGGTTAAACGAGCGATGCTGAGGATGAGGCTGGCAATATTCTCACAGTCAATAGATCTCATGAAAAGACCCAAAACACTCCAACACTGTCTGCTCGGCCAAACACTGATATCTGATGCCTCTGTGCCAAAGAGCTCAGTTAATTAAAATAAAGAACCCGTCAGTGAGCCGCTCAGGTCCCTTCATTTCTATGGACATTGTAGTTTTTATATTAATCTCATATCCTGCTGTCGGGAACACTCACTAGAACACTTATTGTGTGTTAGTCCGCAGCTGAAAGTAGTCCCCAACAAAGAGTAATGTTTGCTACAAACTACAGCAGCCGGCATGGTCAGATTAAACTACGTATTTCTCTTCCTTTTGAAAGGTTCACGTGTTCAGTAAGAACCAACGGGCTTCAGGCTGAGAGCCACAGACAAGCTGGGGAAGGCTCGGGACACGGACTACCGTGCAGAATAATGCCAGCCTGATCTTTAATGGAAGAAATGTGTAATTGCAAAAAGCATTTCTTTCGCAAAAGTATGAAATTCTTGCAATCGTGTTTTGCACAGACAGTAGATACTTTGAAAGCTGAGAAGATGACAGCAGCATAAAGTTTCATTCACAGGCTGAAGATAAAAACACACAAACTGTGATGACGGGAAACAAGAAGTAAATCCAACGTAGATAATCCTGAACCATGGCAGAAAGTGAAATGTGTAAAATCAAATGAACACGGTGAACAACAAGTGCCGACATTAACGCGCCAATAAAACCAGTAAAGACCTAAACCACTAAAGACCATGAAGGCAGAAAACAGCGTGGAGATGGAAAAGGAAGAGAAACAGGCGGGTAAAGGCGTCGATGACGAGGTCCTTGAAGAGAGATTGTATGAGCAGAGAAGCAGCACCTGTGAAGAAGGCATGAGCGGAGCGGAGCGAGAAGAGCAACGGCAGCGCAGACACAAGCGTCTTGTAGGTGGATTAATATCTTCTGTCCGTTTGTTTGCATCCTTAGTGTTTCTGTCCCGAGACGGCAACACCTGGATGTGTCGAGTCTCAAAATGAGTCAAAGTTTTCTACTGCTTTAGAGACCAAAATCAATCTTTAGTACGAAAAAGAATGTTGCAAGTTTGGAGTTCCAACGCGCTCCTCAGTGTGGAGGAGAGTCCGCTCAGTGTGGAGGAGAGTCTCCTCAGTGTGGAGGAGAGTCTCCTCAGTGTGGAGGAGAGTCTGCTCAGTGTGGAGGAGAGTCTCCTCAGTGTGGAGGAGAGTCCGCTCAGTGTGGAGGAGAGTCTGCTCAGTGTGGAGGAGAGTCTCCTCAGTGTGGAGGAGAGTCCGCTCAGTGTGGAGGAGAGTCCCCTCAGTGTGGAGGAGAGTCCGCTCAGTGTGGAGGAGAGTCCGCTCAGTGTGGAGGAGAGTCCCCTCAGTGTGGAGGAGAGTCTCCTCAGTGTGGAGGAGAGTCCGCTCAGTGTGGAGGAGAGTCTGCTGTCATGTCTGTCCGTGACGTGGCGTCAGAGAGGCTTAGAGGTTGAACTCACTCCTGCAGCCGGGTCAGGGCTGAGGACTTCTTCTTTTGATTTGATTTTCCTTTCAGGCGTCGGCTGACCGCTCCGTCCCGTCACAGTTGCAGACCTGGGTTTAGAAAGTGCTTCAAATATATATGTCTGTCTTTCTTTGGGTACCAGATGGGTGGAGGTTTCCACAACAGATTGTCTGGCAGAGGGTCCAGAGTTATACCACATGTCAGAATATTTGAACTATCTGCATGCAGTAAATCCCACCCAGCTGGTCCACTTTAAAACAAATGCTAGGAAATGTTTATCAGGGTTTCTAAAGATGCAGATTGATTGATGGTTTTGATGTAATTTATAACAGAGGATAGCAGGAAGGCCATATTACTAGTTCGATATAGTCTCTGTGCAGCATATTTCTGCATATATTAGATACTTGGAGTTTATAATCATAGAAAACAGTATTCTGGGACATTTCTGCAGGAGCCCTGATGAGCACTTCTTTACCCAGGTCTGCAGCGCGTTGTTCCTCTAAACAGCACCGGTGGCTAAAACTTGGGCTGGTAAAGCGCGACGCGTCCACTGAGGCAGCCCGAGGCCAGCTGGCAGTGCGTCGGGGAGAACTTGGTGGTGAGCACCACGTCGCTGTGCGAGTAGATGGAGCGGATCTCCCTGAGGCAGCTGGTCTGGACGGGCATGCAGTCGACCAGCTCGCCGCAGTTCTCGTCGAAGGCCAGCAGGCGGACGCCGTAGCCGTACGGGGAGCAGATGAGCCGTCCGTCCGGGCTGAAGCACAACTCCTTGATGTAGCCCCTGCCAACGTTGGCCTCCTCGATGTAGTGGGTGAGGCGGAGGGAGCAGCGGGGGGACACCAGCGGCCGGGTGGGCGCTCCGTCCTGGAACTCGTACACACACGTCCACTGGAGAGAGAAGACGGAGACGTAGGTTTAGATGAAGTCCACGTCACATACCAGAGACTACTAGTCACTGCAGAGAGACCTGGTCCGGGACCCGCAGTGACAACAACAGAACTATTCGTGGCTTTCTGCTTGTGATGAGACACCGATTCACATCATCGTACAACAGCAGAGCTGCACGGAAGCAACCCGTGAGTAGACCGTGTTGAGAAGAGGGTCTCGTGTCCGTCTCTTCTCCGTGCTCTTGTTGGACATAAAAGGTAAAAACAGACTCTCACCAGGTCTGAGGTTCAATGCAAAGCAATTAAAGAGAAATGATGTTTTGACAGAATGAGCTGCTATAAATCTACTGAATTGTTATTTATTATTAAAATAATAAAACCAGAAACTTAACAGGAACTAAGTGTAAACCTTTTTAAACTTAAAAACATTAAACTTAATTCCAATATTCATCAACAATACATCATAACATAAATATATAGATATCTGTTCATCCCTATAATAAGTTAGTATAAGGTGTGTTTAGAGATGATCCTTTGTGAACTTTGATTTCTTTTGTTAAAAAAACAAAGTTTTTGCAGTAAGACGTGTTTATGTAAACTATTATCTTAAAGTATTGTTAAGGTCTTTGAACCAAATCTCAGGTATTAAAAACTACAGTATTCAGCCCGACTGGGGTTTCATACCTAATAGATAGATATGTATGTATATGAACTAAACTGAGGATCTATGAAACAGGTCTGAGGTGACGGGTGCTCCTCACCTCCTGGTCGTCCATGTTGCTGGAGCAGCGGATGAGCGTGGCCCAGCCCTTCGGATGCAGCTGCAGGGAGGTGATGCAGTTCCCTCGGTCTCTCTCTCCCGGGATCTCTGGAGTCAAGACCTCCAGGCTGTTTCTGGGAGAAAGACCTGCGAGGACAAAGTGAATGCTTTATAGTCTTCATCTTTAGTACTTTGGCCGGAGCCTCAGCTGACATCTATTATTCAGTTTTCTCTGACCTTCTCGAGGAGGGTGGATCTTGCTGGAGTCATTTCCGTGGCGAGGAGTTCCAGCTGACCTGGACGCAGACGTGCCTCCATCTACGGAGTCACAGCAGGGTCACAAATCACTTCATTCAGTCTGGAATCAGCAGGAACCTTCTTTTGGGTGTGTAGTTTTTCTAATTACATATTTTCTCAGTCTTATACTTCAACAGTGTTACAACTAAATGTCAATTTCTTGACGCGCAAAATTATCTTTTAAAATCTGCAAACATCACATGTGTAATTCTCCTTTTCCCCCGAAATCAGGTCACATGGTGGTCAACCAGAAGAGGCACGACTTCTATTTTCCAATAAAAGTAGCTTTCAACATTAGCTCCAAAAGTGGAGAAACACAAACATACGACATTCGAGCCGAAGCAACTGATTGGACGAGCTTATCACAGCCTGCGACGGCCAGAGACACCAGATGTTTGTTTCTGTCAGAGCATTGGATTCATGACTTCAGGAAGAAGATCACCGAGCCTCCCTTTAAGTCTTAATTAACTAATTGACTTATCAAACAACTGCTTCAAGTAACCAAAGATATTATGGAGAAAAAGAGAAATCTGAGGGTTCTTTGGTGAGAAAGGTCATGTGACATGTGGGCAGAATGTTGGGTGTTCAGGGAGACGGTGGTCTGACCTGAGCTGAGGGGCGTCCGTCGCGCTCGCAGCATGCGGTAGCTGCCCACCTCCAGGGACTGGGTGAGGTCCAGGTCGTGGAGGATGAGCAGGTACCCCGAGGAAGTGGAGATGAGCATCTTGGAACAGTCGGGCGTCAGACGCATCCTCATCAGGTAACGGGTGTGGAAGAACTTTTTGTGCGGGCAGCCGTCTTCTGTAAACCTGCAGGGGGAGGGACCACGACAGGAGGTTTGATGGCTGACATAATGAAGTGTAAATCTGTTTAAAGGACTTCAAAGACCAGTGGTTTGGATCAAGACACACGGGAGATGAAAAGAGACTCAGCTTTCTAATATCTACTCTTAAATGTCCGCAGTACAAACTGACGCTCACACAACCACACAGACCTGTTGGTGTCCCACGTGATGACGTTGCCGTCGAAGCCGGACGTGACGAGGAGACGAGTGTTGGTGTCGTACTCGATGTTCTTCACCCAGCTGGCGTGGCCGTGCAGCGAGCAAACCTTCGAGTTGAGCTTACGGAGATCCCATAATGCAATGGTGGTGTCGTCAGAGCAGGTGGCAAACAAACGATTGTCCAAAAACCTGCAGCGGCACAGATATTTATGGGATTATTGGACATGAATCAAGACATTCATATCCTGACAAGGAGCTTCACCTAACGTAGTTGAGCACCCCGATTCTTTTTGTCTGGTCCCCCTCCTTTTAAAAACCCTCCCTGGATGATTTACAACTTGAGAAAAGCACCTTATGTTGTTGACGCAGTCCTCGTGGGCCTCCGTCAGGGTTTTAATGTGTGTGGACGAGATGGGATCAAACAGCAGGACTTCAGTCTGCTCGCAGGCCACAGTCAGCACAGACCTGAGCAGACCAATCAGAGACTTGGTTTGAGAACAATATTCTTATTATGCTTTTCAACACATCAACACAGACAGCTCCAACAACACAACTTCTGACTTAGACCCAACATGTATGATGTACACAGTACACAGTAATGAATCATAAAACATCAAACTGTACGTGAATGAACTGAAATGTACTTCCCACGACATCCCTGACTGTCAGCAAAATCTTCGTGTACCAAAAGTTGTATTAATGTGAATAATGTTATTAAAATTGTGTCATAACATGAGATCAGTTTTCTCATTAAAGGCCTCAAAGATGTAAAGCTCTAAAGCATCCACTTCACTGTGCATGCGGTCTGTCCTGCTGCCACAACCAGCCCACTAACAGAGCGGACCCGGACTGGACAGCTTGACCTGGTTGCAGGATTTACTTCCTACGTTTGAGTCCCTGAGGCTTAAACATGCATGTTGTCCTCAGTTTACTGCGAGTGGCTTTTGTTTTGAGGAACTCAAACGATCATGTTGTGATTGCCAGTTTAGAACTTCATCTTTAATATGTTTCAACATAAATATCAACCAGTGGGCTTTCCTACACAAGTGGTCCTTGGATGCTGCAGGTGTCCAGCGACACGAGGATGGATCTGATGAAGCAATTCAAGCACTTTCCAGGCAATCTACCCATTAAGTGCACTGTTTAACATGTCAATAGTGAGAACCCTTTGAACATGATCTCCAGGTGAAAAGGCCTGAAATATAGCGGTGTCGTCTTACCCATCCGGAGAGTACTCCAGGTTGAACACCGCTCCGTGTGTCTGGGTGCTCAGGTTGACAGACTCCGCCGCCGGATTCATTGAGCAGTACAAGCTGGTCATTGTCCTGAAGTTTTCCCTGGCTGGGTCCACAAACACCCCTCGCCTTATAGTCCTGCTCTGCAGCCAGGAGAACAGGGTATTCCCCCTGCGGGTGACCGCGCTGGAGCCCTCGCCGCTGGAGCCCGGCGGTGGCGCGGCGGGCGGTTCGCAGCGGGGCTCTCGCTCCTCCGACGCCGGAGACCTCGCTCTGCGCTCCGGCCTAATCCCGCTGCTGCCCGGCGGAGAGGGAGAAACCCTCGGAGCGATCTCATCTTCCACGTCCGAGTCGTCGATGTCGGGGTCCTCCTCTTTGTCGCCGCCGCTGTTGTTGGGCCTGTCCTGCGACTCGTCGGCGTCCTCGCTGTCGCTCTGGTGCTCCGAGCTCATTGTAGCTACTCCGGCGTCCAACACAGCCGTCTGTGTTTCAGGGAAAAGTTGCCCGACTCGGGTCACCTACCGAGCATGCAACCGTGTCTTCTTTCCACCCGTTTATGGTGCCATGGCGGTGGATTTTTAGCTGCATACGTTCCGTTCAAATTGTATTTTGTCAGGCTCGGCAGCGCCTTAACTGCGCGCGTCAACACAAACACGGTTAACTTACACGCGACCGGAAGAGAACAGGTTCAGCCTTCAAAATAAACCTCCAAATATATTTTGTTCCACGTGTGTGTGTTAAATTAAAACAAAACACATTACGATTATTACTTATTCATTTTTAATCACATTTTGTTTATCTGTTGCTGTTTTCGTCAACCAAATTATGTACCAACAAATCAATTTTCATCAATAAATATTTTAAGCTGAAGCGTCCAGACGGAAGTTTTATGTTTTTTATTCTAACTAACTCATATTCTCCTCACCAAAACAAACGCGAACTAAAACAATGACGTATTTCCGCATCCTTGTTCACTTTCAGGTGCACTCGTAGATTGGTTGCTGCCATCTGATGGATAAATACTGCACGTTATTCTGTGTGTTACTTTCTTTCCATGATGGACAACAGAAGCATTGGTTATAATGTTTGTACTGGTCTCTATCTCAGGAGGTATTACCTGAGTGTTGACTCTTCAAAGGCTGTGAGAGTTCAGACTGGCAGACATAAAGATCATCCAAAAAAAAAGACAATTTATTTCAACAACCTCTTCTTCAGTCTGAAAACTGGTTATTGTGTGACGCAACTGGGAGCTGCCGAGTTCGTAATCCATCAATGCCTTCATGGAAAAATGCCACATATTTAATTCGTGTGACTATATTGTTAAGACTGTTATCTACTGACTAAATTGATCAATAGAGGAGATGCAATGTGTCAGGTGCAGAGTGGTTTAGCTAAACAATGTACTGTGGGAACTGATGACAGACATCTTGACTATGGAAATCAAAGTTGACATGCCAGAACACACACATCTGTATGAAGCACAGCTGGTGCCACGATGTTGCTGCCCGGAGGCGTCTTTACATCCACGAGAGACATAATTACAGTTTGTGTTGTGGTAGCATGTTGATGTTTGCATGCCTCGACACTGTGCCCTGCTCCTGCTGTGTGTGTGTGTGTGTGTGTGTGTGTGTGTGTGTGTGTGTGTGTGTGTGTGTGTGTGTGTTGAGCCTTCCCGAGTTTATCCTGATCATGTCAGGGATGTTGCTCGTCCCGGTCCAGCCAGCTTCAGGTCATCCTCAGTGTCTGGACTTCGAGCCACCTTTCAAACCTTCCTGGCACCTGGAGTTTTGCACCCAGTACGAGCAGTTTGGCTGCTGCGACCAGAAAACGGACAACACGATCGCAGAGAGATACTGGGACATCATTGACCAGTTGGAAACGGCGGGTCATGAGCTCTGTGCAGACATGTTGAAGGAAATCATGTGCCAGGTAAATATGTATGCTCTTATCTGTGTGCTGTGGAGGAGGTTACTGTGATTAATATAAGAAGTGACTTCACAGAATGAAACATTGCTCAGTGCGATATTTAACTCTCTATCAACCTCTATCAGCCTAATTAAAGCCATCATTAAAGTGAAGCTAGATCTACAACTGTAAATAGATCAAAGTTCAGGCATCATGCAACTTGTAGTTGTATTTAATTTGCTATAATTGTATTGACGTACAGCACTCCTGTTCCTCCATTTAATGTAATCCACATTTTAATCAACAGTTGGGCAGAAACAATTTAGAAATTTAATTTTGATGAGAAAGGGAAGCTGTGATTTTCATTCACAAAACTCTGCATTAACATAAAGGGTTATGGTTAGGGTTCCAACCCACAGTCTTTATAATGACTTACATTTCTTATTAACCAACACTTGTCGAAACTACTGTCAATGTGTGGAAGGCCTGAGCCACAACACCTTGTTGGGGGGGGGGGGGCTGAGTGCTGAGGTGCCGGAATGTCTTTGTCCTCAGGGACACTTCCATGCTTTGGTTCTAATGTCAGATGTCCCTCTAGTGTGACTGAGAAATGTTTATAAATATCCGTATTTTCTTGGAATTAAATGTGTGAAAACGCAGGATGGATAAATATGATTTTAGATCATTTGGGAGTTATGTTCTTTAAGAATTAATATTTATTTTTGAATAAAAGGAAAAATACTTAATTATTAATTCAATAAGATGAGCTGTTTTGCTTTTTTCTGTGTGGTTAATGTGTGTGTCTGACTGTGTGTGTGGAGCAGGAAGAACAGCCAACGATGCTAGTGCTAATGGGATAATAATGCCAGTGCTAATGGGATACTAATGCTAGTGCTAATGGAATACGAATGCTAGTGCTAATGGGATACTAATGCTAGTGCTAATGGGATACGAATGCTAGTGCTAATGGGATACTAATGCTAGTGCTAATGGGGATAATAATGCCAGTGCTAATGGGATACTAATGCTAGTGCTAATGGGGATAATAATGCCAGTGCTAATGGGATACTAATGCTAGTGCTAATGGGATAATAATGCTAGTGCTAATGGGATACTAATGCTAGTGCTAATGGGATACTAATGCTAGTGCTAATGGGATACTAATGCGAGTGCTAATGGGATACTAATGCTAGTGCTAACGGGGATAATAATGCTAGTGCTAATGGGATACTAATGCTAGTGCTAATGGGATAATAATGCTAGTGCTAATGGGATACTAATGCTAGTGCTAATGGGATACTAATGCGAGTGCTAATGGGATACTAATGCTAGTGCTAACGGGGATAATAATGCTAGTGCTAATGGGATACTAATGCTAGTGCTAATGGGATAATAATGCTAGTGCTAATGGGATACTAATGCTAGTGCTAACGGGGATAATAATGCTAGTGCTAATGGGATACTAATGCTAGTGCTAATTGGATAATAATGCTAGTGCTAATGGGGATAATAATGCTAGTGCTAATGGGATACTAATGCTAGTGCTAATGGGATACTAATGCCAGTCCTAATGGGATAATAATGCTAGTGCTAATGGGGATAATAATGCTAGTGCTAATGGGGATAATAATGCTAGTGCTAATGGGATACTAATGCTAGTGCTAATGGGATACTAATGCCAGTCCTAATGGGATAATAATGCTAGTGCTAATGGGGATAATAATGCTAGTGCTAATGGGGATAATAATGCTAGTGCTAATGGGATACTAATAAAGACAGAGGGAGAGAAAGTGTCCCCTTTAATCTTTGCCTTCTTTTTTACCAGTGTCATTAATCGTCTCTGTGATAGTCAGTACACTGAAGTGTCTAGTGTTTGCTCCACCCAGGAGTGCTCTCCGTATGCCGCCCACCTCTATGATGCTGAGGACCCCTACACACCTGTCAGAGAGCTACCTGGCCTTTGCTTCGACTACTGCACCGAGTTTCACGGCAAATGTCGCCATGTGGTGAAATATTTAACCGAGAACCAGCTGCTGCAGGACACGTCTGAGCGAGACGCGTCCACGTTCTGCAGGCTGGTCGACTTGTCCGACCGGGACTACTGCTACCCCAACGTCTTGAAGAGCCCCGACCTCAACAGCAACCTGGGACGGGTGGCGGAGGACCCCAGAGGGTGTCTCCAGGTGTGCCTCACAGAGTTGGCCAACAACCTCAGGAACCCCGTGTTGATGCTTCACAGCGGCGACGGCACACATCGCATGTTCATCGCCGAGCAGGTGGGCTTCGTGTGGGTTCACCTGCATGACGGCAGCCGGCTGGAGCAGCCCTTCCTGGACATGAGCGGGGAGGTGATGACGACGCCCTGGCTGGGGGACGAGAGGGGCTTCCTGGACATGGCCTTCCACCCCGAGTACCGGGACAACGGACGCTTCTTCATCTACTACTCTATCCAGGTCAACAGTGAGGTGGAGAAGGTCAGAGTCAGTGAGATGAAGGTGTCTGCCCACGATATGAACATGGCTGATCCATACTCAGAGAGGTAAGCTATAGCTTCCTTTTGCTCTTTTAATGGCATCAAAGTTCTGCTGACAATGTATAATTGTGCACCTTTACTGCAATTACCCTTTGAAAGACGTATACCTATACTGTCAGCCTCGGCTGGAAGTGCACTAAAGCTTGCACCGACATGTTCTGAGATGAATACTGTAAATCACTTCAGGGGCGGCTCAAGCTTTTCTGGGGCCTTGCGCGCCTTTTCATTTATCTCTTTTCTCAGCGGGAAGTGTGCTCAAGTTAATGTGCAACAATTAAAAGAAAGCACATATCAAAAGTACAGGAAACGTCATAAGATATTGTAAATTCAAGATACAGTCCCTGACGTTACAGTACCCCCAAATCCCAAAATGTGGTGCCTTTTTATTATTACTAGTCATAATCTTCAAGTTTGCGACCATGCCCCAATTTTGGTCATTTGTTATAATCCTCAAAATGTCACATATTCAAATTAGGGTACTGTAATTGCATTTTAGGAATAGTGCCCCCCCAAGTCCTGTTTTTTTAAACAAATCCAGAGAAAGAAAAATCTTTAACAGATGAGAGAATTTCCATTGTTGTATTTTTTAGGGGCCCCTGGGTGAATTACAGACATTCAGCAGCTGCTTATGCCACATTTTGGGATTTAATAAGCTGATATGCAATTTATGCTAAGAGTTAGATGAGAAGATTAATATTACTCTCAGGTCTGTAAACATGAAGCTACCGCCAGTTGGTTGGTTAGCCTAGCTTAGCATTCAGACTGAAAACAGGATGAAACAGGTAGCCTGGCTCTCTCCAAAAAGTAACAAAATCTCCCTACCAGCCCTTCTACAACTCACAAACGAACATGTTTAATATCCTTTGTTCAATGCATACAAAACTAGAAGTTTAATAATGTCAAGTTCTGGTTCCAACTGAGGTTTTGTCTGGCAACCAGCAGAGGAAGTCACTGCTTCCAGGCCAAAGACAACCCTGTAAAACTACTTCAGTAATGATGGCCTATGGAATGAGTGTGCTACACCAAAGTATCCATAGTGAAGACGTAACGCCTGGATAGATCATGACCTGAAGGCAGACTTTAGAACCATGAAAACCAGATATTTATCACCTTTAGCAGATGACATTGTTCTCAACTTGCATCTTTTTTACATTCAGAACCATTCTAGAGATCGTGGAGCCCGCCGCAAACCACAACGGAGGCCAGCTGCTGTTCGGTCTCGATGGATGTTTGTACATCTTTACTGGTGATGGTGGAAAAGCTGGAGATCCATTCGGGAAGTATGGCAACGCGCAAAACAAGTAAGGTGCCTCACGTTTCTTCAAGTGACAGTTCCCAACGGTTTCCTGTCTGAGGTAACAGCAGTTGAACTCATGAACTCCTCCATCAACAACTCCCGTCGTGTTCCAAATGTGTTGAAAAACATTTAAAATGACTTTGAACGAAAATGAGCCCTTTTAGTACAGCTGTTCATTAATAAGCTTCTTTTTCTCGATATGGTGATTTTCATGC
The DNA here is from genome assembly GCF_050575085.1 of Anarhichas minor. Classification (NCBI taxonomy): domain Eukaryota; kingdom Metazoa; phylum Chordata; class Actinopteri; order Perciformes; family Anarhichadidae; genus Anarhichas; species Anarhichas minor. Next base: position 2,778,035 of record NW_027466484.1, read on the forward strand.
AGGTGCTGCTCAGTTCAGGTGAAACACCTGATGTTTCCTTGTTTGTGTGAGTTCACAGTATGTGTATGAGGTTAAGTTGACCTGGAGCATTCAAGTCCCTTTTTTAATGTCCATGTGCTAGAGTTGTGAATGATCTTTGTTGTGCTCACGATATCCACATCCTGCTGTCACACGGTTGGGAATCAATGCACTAGAAGTCACAACTGTTGCTAAATCACATTGTTTTTCCTCCCCAGGAGTGCTCTGTTGGGGAAAGTGCATCGATGTAGATGAGAGTGACTCCAGTGGGAAGCGGTACAGGATCCCCCCCGATAACCCATTCCTGCGTGACCCAGAGGCCCGTCCAGAGGTGTATGCATACGGGGTCAGAAACATGTGGCGCTGCTCTGTGGACCGCGGAGACCCGGTCAGCCGGTACGGCAGGGGCAGGATATTCTGTGGAGACGTGGGTCAAAACCGCTACGAGGAAATTGACATCATCGTGAAGGAAGGGAACTATGGATGGAGAGCCAAAGAGGGCTTTGAGTGCTTTGATATAAAACTGTGCCACAACTCCTCCTTGGGTCAGTATCTTCTGCTGTTCGTGTGATAAAAATCAAGAGCTATTTTCTGTCTCGTCGACACTTTCACCACCTGTGATTTCCGCCATAATGAGCCACGCTTTCTATCCTATTCTGATGCTTCAGATTTGAGTTAAATTCAGTGCATCTTTCTCTGCCACCACAGACGACATCCTCCCCATATTTGCGTACAGCCATCATGTTGGGAAGTCTGTGACAGGCGGATACGTGTACAGAGGATGTGAGTCACCCAATCTCAACGGACTGTACATCTTTGGAGACTTCATGAGCGGGTAAGATTGTGTTGATCTCAGCCAAATAGAGAACTCCAACTGTGGTGGAGAGAAACATCTGAAGAGGGAAGGAACAGCATGGTTGCTCAGCTGTTGTGCTTTTTGCATTTTGGAAGGAATTCAAGACGCATCACTGGAGTCCCCGGGTTTACTTAAGTTTAACTGACTTACAATGTGACTTTTGTTCTAGCATCTGTGTCGCTCCACTGATATTCAATCACACCATATATATTCAGTTTGCTCCAATTTATTAATCTCATTAGTTCATAATGTGACAAAATATGAACAAACTTTAAAAGCATTTGAATTCACTAATAATCAGGATCATCCAAATGTATCACGCCAAAACTGAATATTTACTTTTCCCCTTGGAGTTAAGATGAAAAGATCGATATCACTCATGTGTGTGCGCTAAATGGGAAGTTGCTGCTTAGCTTAGCATAAAGACTAGAAGCAGAGGGGAACAGCTAGCCTGGTTCTATTCAGTAGAAAAACCTAAAGCCACGACTCGTGATTTACACACTGTATCCTTTTGATTGAATGTGTATTAAATAACAATGCATCGTTTTACAGGATTGTGTCTGTTCTGCACTGAAGCCTCCTGTAAGGTTGGAGAATCTTTTCCAGGTTTTCCAGGAATGGAAACATCCACTCAGCAGTTAGCAAAGAGCAGTGACGTAGGTTACCAAAGTGAGCTAATCAATAAGCTTATAAATACTGTGAGTCTACGTTAGCTGTGCGAAGTTTGAAAACAACTAAAAGGGTTAGTTTGGATACTTTGAAGTGTTTAAACCATGTTCTGCGTGGTAAAAATGACGAGAAAGAGAGCGAATTAACGGTAAAATCTAAAAGAAGTAATGGAGCCGGCCTTTAAAAACCTCTCCTTGTAGCTTTATTTTGATCAAGTAATGAGAGTGGTGTCAAGCTTCTTATTTAAATCTAATAGGCGTTAAATGAAACGACTCCTTTAATATCTGAAGTGATGGAGTTTCCTAATTCAAACGGCACTAATGGAGTTTCTTCTTACAGTCTTGTTTTCGAGTTAATACATAATACAATATATACATAATGGCCAACAGGCTTTTTATTGGTGTTTCATCCTGTTCACAAGATGAAAGTTGAGAGATGAACTATTGATTCTTTACGTGTGATACATGTCTTTGGTTGGTTGGTGATTCCTGTTATCTTTCAGTCGAGTGATGGCGTTGGAGGAAGAGAAGTCCACAGGAACCTGGAGGGAGAGGAGTTTGTGTATGGGGGAAACAAAGACGTGCTCCTTTCCTGGACTCATCAATCATCACCACAAGTTCATCATCTCGTTTGCTGAAGATGAAGCAGGTGACAGTGCTTCCTCACAGCATGTAGTGATGTTTAGTACCAATGGAACAGTTCTCATCAGACGGTTCTCTTCTTGTTTTAGGGGAACTCTATTTGTTGGCCACTGCGTACCCCGGCGCCAACTCTCCTCATGGAACTGTTTTCAAATTCATGGACCCTTCCAGGTGAAGAGTCACACACAGCTTACATTAAACCATCAATCAAACATGGTGATGAGTGGGAAATGTTATTTATTTTGTTGTCATTTTGTTTTTCTGTACTCTCACATTGTGATCATCAATGCACTCATATCAGCCACACAGATCTCATGATTCTCTTAAGTCATGAAATCTGTAATTTAGTGAGTTTTCAGGCAGGTGTACTGGTTAAAACAACATGAGATAAAAACTCTGTAAGACAAGATAAGACTTAGGACAATAAATGATTGTGCCAGACATTAATTAACATAACATAACTTTTACAGGAGAGCTCCTCCTGGAAAATGTAAGCAGAAGCCGCTGCCTGTCAAAGTCAGAGGGAAGAAGGTTCCCTTTGTGCCCCGAGAACGTAAGTCACCTCAGTTCACCTTCTTCTTCTTAACTCTTAATGTGACGTTTTAACGATGTGCACATACCAGAAGCCTTTGAAAGAGAAATTGTAGGACTGAAATATGTCCGTGGTGTTTCTCTTTTTTTTGAAAGTAGAAAATAGGTTTGGTTCAATCAAGGTGCACTAAATATAAACAACATGCACACAACATGTTATCAAGTCGTTTAAATTGATGTTAGAGGTTAGAGTCAGGAGGCATCTGTTCTGGCAAGCCAACAAATTGCCGACATTCACTGTTTCTTTGCTGCCAAATTGTATAATCACACTGAGGTCTTCTATAAAACTAGAAGAAGCAGTGTCCCGTTTTACATCAAACATACTGTAAATAGAAAGATGCAGAAACAGGACTGCGTTTTTAACATTCAGGCCTGGTTTTTGGAGCCTAGTTTTGGATCCAGGCGTATACAAATGCAACATATTTGGGTGCAGAGTTGAGTAAAAATGTGAAAATGGGTACTTACTGACATCGGCGCAATTTCAGTGACTGCGCTGGACGCAAATGAAAAACCTACCAGACCACCACCAAGACAATTCAAACTCACCCCCAAACCAACGGTGACGAGGAGCCACGTCACACCAGCAGCGACCGCCGCCAGCGAGGCCACGACGAGCTCTGCTGTGAAGCTGAAATGGAAATCACTTGATAAGAAAGCGAGGAAGACAATTAAGTTGCAACCGTGGAAGAAGAAAAAAGTGCTGAAAAAGCAGCCAGCTAACGCAGAAATTAAGAAGAACACTGTGAGACAGAAATCCAAGGAACAATCAAAGAAGACAGCTGTGATGACGCCTTTCAGAAACAAAGTTAAACCAGCGACCAACCAAACTGCCAAAGCTGATGTGAAGAGTTACGCTCTTAAACAAACCAACAGCCTGAAACATGGCACAGTCCACATGAGGAAGATTCCCCCAAAAGCTGCACAGAAGAAAAACAGCATTAAGTTTAAACAATCTCATTCCTTCATGAACAAAACTGAGACAAACGTGAATGTGAAAACGAACAGAACAATGCAAAACAAACTTCAGGTAAAGAGAAAGCAAGCGAAAAAAGCACTTTAAAATATGTATTTTTGTTTTATTTTGTATATTTTAGTTTGTGATATCAGTGTTGAATATCATGTTTTAAAGGAGCCGCTACCAGAGCCGTATACGGCGTCTCTACATCACTCCTCCGCAGGTCAAATATTGTCACTTCCGTTCACTGGTTGCAAAAATCCAATATGGCGACGGCCAAATTGCCAAACTCAAGGCTTCAAAACCGAAGTCCACTAATTAATGGGTGACGTCACGACGACTACATCCACTTCAGAAACTCCCTATGTAGGTATGAAGTGATCATGCTAAGCTAACGAAAACACGATTCTTAGTTTCAGGTCGTCATACAACGATATCTGAGAATAGTTACTCCTCAATGCTTCACACTGGCCCTTTAAAGCTCACTGATTAACACGTCATATCCAGTTTGTTTAATGCAGAACCAAGCTGGCTGTTTCCTCCGTGTCCAATGTTTGCGCTATGCTAAGCTAACAGGTTGATCGTGGTAGCTTCATGTTTACTCTCAATCTTCTCGTCTAAGCAAGAAAGTGAATAAGAGTTTTTTCCCCAAAATGTTAAAAGCACTCCTTTAAATTACAAACCACAACTGTTGCACGCAATCATGTGTAACAACTGTTTCCTTTACATTTTATTTTTTGACTGTCGTAAAACTTAATCACTGTCTGTATTTAAAGCATAGCAAATAAGTTAGAAGTGGAAATAAGCACAAAACTGAAAAGAATACTTGTAACTATACCAAAGCTCAGTGTTGTTAAAATGCTCTAATTTAACAACACATGCAAGTGTTAAAAATAAACATGAGAAGGTGTGTGTGTGCGTGTGTGTGTGTGTGCGTGTGTGTGTGTGCGTGTGTGCGTGTGCGTGTGCGTGCGTGCAGCTCTCTGTAATTAAACTCCACACCACTGATCATAACTGTGACTGTGGTTTGCATAATGACGTCTGTAAATGTTAAGACGGGCAGTTGTGACCCAGAGGTTACATGAATCTCACAAGTTAGAGTTTCTCTGCTGCCAATCTTCAGACCGACATTATGTATTCTATGATTACTGAACGAGGCAGAAGTTACATCTTTTGTTGTGTTGTTTTGACACTGGTGACAGAAAGGTTACGCAAAGGAATATGCTTATGTAACATATGATGACAACATTTCATAACAGCATGACATGACACAAACATACTACCATGTATACTATGACGTGACACAATCATACTACCATGTATACTATGACGTGACACAATCATACTACCATGTATACTATGACGTGACACAATCATACTACCATGTATACTATGACGTGACACAAACATACTACCATGTATACTATGACGTGACAAACATACTACCATGTATACTATGACGTGACAAACATACTACCATGTATACTATGACGTGACAAACATACTACCATGTATACTATGACGTGACAAACATACTACCATGTATACTATGACGTGACACAATCATACTACCATGTATACTATGACGTGACACAATCATACTACCATGTATACTATGACGTGACACAAACATACTACCATGTATACTATGACGTGACAAACATACTACCATGTATACTATGACGTGACAAACATACTACCATGTATACTATGACGTGACAAACATACTACCATGTATACTATGACGTGACACAATCATACTACCATGTATACTATGACGTGACACAATCATACTACCATGTATACTATGACGTGACACAATCATACTACCATGTATACTATGACGTGACACAATCATACTACCATGTATACTATGACGTGACACAATCATACTACCATGTATACTATGACGTGACACAAACAGTTTATCAACCAGGGACATTTCTTCCTTCTGGTTTACAAAGACTTTTGGACTTCCTACTTGGTTTGTAACAAAGCTTATTCCTTTGTACTCTTACATGTTATTGCAGCAGTTCCACGACTCCTCCTCTTTAATTTTGACCAAACCGTCAATGAAAGATAAACATATGCAACATTTTAGCACTGTCCTCAGACGTGTGTTAATCATTCTCATGTTGTTCATCTCTGGAAATGTTCACCCAAACCCAGGGCCCGCTATCCATGGTCCCACTGTCTCCAAACTGTCATTTAATGATTTTTGTGATCGTAAATCATTGGGCTTTTTACATGTCAATATCTGTAGTTTGTTGCCAAAACATGACTATTTAAAATCTTGGGTGCACACTGCAAACCCTGATGTTCTGGCTGTCTCTGAATCATGGCTTAAGAAAGGTGTCTCGGATCTAGAAATTCGAATACCGGGTTACAACGTCTTTCGTCAAGATAGATCCACCAAGGGTGGCGGCGTGGCTATATTTGTAAAAGACCATTTGCAATGTTCTGTTACGCTGTCTAAATCAGTCCCCAAGCAATTTGAACTGTTACTGTTAAAACTTAAACTGTCAACAAATTTCAATCTGTCTGTTGCTGTTTGCTATAGACCACCCTCTGCTCCAGCATGCACATTAAGAGCTCTCGGTGAACTACTGGCCCCTCACATTTCCTCTGAGTTTGTCCTTTTGGGTGACCTAAACTGGAATATGATCAACCCCCCTGATTTAGTTACACAGCAATTTGATGCTTTAAACCTCTTTCAAATTGTATCTGAGCCAACCAGATATAATTTGAAATCACCGTCATCTGCCACACTGATTGATATTATTCTCACTAACACTCCATCAAATTATCGATCTGGAGTCTTCAGTCAAGACTTGAGTGACCACTGTGCTATTGCATGCGTTCGCTCCGGCCTCTCTGTCAAACGTCCACCGGTGATTGTGACCAAGCGCTCACTGAAAAACTTTGCCAATCAGGCCTTCCTGCAAGATGTTGCAGCTGCGTCCTGGGAAAGAATCAATCGTATCCCCTCAGTGGAGGATGCCTGGTCTTATTTCAAAAACACCTTTAGCCTAATCATTGAGAAACACGCCCCATTGAAACGATTCCGGACGAAGAATCGCTACAGCCCCTGGTTTAGTCACGATTTGGCGGCTTTGATCCGCCTAAAAAACACCTTATGGCGGAGGGCGAGGTCTTCTCAGTCTGCTGCCGACTGGCTGGCCTTCAGACAATGCAGGAACAAAACAACACAGGCGATCAGGAAAGCTAAAATCAGTCATTTCAAAGAAGAATTCTCATCCAGTGGCTCTGACGGCAAGAAATTTTGGAAAACAGTCAAATCCATGGAAAACAAACTTGCTTCTCCGTATCTACCCACTTCTATGATTTTTGATGACATTGTTGTTACTGATAAACAACGCATGGCCACACACTTCAACCAACATTTCGTGAAATCGTCTAATTTCTTTGATGCGGTTGCCCCTGAAATAGATTCATCTAACACGCCTACTTCATCACCCAGCGTTACCAGCTTCTCCCTTCAACCTGTTAAGGTTTCGGAAGTCCTGGATGAACTTATTAAGTTAGATTCAAACAAGTCAGCTGGTTCTGATGGGATTGACCCTGTATTTTTAAAATCAGCCGCTCATATTATTGCTTCCCCTATTACAAGCCTGTTTAACCTATCATTTAATTTGTCTGTTTTCCCCCTTGACTGGAAATTGGCTACGATTCTTCCCCTCTTTAAAGGAGGCTCTGGCCCGAACTGCTACAGGCCGATTTCCATTTTGCCCTGTCTGGCCAAAGTCATAGAGAAACTGGTACATAAACAACTAATTCACTTCATTGACTCAAATCATATTTTGTCTGACCTGCAGTCTGGGTTTAGGAAAGGCCACGGATGTACCACCGCTACACTGAAGGTCCTTGATGACGTCATCACCACCATAGACAATAAACAGACTTGTGTAGCTGCCTTCATAGATCTAGCCAAGGCTTTTGACTCGGTCAACCATAACATTCTCCTGCAAAGACTTACCAGCATTGGCTTGTCCAGTAGTTGTTGCAACTGGTTTGCTAGCTACTTGGCTGGTCGTGTCCAGCGTGTGAAGACTGAAAACATCATGTCTGAACCGCTTACCATCTCTAAAGGTGTCCCTCAAGGCTCCATCTTAGGCCCTATTTTGTTTTCCATTTATATTAACGATGTAGCAAAAGCTGCTGGAAATTCCTTGATTCATTTGTATGCTGATGACACCATCATATATTCAGCTGGTCCCTCACTCTACTCTGCTGTGTCCACTCTTCAACAAAGCCTCACCTCCATCCAACAGTATCTCCACAGCCTCCACCTGCTCCTCAACCCCAAAAAGACCAAATGTATGCTGTTTGACCGGAAAAACCTCATCATTCCCAGCCCTCCCAAGGTCTACAGTGCTGATGGCTCGGAGCTGGAGTTTGTCAGCTCCTACAAATACCTTGGATTCTGGTTGGACTCGTCTCTCTCATTTAACATACACATCAATAACCTTCTGGCTAAAGTCAAAGCTAGACTGGGTTTCCTGTATCGAAACAAGGCCTCCTTCACACACTGCCAAATTCATCCTTGTGAAAATGACCATCCTTCCTCTATTTGATTACGGCGATATAATTTATAAAATGGCATCAAAGACCACCCTCAGAAAACTGGACACACTCCACCACTCAGCAATCCGTTTTGCCAGATGTGCACCCTTCACCACCCACCACTGTGCTCTTTACAGATTGGTGGATTGGCCCTCCTTTCATACCAGGCGGCTACAACACTGGCTGCTCGTGGTCTATAAATCCATTTTGGGAATGACTCCTCATTACCTCTCAAATCTTCTGCGCATTTCTGACAGCAATCGGCATTTAAGATCCAGTGACTTCATTAGGCTCATCATTCCAACAGTCCGTACTGTGTTTGGTCATAACTCCTTTCATTTTGCCGCTGCAAAGGACTGGAACTCACTACAAAACACACTCAAACTAACAGCTCTCACCTCTCTCAACATGTTCAAACATAAGCTGCAACAAGTTATAGTTGACTGCTGTACTTGTTGACCAGCCCTCACTTCTCTTTCTTTCTTCCATTTTTTTTTTTACAAATAACATCCAGTAATCTGCCTTTTATTTTGTACATAGTGTTTATTATTTTATCTAGGTTGTTTTTATGACGTGACACAATCATACTACAATGTATACTATGACATGACACAAACATACTACCATGTACTACATACAGGGCTGCAGTCAGATGTAATGTAAGTCCACCATGTGTCCTCTAGGTTAAGTGTATGTTGAAGCTCTGTTAACTCAGGACCCTTAAAATGACAGACTTACAGAACCTACAGAACTACTCCTTTGTGCTGTAACATCAGTTAAAAACACCTCTTGGGTTCTGGGACCTTTGACTTCATGTTTCAACACATTGGTTCACAAAAAGACAAAAAAAAACTGTTTCCTCGGAAGTCAGAGACACAACGGCTCCATTAGCGCGTCTCTTCACCTGCGGCTGTTCTGCTGGAGGGGCGGAGCCTCTGAAGGGCACGTTTCTCCTCTGAAGAGGAGAGCTTTCAGTCATTCAGTCATTTCGTCACTCAGTCATTTAGTCACATTCCTTGCAGTGAAGTTGACACGCAACATGGCTCGAGGTAGAGTTCATACACATGACAAATGTACCAACCATTGTAGTTGTAGTGCCTTTTTAAACAATTGGAGTGCATCGCAGTGGCAGAATGAATATACACTGTAAAATCTGACCTGTTGATCTTACTTCATTCCCTTGAAAAAGTCAAGAAAATATAACTGAGTCTTAAGTTATGTTTACTTTATATCCTGTTAAGTTGACTTACATTTAGTTGTATTTACTTCATTCTGTTATTCCAACTTAGAAATGCAAAGTGAAATGAACTTGTTTTTCAAAGTGCAGAGTTTGTGTTTCCTCTGGTTTCCTCCTGCAGCCTATAGACATGCAGTCAGGTGGGTCCTGTGTTCACACGGTTCTTTGTTTCCCAGACCTATGTGCTCTCCAGGGTCCAATGTTCCCATAGTCCGTTCTCATTCACAATTCGTCACATTGATTGGTCAGGACCCGTCGGTATCATTTATGTTTAGGCAACACAAATACTGGATTAGGTTTTGGAAAAGATCGTGTTTGCTTTAGAACTACGTTTTTGCCAAACTAGGAATGGGATAGAGCTGGTTCCCAAGCTCTATGGGGACCTGAACAATATGTTCCCCAGCTCCATCCGTTTACTGTGACATGGGCCATGGTGGGAGCTCGTGTAAAGGTAACACATATAGGAAAATGAGTCCCTGACAACATACCTTATGAGTTTACTCAACGTGTGTTAACAGAATATCGAACCGGGGAACATAGGACCCTGCAAACATAAGTATGCTTTAAATGCCAACATGCTAACTCACTAAACTAAGAGACTGATAAACACATACCTGATAAACAGATGCTGATGTTAGCATTTAGCTCAAACACCACCGTGCCTCCAGTAAGTAGAGCTTCACATGGATGTAGTCGTAAGACTTCTTCAGTAAAAACACATCCCATCAGAACCATTGACAGCGTAAGACAAGAGCCCTGTATGAGCTCACCATCATCTATATTACTCTGTTACTCATGTGGAGCAGATGCAGCTAGTGGTTGAACCTCTGTGATAGAAACACTTCAAGATGAAACCAGAGTCCTTTGTTTCCACATGGACACAAGAAGAGCTCTGGAGCACCACTTCTACTCACTCAGTGTAGAGACAACACATACAGTGAGAGTCTATTCTCATTCAGGAGTTTAAGAAACAAACTAACAGAACAGTTCAAACTCAAAGAATTATTAATTCAAGCCACATTTGAAGATAAAAGAAGCTCCACCATGAATCACGTTCAGACATCAACATGTTTTAAAGCAGCGGTGGAGCAGTGTTGTTGAACTCATGTCATTAAGAAGGACGTGGGCAGCAATGGAAACCTTGCCAATAGATCTTCTGTATCAAACACTTTATTCTTATTAGTCCCTTCTTATAATCAGCTTGAGTGTCACTGGTGCAAAATACAAATCCACAGGTTGTTTAAAGCAACATATTTAAAGGTGAACTGAAGTGAACCTCCCTCTAGTCTACGGGCTGGTCAGTGAAGGCACAGCGCTCCCTACTGGCCATCGTATGGAACTAGAACTGTTCTAAAGAGACCAGAACGTTACGGAGACTCACACCGAACTCTTCTACTGGTCTACAGTCCGACTGTGACAAGTGACACAGAACAGCTTTAGCTCTTTATAGTATCAGAAGTCCATGCTGTCAGTAGTTCTTCTGTTCCTGCTGACGAGACGTAAAACAATGTTCATTTCCAAAGTACTACTTTCTTCTTTGATGTTATTATGTAATCATATAGAATGTACAAATATAGATTATTATCTCTTTTTGATGTCATTTTGCCAGCCTGGGAATTAATTAACTACTAATGATTAAAAGAAGAGGGGGGAAGAGACCCCGGGGGAGACCCAGAACACGCTGGAGAGATTACATCTCCCAGCTGGCCTGGGAACGCCTCGGGATCCCCCAGAATGAGCTGGAACATGTTGCCGGTGAGAGGGAGGTCTGGGTCAGCCTGCTTGGCCTGCTGCCACCGCGACCCGACCCCGGATAAGCGGTGGAAAATGGATGGATGGATGGATGATTAAAAGAGTACAATCAGTTTTTGTCATTTTGTGCAAACAATCCATTTGAAATTTCTTAAAATTACAAACCTGTGCCTTAAAAGATGAAGACGTGAAGATGTACAGTGTTCGATGTGAGAACAGTTTATCATGTGAATAAACCATCATCAGAAATGATTTGTCCTTAAAGCAGGTTGTTGTTGTGCAGCAGTTGCTCTTTTATTGCAGGAATAACTCCACATGTTGAGTACTGTATCAAAGACGGCTTGATTCCTCTCGTTAACAGCAGCATGTACTGACCAGTGAAGAGGGTGTTGCACTTCCTCTTCCTGCATCTATTGAAGTGCTTTCTCTACTGTGGCCTAGCTCACTCATTACACTGGGAGAATAGTTTGACTCCATCAGCGGCTGATCTTGTACACCACATCGCCGACCTGCAGGATCCCCGTCTTCGTCACGTTGTGCAGCTGTCCAAACAACGGAGACGACTTGTAGATGTGCTTCTCGGATGGTTCGCACTGACGATAGCTGTGAGAGAACCGCAGACAGAAAGGCATTTAAATGTGACATCGTGCAGGAAAGATGACCAATATGTGAATATCTGTCGTTTCAGAGATATCAGAAAAACTCAAAGGACCGAACAAAATGCCAATAATATACATCAATAATACACAACTCAACGCAGCTACATATACATCTGTATAAAGACGTGTTGCAGCGTTGCCACATTTGACTGACATCAAAAAGCCTCAGATCCTTGAATCTGTACAACTGTTATAGAAGTTGCCACATGTTCTGTCTGTCCAACGTTTGTGTGCATTAAATAATAATTGCTATTTTACGGGCTGAAGTGGGATGCTGCTGATGCTGAACACGTATTACCAGCAGACTGTAGATATGAACATGATGCAGGTAGAACTTTACCTCTTCAGTGTGTCCAGAGGCTCTTTCCTGGTGATCACTCCCGTTTCAGGGTCAACAGTGGTGAACACACATCTGGAAGCAGCAGAAGTTACAGGTGAGTTTGAATCCAGCCTGTGAACCTAAATCTCTACACTTATAAGGACAAATTAAATCATTTTAGCATCAAATAGACACTACAGTGGTGTGTGTATGCAGGTAGAAGTCCCAGCAGCAGTGACTGCGCTGCAGCTTTGGATTCATTGCCGTCGATAAATGAAGCGATTCTGTCTCTGAATGAAATCGGTGTGAAGCATCAGCTGTGTTACCGTCCGCATGATATCGCGCGCTGCAGTCGCACGCTGCCGACCTGGATCTCTTCCCACCAATCCTGAAAAAGCCGACAGTTGGTTTTTTGGAGTTGGAGATAAAATGAGTGAACACTGGTCACACTGAGAAGAACGAGGTGTTAGTGAGAAGTAAAAGGACCAGATGATCATTTACAGAACCTCACGGGCTGCAGTGCAGACACAACGGATCTGCTGCTTCTAAGACCGTTGGTGGTTTGAATCTAATCTTGACATGATTCCTCCACATGTTCTTCTCTTTCATGTAATCAAGACTTCTGATCTTGAAGCCAAACATGAATCAGCAGAGAAAGAAATCGGAGCAATATCTGCAGCTGTGAACAACGTACCTCATCGAATGATTCACAGTCACTGACGACGATGTTTGGGCGGAAACGCTCCACCGTGACATCCTGCTGGAGTCTGCTGCTGAGATCCTTGACGGAGGACTCTGACAGCAGCATCACAGGTCCCATGTCTGCATAGACCACCTCCTGCAGTCACACAGGAGACATGATTCTGTTCTCTTCTTGCACCTTTATGGAAACACCACAATAACAGCCAGAAGTCTGGAGAACTCGCGTGTGTCTTTTGTGCAGCATAACAGAACTATAATGCAATAAATCATAAAAGGATAAACAAGTTTCACCAATACTGGAGAGCAGACATGTGTTCTCCTACTTCTGTACATGTTGAACTATTAACATGTTGATCCTTTACAGCCTCTTGTTACGTCGTCTCTGCTCAGTGATGTCTCTGCTCAGTGATGTGACATAAAGGTGAGACATGTAGTGAGACTTCATGGTGATGCTGACAGAAAGGTGAGACATGTAGTAAGACTTCATGGTGACACTGACATAAAGGTGAGACATGTAGTGAGACTTCATGGTGACACTGACATAAAGGTGAGACATGTAGTAAGACTTCATGGTGACTCTGACATAAAGGTGAGACATGTAGTGAGACTTCATGGTGACGCTGACATAAAGGTGAGACATGTAGTAAGACTTCATGGTGACGCTGACATAAAGGTGAGACATGGAGTGAGACTTCATGGTGACGCTGACATAAAGGTGAGACATGTAGTAAGACTTCATGGTGACGCTGACATAAAGGTGAGACATGTAGTGAGACTTCATGGTGACGCTGACATAAAGGTGAGACATGTAGTGAGACTTCATGGTGACTCTGACATAAAGGTGAGACATGTAGTGAGACTTCATGGTGACGCTGACATAAAGGTGAGACATGTAGTGAGACTTCATGGTGACGCTGACATAAAGGTGAGCCATGTAGTGAGACTTCATGGTGACGCTGACATAAAGGTGAGACATGTAGTGAGACTTCATGGTGACGCTGACATAAAGGTGAGACATGTAGTGAGACTTCATGGTGACGCTGACATAAAGGTGAGACATGTAGTGAGACTTCATGGTGACTCTGACATAAAGGTGAGACATGTAGTGAGACTTCATGGTGACGCTGACATAAAGGTGAGACATGTAGTGAGACTTCATGGTGACGCTGACATAAAGGTGAGACATGTAGTGAGACTTCATGGTGACGCTGACATAAAGGTGAGACATGTAGTGAGACTTCATGGTGATGCTGACAGAAAGGTGAGACATGTAGTAAGACTTCATGGTGACACTGACATAAAGGTGAGACATGTAGTGAGACTTCATGGTGACACTGACATAAAGGTGAGACATGTAGTAAGACTTCATGGTGACTCTGACATAAAGGTGAGACATGTAGTGAGACTTCATGGTGACGCTGACATAAAGGTGAGACATGTAGTAAGACTTCATGGTGACGCTGACATAAAGGTGAGACATGTAGTAAGACTTCATGGTGACACTGACATAAAGGTGAGACGTAGTGAGACTTCATGGTGACGCTGACATAAAGGTGAGACGTGTCGTGAGACTTCATGGTGACGCTGACATAAAGGTGAGACATGTAGTAAGACTTCATGGTGACGCTGACATAAAGGTGAGACATGTAGTAAGACTTCATGGTGACTCTGACATAAAGGTGAGACATGTAGTGAGACTTCATGGTGACACTGACATAAAGGTGAGACATGTAGTGAGACTTCATGGTGACACTGACATAAAGGTGAGACATGTAGTGAGACTTCATGGTGACGCTGACATAAAGGTGAGACATGTAGTGAGACTTCATGGTGACGCTGACATAAAGGTGAGACATGTAGTAAGACTTCATGGTGACGCTGACATAAAGGTGAGACATGTAGTAAGACTTCATGGTGACGCTGACATAAAGGTGAGACATGGAGTGAGACTTCATGGTGACGCTGACATAAAGGTGAGACATGTAAGACTTCATGGTGACGCTGACATAAAGGTGAGACATGTAGTGAGACTTCATGGTGACGCTGACATAAAGGTGAGACATGGAGTGAGACTTCATGGTGACGCTGACATAAAGGTGAGACATGTAGTGAGACTTCATGGTGACGCTGACATAAAGGTGAGACATGTAGTGAGACTTCATGGTGACGCTGACATAAAGGTGAGACATGTAGTGAGACTTCATGGTGACTCTGACATAAAGGTGAGACATGTAGTGAGACTTCATGGTGACGCTGACATAAAGGTGAGACATGTAGTGAGACTTCATGGTGACGCTGACATAAAGGTGAGCCATGTAGTGAGACTTCATGGTGACGCTGACATAAAGGTGAGACATGTAGTGAGACTTCATGGTGACGCTGACATAAAGGTGAGACATGTAGTGAGACTTCATGGTGACGCTGACATAAAGGTGAGACATGTAGTGAGACTTCATGGTGACTCTGACATAAAGGTGAGACATGTAGTGAGACTTCATGGTGACGCTGACATAAAGGTGAGACATGTAGTGAGACTTCATGGTGACGCTGACATAAAGGTGAGACATGTAGTGAGACTTCATGGTGACGCTGACATAAAGGTGAGACATGTAGTGAGACTTCATGGTGACGCTGACATAAAGGTGAGACATGTAGTGAGACTTCATGGTGACGCTGACATAAAGGTGAGACATGTAGTGAGACTTCATGGTGACGCTGACATAAAGGTGAGACATGTAGTGAGACTTCATGGTGACGCTGACATAAAGGTGAGACATGTAGTAAGACTTCATAAAGGCCTGCTGCTGTTTACCTCAAGCTTTTGGGGAAGAGTGCTGCTCTCCTCCGGCCTCCTGCCCGTCATCTGGGGCTCATGGTGCACCAGGCGAAAGGTCGACTCCTCCCCCAGATAACCAGTGAGCCAGCGAGACGATTCGTCGCCGCAATCCCGTCCCTGGATCCCGACTCCGAACACTCTGCAGCACAAAAACAACAAGACGCATTCATACCCGTCTGACAATAGAGCTAGAACAATGTAGATAATATTAGGACTGTAAACCTATTCTAGAACTTAAAACAAGAGTCACCAACGACTTCTTAAGTATCTATTATGACCCTCTCTCAGTTGCTAAAAACTAAACCCTGATGTGAAACCTGCAGTTGATGACGGCGTTGTCGGACTGCTTGATGGGGAACCTCAGCTCCTCCATGTTTGGGCCGTTCAGACAGACCTGACCTCCCTCACAGCGCAGCGACACCAGCACCAGACGAGGCTGCTGTCGGCCCGTCACCATGTGGCCGTCCTCTGTCACCACCAGCCAGTGTCTGCAAGCAAGACAAACGAGAGCCGTGGATCTTCCCCCAACTGCACCATTTGGCATCCCTGGTTTTCAAAGCAAAATTACAGGAAGAGGACGTCACATCCGTAAACCCCAGATCTACATGCACTTTCATTATTATCATACAATAAACATGTTCCTGCAAAAGAGAGTGCACCAGTGAGGTTTACAGGTGTTCATTTAATCCTGTGTTTTACTTCTCATTTTATCAATGTTTGGACAGCTTGAATTAAAAATAGGTGATTTCCAGATTATCACCAGTGAAGCTGGTAAGATATGGAAGTGGTGGTCGATGTGTTTCCCTTACGAAACAAACAAACAAAGGTAATCTATCGGATTTAATTCTGATATACTGTATATATTATTATAGAATGTATTCCTAATGTTTTTCTATTATACAGTATATTTAGATTTCTAGATTTCTCTACTTGGTTTACTGGATTCTATCGATAATTTAGACTATTTTATAAACTTTGGGGTATTTCAAAAGACCTTCTTTCAGGTCTAACCAGCCACAACTCCTGCAAACACTTCAGAACCTCCAATATTTAATAATCAGTCATGATTTTACAAGTTGATCACAAGTAGTAAACAGTAGAACAGATTGTTCTCCTTCCTTCTTTCTTTGAACACTCACCGATCCTGCAGGTCTCCCAACTTCAGACCCTTCTGTTGGCATTCTGCCAGAGTCACAGACACAGCTTTGCCAGACTTCAGAGGGTGAATGAGGAGCTTCGACACAACTCCCACGCGAACAAGTTGTTCTGTCTTTCGCAGGTATTTATATGCAAGACCAACGAATCCCAGAACTGCTACTCCGCCCGCAAGAAGCGCAGCTTTCTGCGCCGCCATATTGACGGCCGTCCCAAAGCTCTTATTTCTGCTCTGAGGATCGAGGAGGGAGGAGCCATGAGCGAGGACCCACGAGAACAGACTTCCACGAAGGGTTTTAACGGCCGACACGCCCCCTCATTGTTCATCAGTCATGTGATTGGACGCTGCAGCCGATCGGACTGAAGAGATTTTGTTCAACACGTAAACAGTGAAGACGGATCACAGATTAAACTCAAGTTTATATTTGATTCGTTTTCTGATTCAACATCTGGTTTAAATAAATGCTCATTGTAGACTGAACAACAAAAGAACCACAAACAACTTTCTTCATTTATTAGAAAGATTTGTGTTTTCATGATCTGATGTTTCCCTCAATAACTTTATTATGAATCCAATTAAAGTCAGAGAGAGCTGGAGAGACTAAACACTTTATATATATAGATATCTATATATATGCCCCAAGCTGAATCTATTTGAGGACGCTGATTGGCTGATTGGCTAAATTGTATGTCACACATTTATATCTTTAACCAACAATTGGCTAAACTGCTTCATAGCCCCGCCTCTTTTGGGCAGTTTCTCCAGCGCCTCAGAGCTGCTGAGACGTGCACGCGCGGAGAGGACGTGCAGGAAAAGCATATATTTACCGCAGATATCATATTTTACACATATTACTGGATGATTCCATATTTCAAAACCACAAATATTGACAATTTGTATAGTTTATTATTATTTTATTTGTTGTGGCTGAAGGTGGGGCCCTCTATTGACCAGCCGCCGCTGGTTATGACATAAAAACGGGCTGACGGGATTTTGTGTTGGAAGCTTTTTACATTTAATAAACTAAATATTTAGAGGAAAACATCAATAAACATATTAATAATCAAGTCTTTTATGTTCTGGTTCATATCCACTTTAAATAAAGTAACGTTTGGTTTTCTGTTGATTCTATATAAATTGTGTCTTTTCTCACCTTTCAGTTGGTTTGATCCAACATGGCGGATCGTCTCCGCAGCTGTTGCCATGGAGACGGAACACAAAACAAACGCCGCCGACCGCTGCAGCCTGAAAGAGACACAAAGTAGTCCGGCATACAGTAAGTTATTCTGTCACTTCTCACCGGGAGGTTCGCGTTATTTATGACGGTATCACGCGCTAGATGAGCTACTTCCTCTCACGAGACAAAACTCGCTGCTGTGTTTAAACAAGGTGACGTCACCTCAGCTGATTCATTCACACCTCCCGTTATCAACTGAGAAAAGAGGAGCGATGGCACCCAAGAAAGGTGGAGGAAAGACGGAGGAGGAGAGGCTGATGCTCCAGCAGCAGAGAGCTCAGGCTGAGGAGGAGAAGGCCATGAAGGAGGAGGAGAGCCTCACTCTGTTCCTGGAGGTCTCTCGTTCATATTCTTATTACCTTTCAAAATAAAAGTATAAGTTGCATATCTTGAAATAAGACGCCACTGGCTCCTCCTCTCTGTGGGAGCAGGACAAGCTGCAGAAGGAGGAGAGGAACACGGAGGTGAACCTGCTGAAGCTGAACGAAGGCTGGAGGTCCATCCTCCGTCAGAGCCGAGCAGGAGAGCTGCGAGGAGACGTGGAGGTGCTGAGCCAGACCTTTGAGAGGCAGCGGGACGTCCTGGACAACGTCGTCAAGGTGAGCCAACCTGCTGCTGCTCCTCCTGCTACTCCTCCTCCTCCCTCTGCTCCTCCTCCTCCTCAGTCTCCCATTCTGCTGTTTCAGACTCTGCAGCATGACCTGCAGGGGGCGGAGCTTCAGTGGGCTCAGGTGAGGCGTGTCCACCTGCATCAGGTGGAGCGTCTGTGTGCTCGGCAGCACCAGAGGGTGACGTTGGTGCAGCAGCAGTGGGAGACAGTCCTGCAGCAGCTGAGCTCCAGGTTCATCTCCGAGAGGTGAGTCCTCCTCCTCCTCCTTCTCCTATCTCTCCTCCTCCTATCCCTCCTCCTCCTCCTCCTCCTCCTCCTCCCTAACGCTCCTCTTTCAGGGAGCGGGTGTCGTCTCACTCGCTGCAGCGTCGAGGTGATGTGGGGGACACCTCCTTCTCGTTGGAGCAGCAGCACAGAGCAGCGATGGAGGAGATCTACCAGCTGTACCTGAACTCCATCAACAACCAGAACTCTGATGACAAGGTATCAAGAGTCCACGTCGTCTCCTTCACTGACTTTACACAGAAGACCATCTCAGCCTCGTATCACATGTTCACGTACACTGGGCTCCTCTCTCTCTCTCTCTCTCCTCCATCTGTTCCTCTCTCTCTCTCTCCTCCATCTGTTCCTCTCTCTCCTCCATCTGTTCCTCTCCCTCCTCCATCTGTTCCCCTCTCTCCCTCCTCCATCTGTTACTCTCTCTCTCCTCCATCTGTTCCTCTCTCTCTCTCTCTCCTCCATCTGTTCCTCTCCCTCCTCCATCTGTTCCCCTCTCTCTCTCCTCCATCTGTTACTCTCTCTCCCTCTCTCTCTCTCCCTCCTCCATCTGTTCCTCTCTCTCTCTCTCCTCCATCTGTTCCTCTCTCTCTCTCTCCTCCATCTGTTCCTCTCCCTCCTCCATCTGTTCCCCTCTCTCTCTCCTCCATCTGTTCCTCTCTCTCTCTCTCCTCCATCTGTTCCTCTCCCTCCTCCATCTGTTCCCCTCTCTCCCTCCTCCATCTGTTACTCTCTCTCTCCTCCATCTGTTCCTCTCTCTCTCTCTCTCTCCTCCATCTGTTCCTCTCCCTCCTCCATCTGTTCCCCTCTCTCTCTCCTCCATCTGTTACTCTCTCTCCCTCTCTCTCTCTCCCTCCTCCATCTGTTCCTCTCTCTCTCTCTCCTCCATCTGTTCCTCTCTCTCCTCTTTTAGTGGGTTCTACAGGATTCTGTCTGGTGACAAACTGTTTCCCATGTCTGAATGTGAATGAAGCTGTTTCTCTGTTAGAAGAGTTCTTATTGGAGGAGAGAAGAAGAGCAGTAACACCAGGAGTGTAAATGTCCTGATTCCAGTCTCTTTGTGGGACCAGGATTTCCGGCAGATCTGCGACACTGAAGAACAGAAGCTCAAAGACTTGGACAGGGAGGTGAAGAAGGTGAAGAAGACGAAGGAGCTGAAGGTCGGTCTGATTCTAAAACATTCTCATGAAGACTTTTTGTTTCCCAGATGAGACTGGAGAGCTGTCATGCTTTCATGCGTTTGTCCTCTTTAGCACGACGCCCCCAAATTTGGGGGCTCTCGGGCTCAGAACCCCTGAAAATCATGTGCGGAAAATAGCCTGATTGTTCGCCAATATTGTGGATTGGTCCAGTTTTTTTTCCGGATGAAACAGCAACGTCTGGGCAACACCATCACATAAGTCACTTCTTACACACTCCAAACACAACTATAGACCACTAATATAAGCATCTAAAAATCGTGGCATAAAAGCATGAAATCCTGGCCAGAAATCGCCGTTATGAGTACCGCAAATCAATGTTTGCACCCGGATGCTAGCGGCTACCAAGCCATGCGATGCATTTAATAGCATTAGCACTCGTGGCCGAACACGTAACTAACTTCGGTTTTCCGCTCCGTGGGAGCACTGGACAGCTGTGAGTGGTCAAATGTACCTTCGTACTGCCCTCCGCCGAAAAAAATCGTAGGTATGTGGCCAAGTTTTATGAAAAATGAGGACAATAACGTCGCAGATTATCCGTTTCAAAACTGGAGTCATTGTTGCCAACTGCATCCTGTTTACTTCCGAGCTGTTTCCAGAATAAGAGCGGTCAATCCAGCATGGGCGAGCGGTCAGACTTCCTGTGAGCAGAAATTTACGCCTGGGGACACGCAGCACTTCTTGCAACTTTACTGGTTGAAACTTCTGTCAATCAACACCAAATTCGACACAGGCCTTCCTGCGACTCTGACGCGTCGAAGGAGGGCTTATTTACTGAAATCGACCGAGGATAGGCTGAGATACAGCCCCATACACACACATGAACTGAGAAAATCCTATAGATGACAGCCAAAACAGGCTCTGATGATGTTATGAATCTCAAAATGATTCCTAACATCTGTATTTGGATGTATTGAATAATATGAGTGATAAAAAAGTGAAATATATAGTTATATAGTATATAAAAGTACAATGTAAGAGCTGCAACAGCTGGTTCGAAAATGATGACCTCGCTTGACCGCTCTCTACTAAAGCCTCTTATTCTTCACTTTATTCCACTTTAACCTTTATTCAGCAACTGCTGATCGGTTGTGCTATGATTTGGGAGAGTTTTTAGGGAGATATCTGCATTATTTCAACAACCTTTTATCAATAAAAGTGCTTTTTTTTCAGGCGAACCTGATTATTTTCAATTTGAGCTGTGTAATGTCTTCATTTACTATATTAACCAGCAACATATACACAATATTACCCATCTGAACAATCTCACAAGTGTTGTGATCTGATTATATCAACAAAAATTATTAAAATAGACCTTGTAGTTACAGAACTATGTTCACTTTTGTAGGGCTATGCCATTTTCGAGCAGAGACCTACAAATAGGGTCCGAGCTTAAGAGGTTTTAAGTTTCTGTGTGAACTTCACGATACTTGTGCAGAAACTGAATGAAGCATCGATAAGAAGAGGCCAGTAGTGTTTACACACTTAGAGTAGTCGTGTGGATCCACCCGAACACATTTATGGAGTTTAGTAGACGGAGAAATAAACTCTGTTCAAAGAGACAAAGATCCTCTGAACAGAAGAAGAAATCAGCTGGAAGCTTAGATTTAAAAACAGGAACAGCTTCCTGTTTCTGTGTCAAAGAGTTTCACAATAAAAGCCTCCTAGA
>NW_027466484.1:2815000-2857500 GCF_050575085.1 Anarhichas minor
TCGTCTTCGTCGCTGTCCTCTGCGTTCTCCAGGAAGTTGAACGTCTCCAGAACGTCACCTGGACTCCTGGAAACAAACAGAGAGGTGTGTGTGTGTATCTCTGTCTGTATCTGTGTGTGTCTCCGTCTGTGTGTATCTCTGTATGTGTGTACCTCTTGCCATCCTTGCGGCGCTCCGTCCCGTTGATCAGGTGCTGCAGGTTCTTGTTCTCCACAGAACCGTTCTGCTCGGAGCCCGACAGGCCGAGCAGAGAGCGAACCCTCTGAGTACGAACGTCCAGGATGGTGTCCGTGTATCCTACTTCCTGCAGGTACCTGAACGCACACGCGCGTGAACGTACACACACACACGTACGTACACGCACGCACGCACGCACGCACGCACGCACACACACACACACACACACACACACACACACACACACACACACACACACACACACACACACACACACACACACACACACACACACACACACACACACACACACACACACACACACACACACACACACACACACACACACACACACACACACACACACACACACACACACACACACACTATTATTATTGTTTGTTCTTATGGTATGAGCTGGTTCTAATGTATTCTTCTGTCTCATCAGGGTTTAAATTGATCTTTTATTTTAAGGTGCTTCATAAATAAAGACATTATTATTGTTTTTTTGGTCCTTCAGGCGACGCCATCAAATGTCTCGTTTTGTCCGAACAAAAGTAAAAAACATGAAAATATAATTTATTTACTGTAATTAAATAAATAACTTTAAAAAAATAATTGATTAAGACGATTGTTGTCCAGAGACTCATGGTATTAAAGATGACACGTCTGATCCTGGTTCTCCAGGTTCTTTCAGTACAGGGTAGGAAATTTACATCTTTTTTGGGGGCAATTTTTGCCCCCACTGACTGAAATCCTGGGCATTTAAAAAAAATTGGGGGCACTTTTTGAAACTTGTGAAATAACATTTAACCTTTGTTCAAAATAATAAATATACTTATTTAGGCTTACAGTATATGAGCAATTGTCATCAAATGGCAATAATAAGACTATTAGGCAGTAGTCTACAGATTCAAAGTGTTTTCTTAGATTTTTTGAACAAAAAACAAAGAAATCAGACAATCATATTCAATTTATTCTTATTTCTTTGTGGTTATTTATTGTTATTATTACATTTTTTAAACAACTATTAACAATTATTAAGTCAACGATGCCTTGATTACATATACCGTATTTTCCGCACTATAAATCGCACCGGATTATAAGGCGCACCTTCAATGAATGGCCTATTTTAGAACTGTTTTTATATATAGGCGCACCGGATTATAAGGCGCATAGAATAGAAGCTACTACAGCTACTATCTTCTTGCTTCCTCCACTTCCGTACCATTGATTCATTAATGTTGAATTCTCTCGCTGCTGCTCTATTCCCATGTTCGGCTGCGTAGCTGACAGCCTTGAGTTTGAACTCAGCGTCGTAAGCGTGTCTCTTGAAAGGTCTTTATACACACAAGTGGTGTTGGACTAGGAGTAAGCACAGTACCGGTGTTTACCGCGGTGCGGCTTTGTAGTTTACCAGTCGTACTGAAACATTTTGACAGAGCGCCGTGTACAACCAGTATGGATCAACCAATTAACCAATTGATCCATATATAAGGCGCTCCGGATTACAAGGCGCACTGTCGTTTTTTGAGAAAATGAAAGGCTTTTAAGTGCGCCTTATAGTGCGGAAAATACGGTACATCAGTCATTGTATGGAATTAATGAGAAAGATATTTTTATAGCACCTTAAAAATTAAAAAATGTGCCATTTGAAGGTACAAGTTCAGTTCAGAGTTGTTGCTTAGTAAATATCTTAATTGACTGTCAGTCAGGTATTATTAATTAGCAACCCTCAAATCAAAGAATAAAGACACTTTACGCACAATGTAGGTGTATTTCCCCTTTAACTCACGAGATGCTGGCAGCATGTTTTATACTTAATGTGAATATAATTCACACTTTGTTGGCATCTTATTCTGAAAACCGGATGTTCGTCTGAAGAAACCGGATGTTGTCTCACGTTAATCTTTCCGCTAACTTTCAAAGTCCTTCGCTCGCTCCCGATCTGTGCCGTTTAAATGCGTTTACCGTGAATGTCAGCATATAGGTGCACTAACATGTGGGTGTCTGCTGAGTTGACCACAGTCTCGCAGTCACAGGTCTGATTAAGAAGCACTCCATTTATTTATTCGTTTAGAAAGTTCGGGGGCATTTTTTGCCCCTCTCCTAGTGATATCAGGGGCAAAATTATATTTCTTAGGGGCAGTTTTGCCCTTTGCCCTCGTGTATTTCCGACGCTGTCTCAGCAGCATCGTCTACATGAACAAAGACCTTTAGATGAGAATGAAGGAGTGAACTCTGGGGCTCTTACTGTCGGAGGAGTTGTCTCCCTTGTTTCCAGGTGAGCTGACTGTTGGCGGGAACAGCAGAGACCTCGGAGTCTTTGGTGTCTGAGAAAGAGGAAATATACTGATCAATACGAGCGGATCCATCAGAACCGGAACGGTCTAGAAACCTCCTGGAGATTAAAGTTCTCCAAAAAACAAAAACCCAAAAGAAAACTGGATGAGTTCAGGTGTCAGGACAGAAAAAAAGTATTTCAAACATGGGGAGAAGAGGAAGGAGAAGGAGAAGAAGATCTTTCTGCGTTTCTTTCATCACTGACCTGATTCAAAGCTTGGCATCTTCATCTCTCCTTGGTTCAACTCCGTTCCATATTTTAACTTGTGGTATTTTGCTCTGAGGAAAACAATATAATATAAATATGAATATATATATATTGAGAAGAGAAGTTTCCCAGCAGCACATGAACGCACCACAGCAGACCTTCGGTCAGAGATAAATCATCGTATTGATATTAAGATATTAATTTCTTACCTTTCCTGTTTTAAAGCGTATTCTAACATTTTGATTCTTCTGACCAGGTCGTTCTTCAGGTTCTCCTGACCTTTCCTCTCCCCCTGAAGGAACGCTATCCTCGCCTGTTGACACAACACACAGCTGATGAGTCCATGAGGTCGCAGGTTGAAGCCATGACCTCGCAGGTGAAACCATGACCTCGCAGGTTGAAGCCATGACCTCGCAGGTGAAACCATGACCTCGCAGGTGAAACCATGACCTCGCAGGTGAAGCCATGACCTCGCAGGTGAAACCATGACCTCGCAGGTGAAACCATGACCTCGCAGGTGAAACCATGACCTCGCTGGTGAAACCATGACCTCGCAGGTGAAGCCATGACCTCGCAGGTGAAACCATGACCTCGCAGGTGAAACCATGACCTCGCAGGTGAAACCATGACCTCGCAGGTGAAACCATGACCTCGCAGGTGAAACCATGACCTCGCAGGTGAAACCATGACCTCGCAGGTGAAACCATGACCTCGCAGGTGAAACCATGACCTTGCTCCGTACGAAGCAGACACACCTGTGAACCTGTGATGAGAGGTTTCAAGTTGAGTACGTTGTACATGTAAAGTACGACGACACTCACGTTCACATGAGAGCTAAATGAGTCTATCATGTATCATCGAGCAGCAAATATCTTTACAATGAAAATCATATTTTCTGGGTCAGTTTTTCTTTGCGTGATAGTAAACTGAAAATATTTAGTTTTTAGGGTTTTTGGTCAAATTTAAATGGATTAATCCTGTAAATAAATTGCAGATTTATCGATAATGAAAATGAGCGTTTGTTTCAGCCCTGTATAATAATAATACATCACAGTACATTATGATATATATATATTATAACTAGCAGAGGGTTCATTACAGAGGACACGGGACAGAGGACACGGGACGATGGCGATCATCACCCCAAACCTCTGGACCACCAGGAAGCCCCAGAACCAGATCTGCATCCGCTTCAGGATGTCTAACAGGATCAACATCAGTGATCAAAGGGGTTCCATTCAAAAGAGACATTTAAATTCATTCCATCACTTCAACTACACCTCCTGTCTGTCCATTATCCGTCTGTCTGTCCGTCTGTCCTCCACCTGTCTCACCTACCACCTGTCTGTCTGTCTGAGAGCAGCTGCTCCTGAAACTAAACCCTGCTGAAGGCCGAGGAGGCTGAAGATCTATTTATACACAAACAGGGTGACCATGGCAACAAGGGGGGGGGGGGCGCAACTTCCTCGAGTGACGGTCGCCAAGGCAACGGGGAAACCAGAGGTTCTCCCTCGACCACGAGAGAGAGAGACAGACAGACAGACGAGTAGAGAGACGGGTAGAGAGACAGACGAGTAGAGAGACGGGTAGAGAGAGAGACGGATAGAGAGACAGACGAGTAGAGAGTCAGAAAGACGGGTAGAGAGACGAGTAGACAGACAGACGGGTAGAGAGACGGGTAGAGAGACAGACAGACGAGTAGAGAGACGGGTAGAGAGACAGACGGGTAGAGAGACGGGTAGAGAGACAGACGGGTAGAGAGACGGGTAGAGAGACAGACAGACGAGTAGAGAGACGGGTAGAGAGACAGACGGGTAGAGAGACGGGTAGAGAGACAGACGAGTAGAGAGACGGGTAGAGAGACAGACGGGTAGAGAGACGGGTAGAGAGACAGACAGACGAGTAGAGAGACGGGTAGAGAGACAGACAGACGGGTAGAGAGACGGGTAGAGAGACAGACAAGTAGAGAGACGGGTAGAGAGACAGACAGACGGGTAGAGAGACGGGTAGAGAGACAGACAGACGGGTAGAGAGACAGACAGACGGTTAGAGAGACGGGTAGAGAGACAGACAGACGGTTAGAGAGACGGGTAGAGAGACAGACAGACGGGTAGAGATGGGTAGAGAGACAGACAGACGGGTAGAGAGACAGACAGACGGGTAGAGACGGGTAGAGAGACAGACAGACGGGTAGAGAGACAGACAGACGGGTAGAGAGACGGGTAGAGAGACAGACAGACGGGTAGAGATGGGTAGAGAGACAGACAGACGGGTAGAGAGACAGACAGACGGGTAGAGACGGGTAGAGAGACAGACAGACGGGTAGAGGATGACATAACAGACCACACTAACTCAACGCTGATTGGTCGGCTCGGTGATTGACAGCCACAGCTCAGGACATACCAGAAAACTGACGTGTGTGTGTGTGTGTGTGTGTGTAATGACGCAGTTGTTCAGAGGAATGCGCCCCCCCTCTGATTTGTCATCCTGGTATATCTGGGCCAGTGAACTCACCCCTTCATCACCATCATCATCACTCTGACCTCACTCCCTGAGGAGCGTTTGATTCATGATCACCAGGTGGACTGGGGGGGGGGGGCATTATCCAAATGATGTGTGAAGAGATTTCTACACAGCTGCCTTTAGTTATTATTTATTTATCTCAAACTGTCGCATCTCTTTCAGAAGAGAACTCAACAGGTGTGACGACGTCGTGACATTAGATAAACAGACGTGTTATAATCCAGCTTTTATATTGAAATGTTTTTAACCACCTTCCTGTTTATAACTGTTTTAATTGAAGCTGAGACCGCAGGAGGAGCTAGTTTTATACGTGAGAGAACTGTTTTAACTTTCTTAATAATGATGTCAGAGACATGAAGTTTATTTTAATGTTCAGAAACGAAGCTTTGACTTAAAGAACAGATGAATACTTTAACTGAACAGATGGTAGTGGAACTGTAAATAAAACAGAGATTCTCCTTAACACACACACTTCAAGTTACACTTATTGTGTGTGTGTGTGTGAGTAGTTATTTCTGTCCGCTCTACTTTGAGCCTCCAGCTGGGATCAGTCCATCAGACCAGGTCTCAGTAGACCAGGTCCCCTCGTCACTGATCTGCTCTCGTTACTAAAACAGGTGACCTGAGGCTGCTCTCCAGGTAAACACGTGACCTCTGACCTCCTGGCTAATGGCGGGGTGAGGACAACAACAAAAACTGAGTGTAGGTTTGAAGAGTCAATTATAATCTAATACATCTCACGTTCTCCATTAATCAGAGTCTTACATTACCCACAATGCAACTAGACCTGTAAGAGTTTGGTGAGACGTTCAGGTGTGTCGGAGACGACACGTTCCTCTGTGTCTGATTTAAAGACATGCAGATCATTAGCCATCAAGTGTTCTCTTCTATGACGTCAGAGTAACAGAATGATCTCATCCAGAAACTACTGAAAGCATTAAATCTGGTTTTTATACTTTGGTGCAGAAACAAGTGAAACATGTTCACACTGACTGGAAACATTCAACTCATGTGAAGCTGGAGACGACCAGTCTGAAGTGAATAGACCAGGACCTGGACGGTACGACCAAAAATGTGTATCACGGTATTTTTTAAGATTCTGGCGGTTTCACAGTATATCACTGTATTTTTTTCCATGACTGTTTTTATATAGGTTCATAGAGGCTTACTCTACTGTCAGGAGTACATAGAATATAAAAACATGTTAATGTCATCATGTATAAAGGCTTTGAGTACTAGAGGGTGTGCTCGTTTGTTCGTATGTTGGGATAATAGCAGTTTGGCTGAAGTGTTGTGGCCCCGGTCAGACGTACCTTGAATCCAGTGATTCAATCATTGCTCTGAGTCTTTCTCGACTGTCTGTAGCGGGACCATGTCCTTGCATAGCTGGATCGTTATTGTGTTCGTAATGTCGCTCCACCGCTTGCTTTTCTTCTCATATGCTGCCTCGAGCTAATGCCTCTTCAAGCGATGTCTGACCCTTCGGATTCACTCGCGTTAACGTTACTGGTTGACAGCCTCGAATCCGACGACCGTCATCACACTCTTGGTATTCCAACAGATGTTTTCTGCTGAGGTGATGGAGTAAGTTGCTCGTGTTACCACCAGCGGCAACAACAGTGGCTTGATAAACTTGCAAAATGTCAGATTATTAGAAACTAAAACACTTCCAAACAGCAGACCCAGCTCCTCTCTTGGGCACAGATTCTATCGGTGCATCTCCGGTTCTCTTTGTTCATCCTGCATCGCTCTGTTCTGTTCTTTAATGTAGCGTTACTGTAGCGACGGAGCCTCTCCCAGCCGTTAACTGTTGTGCTAGCGGGCTAGCTAGCTAGCGAGCTGTACCCAGCATGCCGTTCGGCAGCAAAATTTTAAGAATGTACAATTATTAGTGTTACAAATTGTTTATGTGTCACAAACTGTTGTGTCGTGGTGTTTTGCCCTGTTAAAGAGCGTTAGTTGTGGGTTATAATTTGTTGTTATAAAGTTATAACCATGATTAGAGGTCCCTCTCAATACACTCTACACACTAGCTCCCACCGTAGCTCTCATAGCGGCGAACAATATATTCTGCTGCCTGTTAAAGAGCGACAGCAGTTGTTTCTATGCACCGGTATGACAGTGTGTGAAAAATTCACATCATGCGGGAAATTAAAACCGGTATACCGCCCAGTACTACTTGGACCTACTACAGACCATCACAACAAACTACGAAAGATCCAGAACTCCAGAGACCACATCCCCACAGTCCTCTCACCTCAGATCCACTTCTCCTCACACACAGTCTAAAGGTGTTATTATAGTAAAAGCGATCATGTTCCTTCACAATAAATCTGGTTATATATTTTTTCAACTGTCAGACAAACACAGACTTGGTGTGACTAGTAACACAAGTGTAAAACCAAAGCTAGACTCAGTGTGTGATGCTAACACTAGTCTAAAACTAAAGCTAAAGAGTGTGATGCCAACACTAGTCTAAAGCTAAAGAGTGTGATGCTAACACTAGTCTTTAATTAAAGCTACAGACTCAGTGTGTGATGCTAACACTAGTCTAAAACTAAAGCTAAACCAGCTACACCAACTAGTAAACACAGCTACCTTAAGCTAGCGTGACAAACCAAAATGGCTGCAGATTAACTATTTTTTGGAGCTTCACTTCTCCTTTTTACTTACGTCATCATGTCCACAATGAATTAAAAAAAGTTTCAACGTTAGCACGAGTTCAACCTCGCGAGCTAACAAGACGAAGAGTGACAACAACTGCGAGTTGCTGAAGTGTACCCATCTTGACAGTGCTGCGAAGCTAACAGCTAAACCCGCCCCCCCCGCAGCGCAATCCGCTAAATTAATCGTGTTTAGCCCCGTTAGCTTAGCCACTTAGCCGGCTAGGCTACAAACATTTGGCTAACCATGAACTTTAAAGGCAAATTTGAACGTACGGTGATTATAATATAATAGTATTTAAACTAGTAAAGTTACACCGTAAACTGCCCCCCTCCCTCCCTCCCTCCCTCCCTCCGGTTGTTGTCGTTAGCTTGCGTTAGCCTAAATCAGTGCTAAGCTAAGTGAATGCTAACCTGGAGCTCGGCCCTCTCCACCTCCCAGTGAGCCCTCTCCATCTCGAACCGGGCCCACTCGTGCTGGATGTAGTGCAGGATGCCGGGGATGGTGTACTGCTGCTGCTGCATTCGGGGTATCTCCTCCGGCTGGTGCGGCACCATGACACCTCCACATCCGGGTCCTCCGACCGGAGGATTAGCGGTGCTGTTGCTCCCTTGTTGCGGCGGTGGAGGCTGTCTCGAGGCCGCTCCGACTCCTCCTCCGCCGGGGTGATCATCCATGTTTTTTGGGGGGTATTTTTTTATATATATAAAAGTAGAAGTAAAGTCCCAGACAGCAACGGTCCAATGAAGGATTCCCGACACCCCCCCCCCTAAAAAAGAAGCCCGTGTCTGTCGCGCTGGATGAATGCGGACGGTTTGTGTGTGGCTCTAACCGGCCGCCATTACTGTTCTCTCTCTCTCTCTCTCTCTCTCTCTCTCTCTCTCAAAGAAAATTCAATTTTTTTTTTCAAATTTGCTTTATTGTCATGAAAGTTTAAAAACAGTATTGCCAAAGCATCAAAAAAATTAAACATACAATAACATCAATACACAACAATATCAATATAACAATAATATTAATACAACATCTCATAAAGTGGTGTGAGACAGAGCCCCCATTGCTCCCACGTTACCTGTAGGCCACCGCAGCTCTTCGACACCGAAGCAAAGGGAGGAGCGAAGTGAGAGAGAGAGATCCATGGATAGATAGATCTCTCTCTCTCTCCGTCTCTCTCCCAATTCAACCCAAAACTCAGATCTGCTCAGTTGGCATGAACGCCCAGGAACGGCATCGCCAAAGCGTCACCTGCTGTCCCTCAGGTTGTGGCATGTTAGTACATACTGGGCAGCAGGTCTGCCCTCTCTCCTTCTCCTAGGAGGACTTTTAATTTTGAGATATCGCTCGATTTTTTAAAATCTGAAATCACAGTCAAATTTGTTTCGGTAGATGTTCCTAATTTTATGGAATGTTTTGCATTTTATGAGGAAGTGCATCTCCGTCTCAACCTCACCGGTCCCACAGTGACAACATGTTCTGTTCTCTCTTGGTTGCCATGACTTTTTGTGTCGTCCTGTTTCAATCTCCAGTTTGTGGTCACTGAGCCTGTACTTGGTGAGGTTCTGTCTCTGCTTTATATCTCTGACTGTAGAGATACTCTGCCAATTCATAGTCTCTCTCTAGGGCCAGATAACATTCCAGTCTGCTTTGGCCCCCAGTTTCCTCTCTCCAGTGCTCCAGATAGTTTCTTTACATCTCGTTATGATGTGTTTTACTCTGGTTGGTGTTTGGAGAGCAGTGTTGTTGAGAGACTGGTCCCCGTGTGTCTGAGAGGAGGCAGCTAGTCTCAGTACCAGCTGACATAGGGGACTCTTCTCTGGGCTCAGCTCTTGGGTTTGGAGGGTGTCTGGGGGGCTGGATCTAAGGTGATTGAAGAATGTGAGTGCTCTCTTTTGAATGTTAATGATCAGTGGGTATCGGCCTAGTTCTGCTCTACATGCATCTGTTGGTGTGTTTCTGTGTAAAATGTGTCTGCAGAATTCTGCGTGTAGAGATTCTGTTGGATGTTTGTCCCAGCGGGTATAACTGTGATGACTGAGTGGACCCATACTTCACTACCATACAGCACAATGGGCTGGATGACACTGTTAAAGATTTTAAGCCAGATTTTAATTGGGGTTTGAAAATTATAAAATTTTCTCTTAATTGCATGTAGAGCTCTTCGAGCTTTTTCTTTTAGTGCATTCACTGCCATGTTGAAACTCCCTGATGCAGTTCTGGTTATACCAAGGTAGGTATAACTCATACTATGTTCAATCATGTTGGTGTTTATGGTAAACTGGTATTTGTTCTCCTGACATCTGGGGCGTTTTTGGAAAATCATGACATTGGTTTTCTTCATGTTTACTGCCAGGGCCCAGTTGTGACAGAACTGTTGCATCATGTCCAGCTGTTGCTGTAGTCCTGGTTCAGTAGGAGACAGTAGAACCAGGTCATCGGCATAAAGCAGACACTTCACCTCTCTCTCTAGGAGGGAGAGCCCAGGAGCAGCACATTGATCACACTCAACAGCAAGTTCATTTATATATATATTAAATAGGGTCGGACTTAAGTTGCAACCCTGACGAACACCTCTTTTCTAGGTGAAGGATTCAGTGTGTTTGTCTCCAATTTTAACAGCACATCTATTTTCCAAACACATTGATTTAACCAGATCATATACTTTGCCCCCTATCCCACACTGTAGGAGTCTGTAGTAGAGCCCTTCATGCCAAATAGAATCGAAGGCTTTCTTGAAATCAATAAAACAAGCAAATATTTTACCATTTTTTGTTTGGTGGACATGTTTGTTAATTAAAGTATGAAGGGTATATACATGGTCGGTGGTCCGGTGTTTTGGGAGGAAGCCAATTTGATTTTTACTCAAGATGGAGTGTTCGTCAAGGAAATGTAGTTTTCTTTTATTGAGAATACTACAGAATAATTTACCGAGACAGCTGCTGACACAGATGCCCCGGTAGTTACTAGGGTCTGACTTGTCACCACTCTTATGAATGGGTGAAATGAGCCATTACAGTCAGGAAAACACCCTGACTGTAATATGATGTTGAACAACTTCAACACTGCACCCTGCATCTCTGGGGTGCTGCATTTGAGCATCTCATTTTTGATGCTGTCTGGACCACAAGCTTTCCTTGGCCGGAGACACTTTGTCTGTGTGCTCAGTTCTTCCCAAGTCATTGGGAAATCAAGGGGGTTCTGGTTGTCTTTAATTATTTCTTCTAATGTTTGGAGTTTTTCTTTTGTAATATATTGGTCTGAGTTAGTTTGATTTATCTGCTATTTGCAGATGATGTGGTCCTGTTAGCCTCCTCGGATCGTGACCTCCAGCATTCACTGGGGCGGTTTGCAGCCGAGTGTGAAGCGGCGGGGATGAGAGTTAGCACCTCCAAATCTGAGGCCATGGTTCTCTGCCGGAAACCGGTGGATTGCTCCCTCCAGGTGGGGACGGAGTGCCTACCTCAAGCGAAGGAGTTCAAGTATCTCGGGGTCTTGTTCACGAGTGAGGGTAAGATGGAGCGGGAGATCGACAGACGGATCGGTGCAGCTGCAGCAGTACAGCAGGCGCTGCACCGGACCGTCTTGGTGAAGAGGGAGCTGAGCCGGAAGGCAAAGCTCTCAATTTACCACTCGGTCTACGTTCCTACCCTCATCTATGGTCACGAACTCTGGGTCGTGACCGAAAGGACAAGGTCGCGGCTACAAGCGGCCGAAATGAGTTTCCTCCGTAGGGTGGCTGGGCTCAGCCTTAGAGGAGCTCGGTCATCAGGAGGGAGCTTGGAGTCGAGCCGCTACTCCTTCGCATCGAAAGGAGTCAGCTGAGGTGGTTCAGCATCTAATTGGGATGCCTCCTGGACGCCTCCCACTGGAGGATTTCCAGGCACGTCCAACTGGGAAGAGACCCCGGGGAAGACCCAGAACACGCTGGAGGGATTACATCTCCCAGCTGGCCTGGGAACGCCTCGGGATCCCCCAGAATGAGCTGGAACATGTTGCCGGTGAGAGGGAGGTCTGGGTCGGCCTGCTTGACCTGCTGCCACCGCGACCCGACCCCGGATAAGCGGAGGAAAATGGATGGATGGATGGATAGTTTGATTTATTGGTATATCTTTGTACAAATGTTCAAAATGTGCTCTCCAGATGTCACCATCTTGGATGGGTAATGCCTGTGGTTGCTTTGTGTTGAATTTGTTCAACATATCCCAGAATTGATTTTGATCAATGGCGTTCTCAATATCTTCAAGTTTCATGTGGGTATAATTTTGTTTTTTGTTCCTAATTGTACATTTATACGTGTTTAAAATTTCATTGTACCTAATGCGTAGGGCTGGGTTGTTTGGTTGGCGATGTTTTTCATTTGCTATTTTTCTCAGGTCTTTTCTGATGCTCTTGCATTCTTGATCAAACCATTTTTCCGTGTTTTGCCTTTTTACAGGCTTCCGTGTTTGTTTTATAAGGTCAGCTTTAATAGCTGCCTTGTGAAATATCATATTGATATCATCAATGGCCTTGTTTACACCGTCTCTGGTGTGGATATATTGTTGTTGGTCATATATTGATATGTCATCTATCAGATCAGGTGAGTTCAAGGCCATGATGAATTTGTCTCCACTGTCTGGGGCCCATCGGTAAGTAGCATTTAATTTAAACAGCTTACTGGGTTCTTTTTTTATGTCATTCATTTGACCTGAGAGTTTAAAGAACAGATTTATTTGGTTGTGGTCTGAGAGGGGGGATTGTTGTCTGACAGTGAATGCACTGATAGTGGAGGGGTCCCTGTCAGTGATTGCATAGTCTACTACACTAGATCCAGAGTCCAGGTTGTTCCGGTGGGTGATGGTTGGTGTGGTAAATAAGGGAGTTTGACCAAACACATGGTTGTTGCCCTGTGGGTCGATGACATCAGGTTCAATTCCTGTTCGTCCATTTAGATCTCCAGTTAGAAGCACGTTTCCCTGGGCCTGGAAACAGGTGATTTCTGAATGAAGAGTTTCAAAAATGTCTTCTTCATAATAAGGAGAATCCACTGGGGGTATATAGATACCTCTCTCTCTCTCTCTCTCTCTCTCTCTCTCTCTCTCTCTCTCTCTCTCTCTCTCTCTCTCTCTCTCTCTCTCTCTCTCTCTCTCTCTCTCCGATGATTACGGAGGGAGGGAGCAGATGCGCTGCATGCCGGGAAAAGAGCCATCCTGATTTTTTTTCTTTCCCCTGTCATCCACTATGTAACGTTAGTGACCCAGGAAGAAAGTAGGAAATCACACTTACCGTCTGGATTCAGATAAGATAAAATAAAATAATCCTTTATTATTTTACAGCATTACAGCAGCATGGTGGATAGTGCAAACAAGCGACAAGTATTATAAATAAGTAATCAAGTAATAAAACAGTAAAGAATATTAAGTAAGTAAAAAATCCTCAATAACTGAAATATAATATATAAATACATAATAGTTGTAGTATTGCACAGTGTATTTATATTGCACATATTGTATATGTTGTGTGGTCACTATGTAACTTTCATGACACAGAGAGAACGTAGGAAATCACAATTTTCCCATCTTGATTCAGATCATTTAACTTTTATAACATTAGATTATTATGAGGTGAAGTGGAGGTCTTTATGGATTAATTGTTACTTACATTATGGATTCATCTGGATCCATTGGAATATATATATATGTATTTTTTATTAATTTAGTAATAAAAATAAACAAATATGGAAAAAAACTGAATCTGTATTATGTTCTGTTAAAAGAAAGTCTCAAATGTTGGCTGAGTTGTAAAGTTTGTATTTACCATTTGTTCCATGAACGCACCAGATAAGTGCTATACTGAGCATGCGTGATAAATGCTAACAGCTCTAGTTAGCTTAGCTCCATAGCGCTGTGTGATGATGGGGCTCATTTAGCTACAAGTTAGCTTACAAGCTAACGGCTTCCGGTAAGTTTCATAATCATTCATAATGTTAACCGACACGTGACACCGTTTAACGGCCGTATAGACGAGTTAAACTATGTTTAAACCCGCGTTATTAACGGAAACAAACGGTTTGTATACACGACAGGATGCTGCCTTCAAGTGCTGCTCGGAAACCGTAAATGCATCTTCTGTCATTGTAAACGGCTGTTTTATGATGAATACAATATATAATTAATATATTATATTATATTATATTATATATATATATATATATATATATATATATGAAACTAGAGGTGTTTGCTCCTCAGGATCTGGTCTCAGGATGATAAAGTGTGTGCTGATGGTGAACCCGTCTGTCTGTGATATAATATATATATATATATTAATATCTATATAATATATATATATATTAATATCTATATAATATATATAATATAGATATTAATATATCATCTATATCTCAGGTGTCGGGATGATAAAGTTCGTGCTGATGGTGAACAGACAGGGTCAGACCAGACTGTCCCGTTATTACGACCCGGTGGAGCTCAACAGGAGAACGCTGCTGGAGAACCACGTGGTCCACTGCTGTCTGAGCCGCAGGAAGGACCAGGTACCTGTCTCTCTGTCTATCAGTGGCGGCTGATCAATAGAGCGCGCTAGGGCGCCGCCCCACCTTGAGACACAACAAATAAAATAAATAATAATAATAATAAACTATCCTCTCTGCATGTGCAAGTCGTCTCAGGAGCTCTGAGGCACTGGAGAAACTGCCCAAAAGAGGCGGGTCTATGAAGCAGTTTAGCCAACTGCTGATTAAAGATATAAATGTGTGACATACAATTTAGCCAATCAGCGTCCTCAAATAGATCCAGCTTGGGGCATATATATAGATATCTATATATATAAAGGGTTTAGTCTCTCCAGCTCTCTCTGACTTTAATTGTATTCATAATAAAGAACAATGGCGTGGTCATATTTTTAGATACAATCGGAAATGCGGAAGTGGTGATTGACAACGGAATCGAGGTGGGCGATAAATTCTTCCCCGTGTACCCTCTCTGCACGCCGGCAGTGAAGGTAACAGTGTCCAACGTCCCACCGTTCATCAGAGATGAAGACATAACAAGACAACTATCAAGACACGGGAAGATAGTGTCTAAGGTGAAGAAGGTGTCCTCTGGGTGCAAGTCTCCTCTCCTGAAGCACGTGGTGTCTCACAGGAGACAGCTGCTCATGATCCCAAACAACAGGAGCAAGGGGCTCAACCTAGTGTTTAAGATCAGGGTGGATGACTTGGACTACGTCATTTATGCAACAACTGATGACTTTAAATGTTTCAGTTGTGGAAAAGTGGGTCATCAGAGCAGAACGTGTCCTGAGAAAAACAGCTCTCATAAGGACCAGAACCAGAAAGGTACTGAGGAGGGCAGAGGAGACAAGCAAGACGGACAGGACGGGTCAGATGGGGTCCAAAAGAGGACGGAGGAGGGGATGAGCGGGTTACAGGAGGTGAGGGAGGAGGGGACAAGTGAGACCCAGGAGGCGAGGGTGGAGGAAACAAGTGAGACCCAGGAGGTGAGGGTGGAGGAAACAAGTGAGACCCAGGAGGTGAGGGAGGAGGGGACAAGTGGGGTACAGGAGGTGAGAAAAGAGAGGGAAAGTGGGGGACAAGAGGTGATAAAGGACGGGGCAAGTGAGGTCCAGAAGGTGAGGGAGAGTACTGGAGGACAGGTGGAGACAGGTAGGGAGGTGGACATGGAAGCAGACGAGGAGCAGCTCAAAGCCCCTCAGCTGAAGAGGAAACAGAGAGGAGACAGCGGAAGCTCACAGGCGAAGAAAGTGGCAACTCAAGAAAGTGGAGGAGCAGCAGAGTGTGAGTCCAGTCTGGAGGAAGACTCTGAGTCCAGTATGGAAGAGGACTCTGAGTCCAGTCTGGAAGAGGACTCTGAGTCAAGTCGGGAGGAGGACTCTGCTGCTGACAGTGAGCCCTCTAAACACGGTGCTGGCAGCTGTAGGAGCTCTGGAGACTACAGCGTGGAGAAAATAAAGGACTTTCTGAAGAGGAGTAAGAATGTGAGAGGAGCCAAAGTGGAGGACTACCTCTCTGACAAAGAGAAGCTCTCCAGCTCGGCCAGATCACATATGAGCAGTAAAGACAGAGGAGGTCTCACGAAGCAGGAAGGCTTCAGACTGAAGAAAATTGTTCAGACAATAAGGAAAGAGATGAACAATGATGGAGCCAAGTAAAGAAACCGGAGCCCACGTGCTCACTACACTGGCTGTTTCATGAACCGCTGGTGAACGGAGCCAGGATGGGCATCCAGGACGGCACGACTCCAGGTCTCAGCAGCATGCTGTGACCCTCTGAGGATTCCAATATATATATATATATATATATTTGGACTTGGGATGTACCCCCAGGGGTGTGTATATATATTAGTGCTGGGCAACGATTCATATTTTTTAATCGCGATTAATCGCATGATTTTTTTGCGATTAATCGCATTGTTATGCGCAAAGTTCAATAATTAATTCAAAAGTAGTGTATTGTGCACTTTTATTTTAAAGTACTGCTATATGAACAAAAGGTCAATAACATTTGGTTTGTAAACACTTTAAACAAATAAGGTTATTTTTAACAGCAGTATTCCCTCTACACAGAAGCAGTTATAACAGTTATAATGATTCTGATCATAGATATTCAGCCGGTGTTCATAACTTTATCTTCATGTGTGTAAGAGATGATATTTGAAATATACACCTTGAAAACTGCAAACATATCTACTTCTTTTTTTTATGTTTGTTAAATTCTCAGTAGCGATAACTAAATGATGCTTATTATACATCCATCCATTTTCCTCCGCTTATCCGGGGTCGGGTCGCGGTGGCAGCAGGTCAAGCAGGCCGACCCAGACCTCCCTCTCACCGGCAACATGTTCCAGCTCATTCTGGGGGATCCCGAGGCGTTCCCAGGCCAGCTGGGAGATGTAATCCCTCCAGCGTGTTCTGGGTCTTCCCCGGGGTCTCTTCCCAGTTGGACGTGCCTGGAAAACCTCCAGTGGGAGGCGTCCAGGAGGCATCCTAATTAGATGCCCGAACCACCTCAGCTGACTCCTTTCGACGCGAAGGAGTAGCGGCTCGACTCCAAGCTCCCTCCTGATGACCGAGCTCCTTACCCTACCTCTAAGGCTGAGCCCGGCCACCCTACGGAGGAAGCTCATGTCGGCCGCTTGTAGCCGCGACCTTGTCCTTTCGGTCACGACCCAGAGTTCGTGACCATAGGTGAGGATAGGAACGTAGACCGACTGGTAAATTGAGAGCTTTGCCTTCCGGCTCAGCTCCCTCTTCACCAAGACGGTCCGGTGCAGCGCCTGCTTTACTGCGGACACAGCTCCTACTGCAGTCGTACAGAGACCGGATCGCCCGTTGTAACGGGTCCGGCACCCCGTACTCCCGCAGCACCCCCCACAAGAACCCCTGAGGGACCCGGTCGAAAGCCTTCTCCAAGTCCACAAAGCACATGTAGACTGGTTGGGCAAACTCCCAGAACCCCTCCAGTAGTCTTGCGAGGGTAAAGAGCTGGTCCACTGTTCCACGGCCGGGACGGAATCCGCACTGCTCCTCTTGAAACCGAGGTTCGACAAACGGTCGGAGCCTCCTTTCCAGCACCCTGGCATAAGCCTTCCCCGGGAGGCTGAGTAGTGTGATACCCCGGTAATTCGAGCACACTCTCCAGTCCCCCTTTTTGAAGATGGGAACCACCACCCCGGTCTGCCAGTCCATGGGCACTGATCCTGACCCCCATGCGACATTGAAGAGGCGTGTCAGCCAGGACAGCCCAACCATGTCCAGCGCTTTCAGCATCTCAGGGCGGATCTCATCCACCCCCGGCGCCTTGCCACCAAGGAGCTTTTTAACTACCTCAGCGACCTCTGCCAGGGATATGGGTGAGCCCCCCCCTAGATCTTCAGGCGCTGCCTCCTCTGCAGAGGACATGTTGGTCGGGTTTAGGAGTTCCTCAAAGTGCTCTTTCCACCGCCCGATGATGTCCCCCGTCCGGGTCAGCAGTTCCCCCCCCCCTGCTGAGAACAGCCTGGGGTAAGCCCTGCTTTCCCTTCCTGAGCCGTCGGATGGTTTGCCAGAACCTCCTTGAGGCCAACCGAAAGTCCTTCTCCATGGCCTCCCCGAACTCCTCCCATGCCCGAGTTTTATCTTATTATACATATTACAAACAAAACACTTTAAAAACTTGACAGTATGTATTTTAATATTGTCACTGTTGTAAATTGTTTGATTGCATGATTTACTTTTATTGTGAAGAGCATGAAAACGGAAGTGCTTTTAGTTTGAAGAGACAGGAAGTAGAATGGTACGTGTTCGCTAACAATGTTGATGAAACGTAGAAAACCACATGTCCGGTGCAAGAGTGCATTGTGTTCACTGTAACACTGTAATACTGCAGTTCAGACAGTAAAGTGTTCCGTTCAAACAAGACGTGTCTTGGTCCTCACGAGAAGCTCCACTTCACAACAGTCACGTTTGATCTGTAACGAGACGATCGCGCTCGCATGTGTGTGTGTGTGTTTGTGAGACAAGAGTGAAGGACAGTGATGGAGTGTAGGAGGGGTTCCAGACCCGGGGGGGAGAAGGAAGTGACGCCACACAAACACAGCTGTTCACTGCTTGCTGCCTGGTTCTTGTGTTAAAAATGTCGCTTTATAATAAAAATAAACCAAACTGCGTTAACGCGCGATAATATAATTGTCGGCGTTCATTAATTAATGCATTAACGCGATAATAACGTGTTAACTTGCCCAGCACTAATATATATATATATATATATCAGTGGCGGGTCCTGGATTTTATACCAAGGCCTTCACTGTTGTCCTGCAGCTGAAATACCACCTTATAACCACATGATGGCGCTACAGATATTATCAGTTTCTACGGCTGTAACTATGTACGTATTAAATGTACGTAACGTTCGGTACGAGACTTGCAATACGTTTGAATAATGCTCGAGCATTTGGAAAATACAGAAGCTTATATTCAGGAACACATAATGTTTTCTGCGCTCATGGAGGACAGTGGTTCTCAGCTGGTCTGGCTGTGGGATCCACCATCATTCCTTAATGACAAGTCGTGACCCACAGAGATCGTCTTATGATTTTACTTTCACAACTTGAGCATTGTACGTACTGCTCTGCAGTCTCTTTCCTCGTCTCAGCCGCCTGTGTCATGGTGCATCTCACTCAGTCAGAATGCCCATATTTGATTGGCTGAGCTGCATCACGTGATGTGATTCACTACTCGACAGCCTCTGCTGTTAAGTTTCGTTTCACGATAGTCACGTGCTCGCCCACTGACCAATCACAGCACACTCTGCACCTCACTGCAGAGCTACACATGGACACTGAGCTGCACGTAATGCTGACGTCATTATAGGCCGGCTAGCAGGCTCTGACACGTCAAAGAATACGCCCAACATGTCAAACTAAAGATCTGATTGGTTGAACACTATGACAATCAACAATATCGTCCCCATTCACTTAAACTGCACATGGATGCACGTGTGAGTCTGCAGGCCTCGGGCCTCTGTTCTTACCTAGAGATACAGAGGTGAGATCTGATTGGATAAAAGCTCTACTTAAAACAAGCTGCACTGGAAGCAGAGCAACTGAGGAAGACAGGAGCTGTGCAATGAGAAAATAAGATAATGGGGGAAATATTTTTACATGTAGTGTAAAGATTATTAAATTATAAAATAGCTATAACTTTGTGATTCTGTTTAGGCCAGCAGAGAAGGCCTTGCTGGCCCCGACGGCCCACCACTGGTATAAACAGATGTTTGTGATTAGACTCAGGTGTTTGTTCCAGATGAGCGGTAAAGCGTAGCGGCACGTTCTTACCTTCCTGATGAAGTTGACGTGACATTCCCCCTGCTGGACATGTGGAGGACATTCAGGAGGAACCCTGTAGGCAGAATGAGCTTTCCTCCGCTCAGACGCGTAGAGAACCGGAGACAACAATCTCACGTTCAGCACATTATCCCCGTCCTTCAGCAAGTCTCTGACCGGGAAGTCCTACACAAACAAATGATGCACGTGAGAAAAACGTGCACGGTGCGTCGTGAACCGCTTGTTTTCCGGTAAACGTACATATCTACGAAACATGTTGTCCGTCTTCCCGACGACGATTCCGTTGAGCCAAACGGATGCTGCGGTGTCAACGCCGTCGAAGACGAGCAGCACCTTCTGATTGGCTCTGTTGATGAGCGCACAGGTGAGTCAGGAGCACGAGACAGGAAGTGCTTTAGAACAATAACAATGTTCATCACACCGACCTCAGCTGGCTGGAGCCGGTGAACGTTGTCGTGTATGTCCAGTTATCGAAGGCGATCCACCGATAAGACACGTCGTTAAACCTGAAGTACGGGTCCTGAGAGACAAGTACACAACGATTCACTGATTCTATTTAATTCCTCTCAGTTTATGAGTTATTACTCACAGCTGCTGCTCAAGCATGTGTTGGTATTGTTATGCCAAAAAAGGGCAGTATCCAGGATTTAAACATTTTTGCCCTAACCCTAACGAATCAAATATCAAGCTTGAGTTTAATCTGTGATCCGTCTTCACTGTTTACATGTTGAACAAAATCTGATCAGTCCGATCGGCTGCAGCGTCCAATCACATGACTGATGAACAATGAGGGGGCGTGTCGGCCGTTAAAACACTTCCTGGAAGTCTGTTCTCGTGGGTCCTCGCTCATGGCTCCTCAGAGATCCCTCCTCTCTCCTCGATCCTCACTCCTCAGAGCAGAAATAAGGGGCCTTTCTCAATATGCGTACTTCTCTGTACTTGTGAACTCGTGGACTTTTGAAATGTCA
This sequence comes from Anarhichas minor, assembly GCF_050575085.1. Taxonomy (NCBI): domain Eukaryota; kingdom Metazoa; phylum Chordata; class Actinopteri; order Perciformes; family Anarhichadidae; genus Anarhichas; species Anarhichas minor. The sequence goes on from NW_027466484.1 coordinate 2,835,721, forward strand.
TCAGTCTCAGCCCAAGTACTGTTCCAATTCAAAGTTCACATCAAGCCAAGCACGGTCCAAATGCCCGGATGTGGCTCGCTCCGCCCATTTTACCGGGTATGCATCGGAGGTGACTTGTCTGTACTTGGGACAGCCAAATATCCCAGAATGCATTTTGCACCAGCAACAGGAAACAATGGCGGAGGAGAAATCACACAACTGGAAGTTGAAACTTTCGAATACTACTGTTGTTAAGTCACAGAAAGTAATTTTAGGATGTTTTGAGGCGAGAAGTTAGTTGTTTAAGCATCAAATCTGTGGTCGGTTTGTCAAGATTCAGCCGATTTAAAAATCTGCTCCGACGATTTCGGAGATGTGAGGTGTTGCTAGTGGGACCGGCAGTAAACCAGCACCGGGGGCTCAGCGCTCAGGATTAAACTCATTAGCAAGACCAGCTGAGGTGGTGATGTCATCAAGTAAGCTGCTGTTCCAATTGTCCGTACTGCGTTCTCTGGACTTGTGAACTTGGGTATTGAGAAAGGCCCAAGAGCTTTGGGACCGCAGTCAATATGGCGGCGCAGAACAACTTCTGGTTCGAGCGAGGAGCGAGGAAATGATCCTCGCTTGAACCGGAAGTTGTTGAGGAGCGAGGAAATGAGGAAATGACAATTGAACCGGTTTCAACCGGAAGCGATCCTAACTATTATAATATAATATATAATATAATATTATACTGAGACTATAATAAGATGTCCTGACGTGTTTGTCAAAGTGTTATTTACTGCTTTTTTCATGTTGGAATAAAGGTTAAATATTTAACTGTAAAGTAGTAATGAGTGTTTGATACCTTAATGTTTCTGCATTAAATCATTCTGGGATGTTTGCTGACATTGATTGGATGAGGAACAGCCCTACAGAGAACATGTTCCACCAGCCAACACTGCTGTCTATTTGTCTGTCTGTCTCTCTCTCTGTCCTGTCTGCGGTAATAAACGTGTGTGTGTTCCTTTAACTCTCTGCTGGTTCTTAGTGCTCGTTTGTGGAATACAAAGACTTTAAACTGGTTTACCGTCAGTACGCCGCTCTGTACATCGTGGTCGGCGTCACGGACAACGAGGTGAGAGACGCCATGTTTTTATTTGTTTATTAGAATGCACAACATGAAGTATTCCTGTACTGCAGTACAAGTACTGATACCACAGTACAAGTACCGCTACCACTGTGAATATAAATCAGTTTGGTTGTGAAGATTATTTAAGTCTTTTCACTTTGCACCACGTTCTCACACATTAAAGTTATAAATGATGTAATCTACTGTTTAGATAATCTTAATATTTATGATTGTTTTCCTCAGAACGAACTTTCCGTCTACGAGCTGGTTCATAACTTTGTGGAGGTTTTGGATAAATACTTCAGCCGGGTGGTGAGTTGACAGATGATCCAACAGTCTAGTTTATTATTATTCTGCTGTGTATTTATAGTTGTGTGTGTGATTGAGGTGATTAAAAACATTAATCTGTAATATTGACTCATTTCCTGTTTTACTGTCACTTTGTTTCTAGTCTCAGAACTTCGTTTGTTTTGTCTCCAACAGAGTGAACTGGACGTATCCTTTAATCTGACCAATCACAGCCACCCTCTGTGAGCACGACTTCCTGTTTGTTAACATGACTTCCTGTTTGTTAGCACGACTTCCTGTTTGTTTCTTTGACTCTTGGCCGTCTTCAGATCATGTTCAACTTGGACCGAGTCCACATCATCCTGGACGAGATGATCCAGAACGGACACGTGGTCGAGACCAACAAGAGCCGCGTCCTCGCGCTGCTCACCGCCCTCGACAAGATGGCCGACGGCTGAGGCTCCACAGGAAGTGATGTCACAGAACAGACATCATCCGGTGGAGATTAAACCGACGGGAATCGAACCTTCAACCTTGTGACTGTTTAAGGTTCCGATCAATATGAACGGATTTTGTCATTTCTCCACTGACGTCTAGATTTATTATTTAGTCAAATAAAGTCAATTTATCAAACTTTATTTAACCCTACGATGGTCAAAAGTGACCCAAATTATTTAGTTTTATCTTTGCTTATTATGTATTTTATTACGATATTTAAAAAATCCTCAAACCAAGTAGTTTGAATATCAAACACTTATTTTAATTTTATTATTTTGCCATAAAGGTATATTTTTAAGTCTCTGCATGAGCAGAAAAAGACGTGCGTGTTGTTTATGTTTCGTCTCTTTAGAAGATATAAATATATATCTTTCATTGTTTCAGTGAAACGTGTAAAAACAGAAACTAAAGATTAATAATAAACACAGGACTCCGTCTTTACTTCATACTTTGCAAACATTTTAATGATTATTTTTTTTGGAGCATACACATTTGAAAATATCTGTTTTTTACCTCAAACTGCAACTTGAGTTAAATAAATGTTTATAATAATATACAAAGAAAATACAAGAGGGGGAGCAGAGCTTCTTCAAACCAGTGTTTGTCTCTAGAGACTCTACAGCCGGGTCACAAAACAACCCAAAGAAACCGCTCGCACACGAAACACAGAGCTTCAAATAAAAACACAGAGGAGGAGGAGCATGATCGTTTGAAGGAGGAGGACCTGAAGCTACGAGTCAAACCAGGCACTAAACTGAGGAGGAGGAAGGTCAACACACACACAGCAGCCTGAAGGAGACGAGGACACAAGGGAAGGAGGCGAGGGGGTTTAAGGATGTGAGGTTTGTTTTTTTCTGTCAAACATAAATCCTCCTCCTCGTCCTCCAGCAGTCGGCAGGTTGCGATTGGCCGGCTGATCTGTCCGTCACGCGAGGAGCATGCTCAGTGAGGTCAGTTGAGGTGGAAGCCTTTCTCCATGGTGGCGGCTAACAGGCGCTCTCTCATGATGTCCTCGGAGGAATACTCGGGGAGCTTCAGGTAGTGGACGCAGGTGTTCACCGACGGGTAGCTGGAGTCTGTGGCGTCCACCTGCAGCCAATCAGAGCCGAGGAAACACCTTTACTAAAGCTCAAAGTACAGGTATGAGATAAAGAGCCAATCAGAGAGCAGCGTACCTTCCGGACGATGGTGAGGCGGGGGTGCAGGTTGGCGAGGCCTCCGGGGGGCAGCGTGGAGCAGCCGGTGGTGAACTGGAGGAACGCCTTCCTCTCGTCAGACGACATCCCGCAGAGAACTCTGACGAACCGCAGGAAGCCGGGACTGGAGGGGTCAGAGGTCGGAGGTCACTCACCGGACTGAGGGGAGGACTCTGGCCCCTCTAAGGGGGGGACTCTGGCCCGTCTAAGTGGACTCACCTGTCTCTGGTGAAACCCAGCTTTGGTTCTGTGTAGTTGATGATGTCATCAGCGGTCCAGGATGGTGATTGGTTCCCACAGAGGATCATCTGAACCTCTTTATGGCTGAAAGAACTCAACTTCTCCATCGGAAACACTCGATTGAATCCCTCTGAGGAGGAGAAGAGGAGAGGAGACAGGAGAGGAGGAGAGGAGACAGGAGAGGAGGAAATAGGAAACAGGATGAGACAGAAGGATTGTTTAATTGTTTTTTCATGGTTTAATGTTGATTCTCCTCATGAGTAACAGACAGGAACCAGTTCACTGTGTGTCTGTCTGTGTGTCTCTGCGCGCGTGTGTGTGTGTCTGCGTGCGTCTCTGTGTGTGTGTGTGCGTGCGCGCGAGTGTGTGTCTCTGTCTGTCTCTGCGCGCGTGCGCGTGTGCGTGTGTGTGTGTGTGTGTGTGTGTGTGTGTGTGTGTCTCTGTGTGTGTGTGTGTGTGTGTGTGTGTGTGTGTGTGTGTGTGTGTGTGCGTGCGCGCGAGTGTGTGTCTCTGTCTGTCTCTGCGCGCGTGCGCGTGTGCGTGTGTGTGTGTGTGTGTGTGTGTGTGTGTGTCTCTGTGTGTGTGTGTGTGTGTGTACCTCTGAAGGCCTCCATCTGTTTCTGGATCCCCGTGTGCATACAGAAGTCAAACATCAGCTCCACGTACTCCTCAGCGTTCTCCATCGTCACCATCTGTAAGAAACCAGGAGGTGTTCAGGAACCAGAACTCTGAAGTGGATCCATCAACACCTCAGAACTCAGACGTGGTCTTTACCTCGTCGTCTCCGTTTGGTTTCAGATCCACAGCCGAGAAACCGTGAACCTTGGAGGACGGACAGAACTGGAAGTTCAACCTGAGGACAACAAGACAACCAGTTAGTCCAGCAGGACCAGACCAGACACACAAACAGGTTTAGTGGTTTCACTGAAGGTGAACTGGAGACCAGAGGTTCCGCTGTGGGGACGTGGTCTTACCCGAGGTCCTCGATGCTGAGGGGCGGTCCAGATCCCAGAGGGTTCCTCAGCATCAGGTCCTGGAGTCTGGTGTTCTTCTCATCTTCACACAGACTCTTACTGGATAGAATCTGCCTCCTCTTCACCGCCAGCTCCTTCACCTCCTTCAGGAAACGAGCCCTGCAGGAGGGAGGGGGGAGGGGGGGGGGGGGGCAGGAGGAAATTAAGAAGGTCAAAGACCAGGAGGAGGAGGAGACACAAAATAAAACATGGTTATTAATGATTAACTGTTTGCAGTGATACGTTCTGGGTTTTGCTCCTTTAGTGAAGATTCCACAGAAGCAGACAGTCAAACCTCTCTTCTTCTCCCATCACTCCATCCCTCTAAACAGCGCCGCCTAGTGGTCGTATCTGATCACTTAACATAACTATAGATATTAGATATGTGAACCTGTGCTTACATAATTATGTTTACATCACACAATCTCACGCTTACAATACAAATCAAGTTGATTGGCGGCTGTGGTCCTGTACACTGCAACACCGGCAGAACACCTGGATACCACCTGCCTCACCACCTGCATAACACCCATCCACGCTGCTTTCCCTCTCAGCCTCTCACCTGTGTGGGTTGACGAGCTGGAAGTCGTCCCAGGTGAGGATGCCGTGGTACCAGGCCGGCGGTTTTGGTTTGGGGGGGTCCATGATGAACTCTGACTTGGAGTCCTCGTCGAAGCTCCCAACGGAGTAGGTCTCCTGGCTCTCCTCGGTGGACGCCTCCGACTGCAGCTCGGACAGCAGCAGGAAGGGCAGCGGGTTGGGCCGGTCGGCGTCGTGTCCCGGGGGAGACCCGCGGCTCTGGTAGAGCAGCTTGCTCATGTTGGACTTAATGTCACCCATGCAGAGCAGCTTGAAGAAGGGCTGGGAGACCGGCAGGTCCACCAACCGGTTGTCCTGGATGCACTTAGCCAGGAAGACGCCCAGGAAGTGGAAGAGCTTGGCGATCCGCTCCAGCTCCTCGCTGTCCTGAGGGAACGGAGCCGGGAACAGACCGCAGGAGCGCTGAACGTAGAAACCAGGAGGCTTCAGACCACCACCCAGATCCACCTGAGACCCAGAGAGACCAGGTTTATTAATTCAGACGATAGAGGAGATGTTGTTTGTTTGTGTGCGTCTGTCTGTCTGTCTGTGTGTGTGTGTGTGTGTCTCTGTCTCTGTGTGTGTGTGTTGAGATGATGTTGTTGTTGTTGTTTACCTGTCTGGACTCGTCGTCGGGGAAGTCGTCGTCACATAGGTAGATCCCCAGAGACGTCCTCTGGAACTCAGCGGCCACCAGAGCGTAGAACTCCAGAGTTGGACCCAGACCGGTTCCCTCCTCCCCCTGAAACTCCACCTGAACACAGAACACAGACGTGGTGAGGGGGGGCCGCCAGAAACCTGGTTCTAAAGTCGTAGAACCTGTTAGTACTGAAGAGGTCCAGAGTTATCGGTTCTACTGTCGGTACTTTATTTAGTTCTGCAGAGAGACGTCCTCAGAAGTTTATAAACAAAACGATAAAGAAATGATTATTGTGTGAATGAATGAAAGATTCAGATTTTCAAAGACGCTCTGAATCTAGAGACAGAGTAATCTCACTACGATGAAGTCCGTTTGATCCGATCAAAAGCTCCAGAAGAAGTAAGAGGCCCTTGAGTTAGTTTGTTAATATCTTTTACATCAAATAAAAATCTCAACATATTGATCGTTTCCTGTCTTTTATTGTGAAGAACGTTGTCTCACCTCCAGCACCGACTTCCTGTCTGCGTGCAGCTGCATGACTGACTCCGCCCACTCCATCATGGCTTCTCCTCGGGGGACTTTCACTCGCTCGTGTTTCAGCCGACCGACCCTGAACTCACCGGGGTCGTCCCGCCGCACCGTGGTGGACGGGCGGGACCGCTCCATGGTCGCCTCCCGCCGGTTCTGGAGCCACACGATGGCCCTGCAGGACACACCGGGGTCAGAGGTTAAGTTTAAGAGATATATATAAATAATGAGTTTAAGGGCTGATGAATGTCTGAAATCAAAAGGTTTATTATCTTTTAAATCCAGTTTTTCAGGATTTATTCACTAGTGTTTGGGTTCCTCTCACTTCTTTATGTATTGTATTATTCTCTACTCTCATCTTACTGACGTCCGTCCCTCAGACTCACCTGGACGCTCCGAACGCCGTGCAGGTGAAGTAGAGCTGTCGGGTCTCGAAGGGGATGAGGAAAGGACACTTGGAGGTGAGCTGTTCACACCAGTCGGGCAGAGCTCCACTGGCCAGAGCCAGAGGCTCCTAGGAAACGAGGAAACATCCTGTTTAACAACAACAACAACAACAACCACCGGCTCTGTGCAGACAGGAAGTGGTGAGCGGACCTCGATCTGCTGCAGGATCTTGGTGGTGATCTTCTTACTGGTGAACTCCTCTGGAGACGCGTTGAAGTGCAGCTCATCAAAGTCTGCAGACACAAAGATAAAGCGTCAAGTATTGAGATCTGTTCCTTGTCAGAACGTGATGAATGAATTCCATCGAGAACCGTCTTTAAATGTTATTCAAGGAATGTCTGTAAAGTCACACTGACCTCAAAATAACCTCAAAAAAACTTCAAACACGAACGGAGCAGTAAACTCTGTGTGTGTGTGTGTGTGTGTGCGTACCCTCCTGCAGTGTGTGTGTGTGTGTGTGTACCCTCCTGCAGTGTGTGTGTGTGTACCCTCCTGCAGTGTGTGTGTGTGTACCCTCCTGCAGTGTGTGTGTGTGCGTACCCTCCTGCAGTGTGTGTGTGTGTGTGCGTACCCTCCTGCAGTGTGTGTGTGTGTGTGCGTACCCTCCTGCAGTGTGTGTGTGTGTGTGTGTACGTACCCTCCTGCAGTGTGTGTGTGTGTGTGCGTACCCTCCTGCAGTGTGTGTGTGTGTGTGTACGTACCCTCCTGCAGTGTGTGTGTGTGTGTGTGTGTGTGTACGTACCCTCCTGCAGTGTGTGTGTGTGTGCGTACCCTCCTGCAGTGTGTGTGTGTGTGTGTGTACGTACCCTCCTGCAGTGTGTGTGTGTGTGTGTGTGTGTACGTACCCTCCTGCAGTGTGTGTGTGTGTGCGTACCCTCCTGCAGTGTGTGTGTGTGTGTGCGTACCCTCCTGCAGTGTGTGTGTGTGTGTGTGTACGTACCCTCCTGCAGTGTGTGTGTGTGTGTGCGTACCCTCCTGCAGTGTGTGTGTGTGTGTGTACGTACCCTCCTGCAGTGTGTGTGTGTGTGTGTACGTACCCTCCTGCAGTGTGTGTGTGTGTGTGTACGTACCCTCCTGCAGTGTGTGTGTGTGTGTGCGTACCCTCCTGCAGTGTGTGTGTGTGTGTGTACGTACCCTCCTGCAGTGTGTGTGTGTGTGTGTGTACGTACCCTCCTGCAGTGTGTGTGTGTGTGTGTGTGTGTGTGCGTACCCTCCTGCAGTGTGTGTGTGTGTGTGTGTGTGTGTGCGTACCCTCCTGCAGTGTGTGTGTGTGTGTGCGTACCCTCCTGCAGTGTGTGTGTGTGTGTGTGTGCGTACCCTCCTGCAGTGTGTGTGTGTGTGTGTGCGTACCCTCCTGCAGTGTGTGTGTGTGTGTGTGTGTGCGTACCCTCCTGCAGTGTGTGTGTGTGTGTGCGTACCCTCCTGCAGTGTGTGTGTGTGTGTGTGTGTACGTACCCTCCTGCAGTGTGTGTGTGTGTGTGTGTGCGTACCCTCCTGCAGTGTGTGTGTGTGTGTGTGTGTGCGTACCCTCCTGCAGTGTGTGTGTGTGTGTGCGTACCCTCCTGCAGTGTGTGTGTGTGTGTGTGTGTGCGTACCCTCCTGCAGTGTGTGTGTGTGTGTGTGTGCGTACCCTCCTGCAGTGTGTGTGTGTGTGCGTACCCTCCTGCAGTGTGTGTGTGTGTGTGTGTGTACGTACCCTCCTGCAGTGTGTGTGTGTGTGTGTGTGTACGTACCCTCCTGCAGTGTGTGTGTGTGTGTGTGTGTGTGTGTACGTACCCTCCTGCAGTGTGTGTGTGTGTGTGTACGTACCCTCCTGCAGTGTGTGTGTGTTGGTTGCTCCGTCTCCTCCGATGATGTAGAGGATGCGCAGCAGCTGCAGGACGTCTTCGACTCCGCAGGCGTTCTGGCTGCAGCCGGCCTTCGCCTGCGCCATCTCCCGGGCAACGCACAGGATCTCGCTGCTCTGATTGGCCGAGACCGATCCGGGGCTCAGACCGCCGGAGCGACCCCCTGATATACTGATGCTGTGTTCACACAGGTCCTGTAGGGGGGGCAGAGGTCAGATGGGTTTCATTGGAAACATATATACACATTTTAAACTATTCCCATGTCTCCAGCCAGCCCCCTCCCCTCCCCTCCCTCCCCCCCCCTCTCCTCCCCGTGCTTCAGCGGGTTAGTGTGTGACATGAAGTTAAAAGTTAGTGAGAGAGCACAGCGACGTCTCACCATCTTTCCGCTCTCCTTCTCTTTCTCTGAGTCCTTCAGCTCTCTGTACATTATCCTGCAGGACCAGAAACACAACACATCAGACCCGTTTCACGTCACACTGGACCTGAAGCTGGTTCTGGACTCTTACGTGTACGTGGGCTCCCAGATGCGCCGCAGCTTGTCCGTCTTCACGGCTCCGCTGCAGGAGAGCTGCAGCAGTCGCTGGACGTAGTAGAAGATGGTGGACTTGTAGTTGGACAGAGGAAGCTCCACCTCCCGGGTCGTCCCTAGACCGGCCACCTGAACACACACACACACACACGCACACGTTAACGTTCTATAGACGTTTCCTGACGAGCTCAGCTGATTGGTGGTCATGACGTCGTACCTTCAGGGTGAGAGACAGGTGAGGAGACGGCGCACACTCCACCTCCTCCTGGACCTCCGAGCGAGGAGTTCCTGTCAGAGGAAAAAGGTTTAAATACTGAAATAGAATTCATTTATTCTCATCGAGCAAAGTACAACAAATACTGACTGCATATATAAACATACTCGATATGTATTTGTTGTGAAAACGGTGAGATAGTTTATTGTATCGGCCCAAAACACAATAAATAAATACATACAAAGATGCTTAAAAATAATTACTGAACTCAGAAATGTTGCTCAGTTTAAAAAAATAATCATACGAATGTTTACTGAACGTTGATGTTTCATCAGTTTCATCCATCCGACGTAAACATGTCGAAAAATACATGAAATGATTTGTAAAGTACGCTCATGATTTTAGAGAAAAACTATATTAGTAACTTGTGTGTAAAACTTAGTGAAAAATATCTGAACAGTACAAGTAATACGTTAAGACTTAAAGTAAAATATGGTTAAAACTTGGTGAGAAAATTTAGTAAAATCTGCGATTTATTTTTGTGTGAAAAAGGTGTTTTTTGTTGCAGGTATTTTAGGATCCAGTGTGTGTGTGTGTCTTAGTGTGTATGCGTGTGTGCGTGTGTGTGTGTCTTAGTGTGTGTGTGTGTGCGCGCGTGCGGTACCTGGCTGGGGGATCTCCAGGTCGGTGGTCTGCTGGACGTTGGTTCTTCCTGGTCTGGGGTCAAAAGCGGGGACCAGAGCAGAGAACTGTCTCTTGAGGACAAAGTCGTCGTCCCACGTCCTCCTGCGACCTCCTTTGGTCTCGTACTCCTCCTCCTCCTGCGACACACACACACACACACACACACACTCACATTACACCCTCTGACATCACTTCCTGTTACTCAGCCCAGCTGAGTGATGATGTACAGATATATTATTGAATAATATAAAGGTGTATTACCAGGACCTCCTCGTACTCCTGGTCCTCCTGATTGTCGTCTTCGTTCTCGTCGTCGTCGTCGTCGGGCTCCGGGAGGTCTTCCTCGTCGTCCAGCTCGGCCAATAGCGTGTTAGCACGACAGCTGTCCAGGAAGTCTGCAGAGAAGACACGAGAGGAACGTCTTCAAATCCATCGTCATACATTTATAATAACTCTGCCCACGAACCCTCCGGACTCTTCTACGTCACTCTGAGCTCATGAGTTCTCCGTATGATGGAGATCAAACAGACCTACGGGGGACATTGCTGCTGGTCCACTTCTGTATGAAAACATTCAAGTAGTGGAAGTTCTCTGTGTCGTCTTCTAACTCATCACTTTGTGATAAAAACACATTTACACTCAGTGAGCTCAATATGACGTGTATTAGGAACACTGTAGGTAAATATATATATATTTTAAATTACAGGTATTATACCTGTAACGGGATCTATAATATGTAAATACTGGTGATTTTAGCCCAGAAACATTTTATCTTCAGCATCCAGACTGTGAAGCTGTGAATTGGTCCCATTCAGGAAAAAAACAGATTGTAGGTTTTATCTCATAAATTTGCGACAAATCTCAGAATATTACTATTAATAAAACTGAGATCCAAATATGTAAAAGTAAAAAGATGATTTCTTTACATTCTTGACAAAAGACGAATTGAGGAAATCCTCAGTAATGACAACAAACACGTTTTATCTCATTCAGCTCTAAAAATGTGTTAATAATTAATGTGAGATATTTTAGCTGCTAATGAAAGAAGAGTTAGAGAGCAGGTTAGCTGAAGCAGGACGAGTGTGTGTGTCTCTGTGTACGCGTCTGTGTTGCGCGTGTGTGTGTAGTGTCTCTGTGTGTGTGTGTGTGTCTGCATGTGTGTGTGTGCATGTGTGTCTGTGTGCGTCTGTCTCCGTGCGTCTCTGTGCGTGTGTGTGTGTCTCCGTGTGTGCGTGTCTGTCTCCGTGTGTGCGTGTCTGTCTCCGTGTGTGTGTGTGTACCATAGAGAGAGAACTCAGCTTCCTGTCCCGTGTCGCTCTCGCTGGACGTGGACGTCAGGCTGGTCGTCAGGGTGTTGCTTAGCAACTGTCCCACTGACAGACCGGTGGTTGCCGTGGCAACGTTATTGCTGCTGGTTACTATGGAGGTTGACATGGTAACGGTGGAGGTGGTGCCGGTGCTGGTGAGGTTAGGAAAGCTCTGAGCCCCCATGAGAGGAGACGCTGCAAACAGACAAGATGGAGGTTAGGGGACAGCAGCAGGTGAGGCTCGTTAGGCTCAGCTGACTAGTTACAGGGTAGTATTAGTGTAGTAATATTACAGTACTCACTGACAGTTACAGGGTAGTATTAGTGTAGTAATATTACAGTACTCACTGACAGTTACAGGGTAGTATTAGTGTAGTAATATTACAGTACTCACTGACAGTTACAGTGTAGTATTAGTGTAGCAATATTACAGTACTCACTGACAGATACAGGGTAGTATTAGTGTAGTAATATTACAGTACTCACTGACAGTTACAGGGTAGTATTAGTGTAGCAATATTACAGTACTCACTGACAGATACAGGGTAGTATTAGTGTAGTAATATTACAGTACTCACTGACAGTTACAGGGTAATATTAGTGTAGCAATATTACAGTACTCACTGACAGATACAGTGTAGTATTAGTGTAGCAATATTACAGTACTCACTGACAGATACAGGGTAGTATTAGTGTAGTAATATTACAGTACTCACTGACAGTTACAGGGTAGTATTAGTGTAGCAATATTACAGTACTCACTGACAGATACAGGGTAATATTAGTGTAGCAATATTACAGTACTCTGACAGATACAGGGTAGTATTAGTGTAGTAATATTACAGTACTCACTGACAGATACAGGGTAGTATTAGTGTAGTAATATTACAGTACTCACTGACAGATACAGTGTATTAGTGTAGTAATATTACAGTACTCACTGACAGATACAGGGTAGTATTAGTGTAGTAATATTACAGTACTCACTGACAGATACAGTGTATTAGTGTAGTAATATTGCAGTACTCACTGACAGTTACAGTGTATTAGTGTAGTAATATTACAGTACTCACTGACAGATACAGTGTATTAGTGTAGTAATATTGCAGTACTCACTGACAGTTACAGTGTATTAGTGTAGTAATATTACAGTACTCACTAGCAGTACTCATGACGTTCCTGCCCAGCGTGTTGGTGTTGTTGTCGCTGCTGCTGCGGCTCAGGTTCATGTTGTTGGTGGCGTTGGTGCGCGACATGTTGGGTGCGCGGCGGACGAAGGACTCCATGAGGCTGGCCTCCCGAGACGACAGGTTGGGCACGCTGGCGCTGGAGCTCATGGGGGCGCCGGCGGCCAGCAGCGAGCTGACGGACAGCCGGGCATTAGCCGCCGAACAGAGGGGCCTCTGGGAAGGCGCGTCCTTGCCGGACGACTCCGACACGGAGCTGACGTCGGGCGAGCTCACGCTCACCAGCCCCATGGAGATCGCCGTGGCCGGGTCGGCGGAGTCCTTGTTTCTGGCTTCGTCGCCCTGGGCGGACGTGTCGGCGGTGAGCGTGCCGGACGCCGAGCCGGACCCACCCTCCACCGCGGAGGACAGCATGACGATGGGTTCGACCCCAGTTAGTCCTCCCAAACCGGATCCTTGGTCCAGCAGCAGCCCCTCGGCCCTCCTCTCCAGACGCAGACCTCCGGCGCCCGGCAGCCCCGCGGATGAGCTCAGGCTGATGTCGGAGGAGGAGGCCACGCTACACACGGAGCTGCTGCTGCCCTTCCTGCTGGAGGAGCTGGCCCCGCCCAGCGACGTGGCCCCGCCCTTGTCGGGACAGTTATTTTTCACCAGGCTGCTCCACGACTGCTGCTGCGAGGACGACGACGTGGTGGAGGAGGACGAGGAGGAGGTGGTGGTCGTAGTGCCGCCGCTGGCCGCCGGCGTTGCGGAGGGTCCCACCGTGGAGGAGGCGGGGCCTGAAACAGTGGATGAGACAGGTTTGGGTGACGGCGCTGTGGCAGCCGACTCAGGGTCGTACCCTGGAGCAAGCTTGAGGTCAAACTTCCCTTCAGCGCCCATACGGTAAGAGTTAGAGCCGCCGGCATCCCAGGTTACATCAATCCAGCCTGGATGGACAGAGAGATAGGAGGGAGACGGACGGATGGATGTCAGAGACCCGGCAGAGAGAGAGAGACAGACAGAGAGAGAGACAGAGTGGTAGAGGGAGGTAGACAGACAGCAGAGAAGTAGCTTACAGTCAGAGCAGCTCCACACTGGACCACAGGAGGCTCTCAAGTCACAGTGAAACCAGGACCCGGCTTTATAATGTGGCAAATATATTAAAGCATTCTTCTGTATCATGTCCTTGATTTTTAAAGATGTTTTAGCTTTGTGTAAAGCACATTAAAGGACGTGCTTTCATTACTGTAAGTATAAAAAACAACCAATACTAAAGCCGAGCACTAAACCTCAACACCAAGTTCTGAAAACTATCAGGCTCCAAAGAGTCGATAAATAGTAAATATTCATGTTTGTAATCATTGATTTAATATCAAAAACCACAATATCACTGATTCCCAACCCTAGTAAAGAGAATTTCACATTTATTTATTCTTTGAATACTTTTGATGAAGTATTCAACCTGAGGATTTTTTATTTTATTGCTGTAATTAAAATATAATTACGCTGCATGTTTGTACATATTGAAAATAATTTTAGAAACACGTAACTTAGCTCACAAAAGACATGAAGTGTAAACCTGTGACTTTAAAGGTGCAGCAATTTCGAACACTATAATATTGAATTATAATTATTAATTTATAAATAGATAATTTAATTCCATTGTTCTGACGGCCCATTATTTCACCAATAGTTTGAAAACAAACACCATTGTTCTGAAGATACAAACTGTCCCTGTAACAAACAGAAGCGCATGGCTCATTAGTATGCAGCATGGTTCATTAGTATGCAGCATGGTTCATTAGTATGCAGCATGGTTCATTAGTATGCAGCATGGCTCATTAGTATGCAGCATGGCTCATCAGTTTCTCCCTACTATGATGAAGGCATGACCCGCCCTCCTCTGCCTCCGATTGGCTTACCCGGATATACATTATATACCAACATGCCTTCATCACAGCAGGGAGAAACTAATGAGCCATGCCGCATACTAATGAGCCATGCCGCATACTAATGAGCCATGCCGCATACTAATGAGCCATGCGCTTCTGTTTGTGACAGGGACAGTTTGTATTTTGTATTTTTTGGTTTGTTTTCAGGACAAACGTCTAGGTCTAGGTTTTTAAAACATTTCAGAACAAACAAAACATTATTCAGCAGAAGACATTTTTTTTGTTTGTCTTTAAGCACCTTAAATAAGATATTTTTTATAATAAAATACATGAAATGAACATATTAGCTAATTGTATTGTACTCATTGATTATTGATAACTTGATATTTATCTGTAAATCTTCAGAGCAGTTGTTTCTTCAGAGTGACAAAGAACGGGTGTGCATCATCTACATTAATATTAATATAATGTTCACATATTAACATTTTAAAACTCCACTGGAGGAGCTTTAAGGTCCAGGTGGAGCGATGAGAGAGAAAAATATGAACACAAGTCACAGAAAAATGACAATCAAAAGCAAAAAGTAGAAAAATATTTCTGGCAAACTGCAAAAAAGCATCAAAGCCACAAAAGAAAGAAATTGAACCGAAGAAACAACAACAATCCTGGTTTGATTTAAAAAAGATTAATCAACAAGAGCTGCTGGTTCAGCTCACCGACAGAAACATCCGATCTGAGTGAAAACACAGAAACACCAACGAGGAGGAAGAGGAGGAGGAGAGGAGGGAGGGAGGAAGAGGAGGGAGGGGAGAAGGAGGAAGGAGGGAGGAAGGTGTTCGTTATTGTACTAGCACAAATCAGAACTTTTATTTAGACCTGATTTAACGACGACTGTCCAGGAGACCTGTTGGAGCATTTAGACGTACGTACGTGTGTGTGTGTGTGCGTGTGTGTGTGTGTGTGAGAGGGAGAAGAGGGTTACTGCAGAATGGTCCTTCTGTCCTACAGGAACCTGCTGAGGACACGGATCACACAGTTAAAGCATGCGGGAAGATATCTGAACCAGCAGCTCGTTACAACTCAAACTCTTGAGTTGTATCTACTTAAATGTATTAGATTTGTGTTGTTTTGAAAGTCATCTCAAAGACAAATAATGTAAACAAATAAACTTGCTGGAACAAATATATCTTCCCACATCGAGCCTCTGAAACCGGAAGCTGGACTCCAGTTAACAACAAAAAAAGACAATAAAAAGTTATAAAACGTTAAATAAACAGGTTGATCTGGTTGGTCGGTGAGTCTTACCGTTGTGAGCCTCTCCGGTGACGGTGCCCTCTCCGGACGGGTTGCCGTCCTGGTCGCGCCACTTCCAGTCGATGCCTCGGACGACCCGCGCCCCCGGAACGATGTACTTCATCACCTGGGAGCGGAACAGACGCCGCTGACGACGAAGGTTAGCCTCCGCCTCCTTCACGGCTTTACCTGAGGGGGGAGGAGCCAGAGAGAGACGAAGGTTACAGAGGGATTATACAAACCGTTCATTTTTAGATGCTTTAGAAGCTGGAGGTGTTTAAAAATCTACATTTGAGTAAATATTTAGCAGCCAAATCAAATAGTTTATAGGATGTTCAACCTTTTGTTTAATTATAATGCATTTGATACTTCACTTGTTTCTTTACAGGGTTTGTATGAAGGTAGTAAAATAGTTTATGAATATGAGATACGAGTTTATAGATGATTATAATCCCTCCTCTCTATAGTGGTTAGTTTATGGTGTTTTTTAAAAGCTCAGTGGAGGCTCTATGAACAAAGCTTTAGGTTATTTAGTGTGAATTCAGTCGCTGCCTTTACATCTAAAGCTAGAGCCAACCTTAATTTTAATTTTTTATTTTTAATTTATTATACTATATTGATCCCTTTAAGGGGGAAATTTGTCTCTGCATTTGACCCATCCCTGTATATAGGGAGCAGTGGGCTGCCAATGACAGGCACCCGGGGAGTGTTCAGTGTATTGCTCAGGTACACTACGACACGTGACACGTCCCAGTCGAGGATCGAACCGTTGACCTTCCGGTTCCCAGACAACCCTCTTAACCCCAGTGAGCCACGGTCGCCCCCAAACTTAACTTCAGTGTCACGCATAAAGTGGGAACTTTGAATGCTGTATTTCAGCTTTTACTGTTTTTAAAATACACCTTGATGTTGTGATAGCTGCTTCAGAAGGACCGAACTCTACACAATCAAGAATCTACCACCACGTTCCTGATCCAGGTATCAGGAGTCTACCATCACGTCCCTGATCCCGCTATCAAGAGTCTACCATCACGTCCCTGATCCCGGTATCAAGAGTCTACCATCACGTCCCTGATCCCGGTATCAAGAGTCTACCATCACGTCCCTGATCCCGGTATCAAGAGTCTACCATCACGTCCCTGATCCCGGTATCAAGAGTCTACCATCACGTCCCTGATCCCGGTATCAAGAGTCTACCATCACGTCCCTGATCCCGGTATCAAGAGTCTACCACAACGTCCCTGATCCCGCTATCAAGAGTCTACCATCACGTCCCTGATCCCGGTATCAAGAGTCTACCATCACGTCCCTGATCCCGGTATCAAGAGTCTACCATCACGTCCCTGATCCCGGTATCAAGAGTCTACCATCACGTCCCTGATCCCGGTATCAAGAGTCTACCACAACGTCCCTGATCCCGCTATCAAGAGTCTACCATCACGTCCCTGATCCCGGTATCAAGAGTCTACCATCACGTCCCTGATCCCGGTATCAAGAGTCTACCATCACGTCCCTGATCCCGGTATCAAGAGTCTACCACAACGTCCCTGATCCCGGTATCAAGAGTCTACCATCACGTCCCTGATCCCGGTATCAAGAGTCTACCATCACGTCCCTGATCCCGGTATCAAGAGTCTACCATCACGTCCCTGATCCCGGTATCAAGAGTCTACCATCACGTCCCTGATCCCGGTATCAAGAGTCTACCATCACGTCCCTGATCCCGGTATCAAGAGTCTACCACAACGTCCCTGATCCCGGTATCAGGAGTCTACCACAACGTCCCTGATCCCGGTATCAAGAGTCTACCATCATAGTCCCTGATCCCGGTATCAAGAGTCTACCACCACATCCCTGATCCTGGACTACATGGGGGGGTCTTACCCAGCTGGTCCTCACAGACAGCGGTGATGGTGCCGTACAGCTCCAGGCCGGACAGAGACAGGTAGTGGGTCTGACCACTGGCGTTCTTCCCCATCTGTTTGATCCGGATGTGTCTCCAGCCCTGCTTCTCCTCTTTGGACGGGTCCAGAGGCCATGTGGCCGTCGACCTGAGACAGACAATAAATAATTTTGTCCAGATTGTATTGATCACTACAGCTGATTAACTGATCACTTTATTGGGACACAGAGGAACGTCGTACCCCGGTTCGTTGAGGCTGCAGTCGTCTACGTGGGTGTAGAGAGTCGTCCAATTCTGACCGTCCTTCGACACCTGAAACACCCAGTTCCTCAACGCAGAGCGGCCATAACCCCTGCAGGAGAGGGGGGGGAGAAGAGGAGGAGATGTAAAAAAAAGTGATCCTAATGAAATGTACTTGTTTCCTGCATGTATTAGGCTGAACTGAAAGTGCGTTTGGTTTATTACCTGGCGTGTCTCAGGGTGTGCGTTCGGTTTATTACCTGGCGTGTCTCAGGGTGTGCGTTCGGTTTATTACCTGGCGTGTCTCAGGGTGTGCGTTCGGTTCATTACCTGGCGTGTCTCAGGGTGTGCGTTCGGTTCATTACCTGGCGTGTCTCAGGGTGTGCGTTCGGTTTATTACCTGGCGTGTCTCAGGGTGTGCGTTCGGTTCATTACCTGGCGTGTCTCAGGGTGTGCGTTCGGTTTATTACCTGGCGTGTCTCAGGGTGTACGCTGAGGGAATGACCCAGAGGCCGAGGTCGACAGCGAACCAGGCGTTCTTGTCGTCGTTGGTGTGGCAGTTGAGGGCGGAGCTATCCCGACTCAGGATGTCCTCCAGACGCCCGTAGGGGAGGTTGCGGCCCTCTGATGATGTCACCACCACGAGGCCATAGGCAGCGGGGTTCACCCACTCATAGGCCGTCCTGAACAGAAAAGAAACGAGGCGTGATTAGATTTAACGTTTTGATTAACTTCCACCCTTAAAAACCAATAACTCAACAGTTTAAAGTCTTCATTTAACATCTTTAATAATAAACTGAATGGAGGAAATGTGAAATCCTAAAACATGGGACATTTACCAGGTTAGATTTGTTTGGAAATGTACAAAAATAACGTCAAACCAAACTGAATTCTGCCTTGCTCATTACCAACGATAAAGATTGACAGCTTGATGTTCTTACTTGGCGTTGGTTCCGACCCAGTAGATGATTCCGTTCTCGTCAAAGTCGTGTTGGTGTCTGAAGGTGAAGGTCTGTCCTTCCCTCAGCTTCCTCACGAAGACGAAGGACGAACGCTCAAAGTCGTACCACTGCTTCGCCACCTGGAGGATGAAGAAGAGGAGTAAAATGAGTGTTTTGATCTCTAACTAAAGTGTTAAACATCAGAGTTGTGTTTCGGGTTGTCCTCACCATCTTCAGCAGGTACTGCTCCAGAGACTCCACGGTAGCGAGCGGCTCCATCTTCAACATGCGACCCGTCCGGTCGATCAGGGCCGTCTCACCGGGCGCTCGCTCCAGACGGAACCGCAACCTCCTCGTCAAGATCTGACGAGCACAAACACCGTTAAAGTCAAGAGGTTTCTGCCTCAAAGAAGAAGGTAAACCAGGATCCAGACCACACGGTGGCTCACCTGCAGGTTGTATGAGGATCCTGGAGTGTCGTACAGGTGCAGAGGTAGACGTTCTATCGACTCCAGGACCGCTATCAGTTTACGGATTAAGGCAACAGCTGGTCGGCTGCAGACACACACAAACACAGTTCAACTTGTTTTTGTCTTTTTTATGATTGATGTTATTCTGCACTAAAGACATGTTCTAGTTCAGAGGGTCATGTTGCCTTATTAGACTGATTCAGTCTTTGGTTGACTTCCAGTTAATCTGGTTCCACCTTTTACAGCTGGACAGTTAACATCCTTCATTTATTACTGTCATTTATTCTGGTATCGGAGGGCAGAAGTGTTGGAGTGAAAAGTCGTCACAGAGAGCAGTGAGGCGAGATAATGATTTAGATTTGGAGGTAATGATGAAGGAACTCATGGTGTTTGTATGCAGGAAAGGAGACAGAAACAGTGGTGTAAAAGAAGAAGAAGAAGCTCGAGTTAGTTATTAAACTCTTTACAGTCGGCTGGTGTTTGGTGCCGTTACCTTTCATCGTCTTCATTCTCGCTGAAAGCCGCCTTAAA
This sequence comes from Anarhichas minor, assembly GCF_050575085.1. NCBI lineage: Eukaryota > Metazoa > Chordata > Actinopteri > Perciformes > Anarhichadidae > Anarhichas > Anarhichas minor. The sequence continues at coordinate 2,855,263 of NW_027466484.1, forward strand.
GACATTGATCCTCTCCATCAAAGGCTTACAATCATGTTTCAGGTCCAGGTCAACGCTCTGCACACAGACGGACAACAGAGATTAACACCCGACGTCTTTAAGGACAACGTTCTAATGTTTAAAGAACACTACTCACATTATTGAGGACGGTGAACAGAGCCTGGACCAGCCCGCTGCTGCACATCTCATATGGTGAAATGGTGTTTTCATCCTTCAGCACTACGATCAGGTTCTCCAGAGCCGTCTTCATCAGGTCCCTCCACGTGTTCTCCCCTTCAATGCACTGAGAACACAGAACGGAGACCGTTGAAAGCGATGAGTAAGACGCCCACGTTCACTTCCTGTTTGGGTCTCATCAGTCACAACATGTCCTCTGATTGGTCAGCCTTGATTACCGATCGACTACCAGGTTAATTCAACATGGATAACAGATTACAGACGTTACGGACCTTGTTGTCTTTACTAGCAGCTGTTGTGCAGTTCAATTCTACTTCCAGTTTACACCGGTACCAGCGTGGTCATGTGATGTTTGTTTTCAGGAATGTTAGTATGGACGTAGTCATCGTGACATCACTCATTGGTTTGTGGACGTTTTGAAGCCTTGAGTTCGGCAATTTCACCATCGCCATCTTGAATTATGGCTGTCGCCATGTTGTTTTTTTTATATCTCCAGTGAACAGGAAGTGACCATATCTGGACTGAGGAGGAGTAACGTAGAGACGCCGTATACGTCTCTGGTAGAGACCTGTCAATCACTGTGTAGCCCCGCCCTAAAGCATCCCCTGCTTTATGGTCTGTTTGACTCTAAATGGACCATAATTTACTAAATGAACAATCTTTTCCTGAACTTAAGTAGTTTTTGTTGTTTAAAGCTCACCGAGTTGTTTAGACTCATGTAACGAGTAACAGAGCTCCTGGATCTTAATAATGTACTAAATGAGCATCATGCCGTATTGAAGAAGACTTGAAACTAGAGATTGAGACCATAAACTCATGTTTACAATGTTTACTGAGGTAATAAATCAAGAGAGAAGTAGAGTCATTTTCTCATAGACTTCTATACAACCAGAGGAGTCGCCCCCTGGTGGTCAGTAGAGGGAATGCAGCTTTAAGGTGCTGGTGTACCTGTCTGTTGGTGTGCAGCTCCCAGGCCGACTCCAGCTGCGTGGAGATGTTCCTCAGCGTGACCACCACCCCTCGGGGCATGCTCTCCACGGCCTTGAAGTGGTCGTCGTACAGCTCCCTCGCCACGCTCTTCACCTTCTGCTTGGTCTTCTCCAGCTTGGACTTCAGCTTCCGGCCCCTCTTCCCCGTCCAGCCCGTCACAAACTCAGAGCCCAGCGAGGTCTCGGCGGTGAACGAGTGTTTGGTTCCTCGGTTGGACTCGAACACAAAGCCCGGCAGGTCCTCCTTCAGGATGGTGGCCTGCTGCCCGTCTGAGTTGTGGATAGCGATCTCGCCGTCCTTCAGGCAGGTCAGAGACCAGTTACCCACCGTCAGCTTACTGGGACCAACGCTGGACAGGATGGGCTGACTGGACGTCACTGGTTTCACCTGACTCCTCGCACGCTGGAGCTTCTCCAGGAACTCACTGCGAGACTCTGCAGGGAGGACAGAGGACGAGGAGGAGAGGAGGGAAAGAGAAGAGACACCAGAGGAAAAGAGAGGAGGGAAGGGGGAGGAGAGGGAGCGAGAGAAGAGGGGAGAGAAAAGAGAGGAGAGGGGGAGGAGGAGAGTAGAGAAGAGAAGACAGGAGGAGGAGTAGAAGAGAGGAGGAAAAGAAAAGAGGATAAGAGAGGAGGGGAGAGAGAGGAATTAGGAGAGGATAGAAGGAGGAGAAAAGGACGAGAAGAGAGGAGGAGGACAGGAGGAGAGGAGAGGAGAGGGATGAGGAAATGATGGGGAGGAGAGTTAAGAGGAAGGAGGAGAAATGGAAGAGGAGAAGACATCAGTTGAAGCAACAAAGACCCCAGAGAGCAGTAAGTGAGACCTGATCCATTGTGCCCCCTTTACCGGAGCTGTCCGACCCTCCCTCTGGACTTCCACTGGAGTACATGGTGGCCAGTTTCCCGTCCAGGATGAACCTGAACCAGCCGTTGGATCCGTTGGAGAGCTCCAGAGCGGCAGCATCGGACCAGATGTAGAGGCAGTCCCTCCCTCTGATGATGGACCAGTCCTTCCAGTGGTACGGCTTACCCTGCTGGATCTCCCTCGCGTCCTCCTGCGCCTCCTCCTCCT
>NW_027466484.1:2865000-2872500 GCF_050575085.1 Anarhichas minor
CACCTCCGGTGTCGATGGCGTCTATGAGAGCGTCGGTGTCTTTGCTACGGATACAGTCGATGAGCTGTCGGTGTGATCTCTCTCCAGAGCTGTCGAGGCGTCTCAGTCCGGGGATCCGACCCGTGGACCCGGCCGTGGACTTGGGCAACGCCTTGCGACCCTCGAACAGCAGAACCAGCAGGAGGTCCACCAGCCGCATGGTGTCCAGCACGCAGCGCTCGTCTCCACCCAGAGCGGACTCCATGGAGTCGGGCAGCGCCGAGCGCAGCAGGTCCTGAAGACAGGAGATGCTAACGTTAGCTCAGCTTGTTCCTCTGATAACTTAAGATCCAGACGTCTGATGCTAACGTTAGCTCAGCTTGTTTCTCTGATAACTTAAGATCCAGACGTCTGATGCTAACATTAGCTCAGCTTGTTTCTCTGATAACTTAAGATCCAGACGTCTGATGCTAACGTTAGCTCAGCTTGTTTCTCTGATAACTTAAGATCCAGACGTCTGATGCTAACGTTAGCTCAGCTTGTTTCTCTGATAACTTAAGATCCAGACGTCTGATGCTAACGTTAGCTCAGCTTGTTTCTCTGATAACTTAAGATCCAGACGTCTGATGCTAACGTTAGCTCAGCTTGTTCCTCTGATAACTTAAGATCCAGACGTCTGATGCTAACGTTAGCTCAGCTTGTTCCTCTGATAACTTAAGATCCAGACGTCTGATGCTAACGTTAGCTCAGCTTGTTCCTCTGATAACTTAAGATCCAGACGTCTGATGCTAACGTTAGCTCAGCTTGTTCCTCTGATAACTTAAGATCCAGACGTCTGATGCTAACGTTAGCTCAGCTTGTTCCTCCGATAACTTAAGATCCAGACGTCTGATGCTAACGTTAGCTTAGCTTACGTGAGTGACGAGCGGCGACCCTCTGCACAGCGTGGACAGCAGGCTGACGATGGTCGACACCTGGTTGCTCAGCTTGGAGTCCGGCGCCGAGGGGGCGCCGCCTGTCGAGGTCCGGCCGGGCTTACAGGAGGAGGCGGGGCCCGACGCCGTGCCGCCGGCGGCCGCCATGCGGGACAGCAGCTCCTCCGTCAGCCCGTGTTTGGCCAAAGGGGCGGGGTCTACGCCGCGGCGGGTGAACCTGTCGGCCAATGAGGCGAAGCAGCGCAGAGCACCATCCGATACCTTTGGGGGACAGGAAGTCGTTAGTTCTGCCGAAGAAAAAAACCCAGCTGATTAAAAACTAAAAACGTCGACTCGTGGGTTTACCTGGTGGTCCTCGTGCTTGAGCAGGCTGGACAGAGACTCCACGCAGGTCTCCAGAGACGAGTCCTGAGGCTCCATCTTGCTGCAGAGCCGGGACACCACAGACATGGCCGAGTGCAGCGTGTCTTTGTGGACTAGGTGGCCGCTGTCTCTGATGAAGCTCAGCACACAGTTCAGACCGCCGGCCTCGAACACGGCGCCAGACTCCCGGGTACAGATCAGCTCCAGCACCTAAAACAACACGCGTGTTAATAATAGTGATTATTGATACGAGTGCTCTTATCGGTTCTTTTTGATTATTGTTGTATGTAAGCAAATAATCTTTCTTGAGCAGCAACAACAGAAGTTCCAGAATCTTTCAAATACATTCTCAGCTAAACAATGATCTCAGTGATAATGTTTCATTGACGGACGGCTGCTCCACAATGTTCTGCACCACCACTAATCATCCCATCAGCTGTTTCACTTTGATATTGCTATTCGGGATGATCCGATGTTTTCAGTCCAGATATCAAGTGCAATCAATCATCTGTATGGAGATCACCCCCCCCCCCTCTCTCTCCAACAGCACACACAACATCTTCCTGTCTGAATAGAGAACACAGCTGTCCTGTGATGTGTATTAATAAACATCTGGCAGCACACGGTCGAGTCAGAGAAACACACACAGGCTGATCTCTGATCAGCTGTTATCTCCGTGTGTTAGACCACACACACTGTGATAGCAGAGAAACACACATGGCAGGATAACGAGATAAAAAAACACAGAAGCAGCAGAAACAGTCTGACGAGAGACGGGAGAGAAAAGTGGTGCAGGAAGTAAATGTCTCACCTGAGACTATGGACGCAGGTTAAGAGACAACCTGAGCCCTCAGCAAGCCTTTAAGTCGTGACTCTATAATCCTCAGTGAACGATGCATCCCGTTAATAAACAACGACCTCCACCTCCTCCCCCCCTACCTTCACACACTGCTCGGCCAGGTCTCTGCTGGTCCTGTTGTTGAGCTCCACCACCACCAGCCGGTTGCACAGCGCCTTGATGGCCCCGTCCACTCCCACGATCCTCCGTGTGCACTCCGCCGACACGTCCAGGTAGTAGGTGATGGCTCGGGCCGTGACCTCCAGCACGTTGTCCGGAGCGCTCTCGTCCAGGAAGATCTTACAAAGAGCCGGGAGGAACGTCCGAGGGGGACAGCTGGAGGAAAGAGATTTGCGTTATTGGCATGAACGTTTAGAAACGGTACTGCCAAAGCATCACAAAATTAAACATACAATAATACCAATACACAATAACATTAATACACATTAATATAACATCTAGATTGATTATTAATTATATATATATATATATACAGTGTGTGTGTGTGTAGGTCACTCACTGTCCCTCAGGTTGTGGCATATTAATACATATTGGGCAGCAAGGTATGCCCTATCTCCTTCTCCTATACTTCCTATCTCCTATACTTCCTATACTTCCTATCTCCTTGGAGTATTTTTAATTTTGAGATGTCACTAAATTTTTCAAAATCTGAAATTACAGAGTTGAATTTTTTAAAGTACATGTTCCTAATTTTATTGAATGTTTCGCATTTTAGGAGGAAGTGCGTCTCTCCATCTCCCCCCCCCTCTCTCTCCCCCCTCCCTCATAAGAACACTCACGTCTCAAAGCAGCGGTCCACGTTGTCAGACATGAGCAGCAGCATGCAGAGCTGCTCCAGAGCGATGAGCTGCATGTCCCGCTCGTCACCCTGCCCCATCTGCAGCCACTCCAGCAGGGTGTCTGGGTCCACGTCCGCCATGATGGCTAGCCTGCAGGGACATGTACCGTTCATTATGTACTCCTATCACGATATCCCAGCATGCACTGGGACTTCCACTCCACGTGGTTTTAAATACATTCATGAGGTCGGTTGTTTCTTTGGCAAATTTATTGCTGTCTAATAAAGTTATGAAACATTTGTTAATTTATTCCTTGAAGAACAGACTGAATCTCCTGAAACAGTTCTACCACTGATCCATAAAGAAATCCCAAAATATTTCAGACTTAAATGAGACGAACTCACAGACTCTCTCGTTCTTGGTCTGAAACTAGATTAAAATATCCACAAAGTTTGTCAACAAATTCATCCGGACAGTCGTAGAGAAGTTCTTGTTGACTAAAACGGTGTTAATGATGAAGTTTGATAGAGTCTAACATGGACACTACAGTGAGCTAACCGTAGCATGGTTTAGCTAACAGAAACACACAGCTTAGCTTCATCACTGTGACCCTCCAGTCAGCTGAAAGTCTGATAATGATTTCAGTCTGAAATATTAGATTATTTATGGATTTTGACGCCATTAGCAGCGATCCAAGAGAAAATGATTTGTGTTCAGGAAACAGTAGTTTAAATCAGACGTAAACAGAAACAAAAACACTATTTTGGCTCAAAAACTATTTTAGTAAATAACAAAAGTCATATTATGTGTCAAAGACGCCATCACTTCTTTATGTTCACGAAGAGGAGCTACATTCATGAAATGAAGATGATTTATTAAAAAGAGGTATTAACTTGTTAACACTTGAATCTGTTTGGGGGGGGGGACAGTTGAGAACCTATGCTCTAACAGATCTATCATCATCATCACATGACCTCTCACCTGGCTTCCCGTTGGCTACCCGGTCCGGCTCAGCGCCCAATCACTGCTCACAGTTCTGTTGCTGTTTGGGACTCATCCAACCAACCGGACGGAGGGAGAGTGGAAACACGGGCGAGAAGCTCTCACAGGGGTTTCTGGGACATGTAGTCTGATCACCTGCAAACAAACAAAAACAATGGAGACATTTAGATATGCAGACAGAGTACGGACCAATCAGGAGCTACTGGCAGATAAAGGGGAGGGGCTTAGGTGTGTGAGACGACTTGATTCATAACAGGTTAGCTTAGATGCTAATAGCATCAGTTCCATCACAACTGGATAGCAAAGAACGACACTGAAGGCTTTTCGACATGGAAAACTGGCTTTGGTTACACTTTGATTGACAGATGGTTCATCCAATCAGCTGCCACGTATTATTTTAAAGCAACAGTTTCTCGTGACGCCTTCTCTCCAATGCTTCTGTGGAACAAACATCTGGTTTCCAGACTCCACTACACCTGTGGTCACGCAGCCGGTTGGTGAAGACGTAGGACTAACGGTACGGTACCCACGGTCCTCATAAAAACAACAACAAACAGTCAAATGATCTGAAGCTCTATCCAGAAGTTCAGGACCCGTGGAGCTCATTTAGATCCATGTCAGCCACTCAGGACCTGAACTCTTCACATGGGTTTTTTCCCCTTCAAACAGGACTGCAGGTTATCGTAACCTCAGAGAAGGTTGAGAAGCACTAGATATGAAGAGCTGGTGATCAGCTGACAGGAAGGAAGGAAGGAGGAAACATCATTCAGTACAAAGAGGTTGAGGTGAAGGTAATAACACACTGGTGAAGCTTTTATCTCCTACTGTCATTGAACTAGTGGTCTGAATGAAGGACGTCTGACGTCTCTGTGGTGAATATTTCTACAAACATGTCGTCATGGATTCATGCAGACCAATGAGAACAAGGTGACATATTGTTGAGATGTTATCAACAGCTTCACATCTGTAACTGCTGGATCACAGAGGATTCTGGGAGTCTGTGAGGTACACATGTGATGATAGTCGGTGTTATTGGACCTACGTGAACAGCTTGGATTCTTCATGTTAATGTTACATTCAGAAAACTGACGGATCGTTTTAATTACAGATACATATGTTGGCCAGAAGATGCAGCAGAGAAATGATGGATCTGTCTGTCTCTGTGTGTGTCTATGTCTGTCTGTCTGTGTGTGTGTGTGTGTGTCTATGTGTCTGTCTGTGTGTCAGTCTGTCTGTCTGTGTGTGTCTGTCTGTCTATCTGTGTGTGTGTCTGTCTGTGTGTCAGTCTGTCTGTCTGTGTGTGTCTGTGTGTCTATGTGTCTGTCTGTCTGTCTGTGTCTATCTGTGTGTGTGTCTGCCTGCCTAACCTCACAATCTAGAAACCAATCATTCATAGATCAATAGAACTATTGATCGTTGTCTTGTTACACCTGTGGACAGGTGGTGGAGGTAACTGCTCCACCACCTGTCTCACATCTCCAAGCTAAGTTGATTAATCTATGATTAGTCGGTCTGCCTGTCTGTGAACAGGCTGTGCTGGACAGATCCTCTTGTCAACAGATTAATACCCCCCCCCCCCCGGATCAGAAGTGTGTCACATTCATTTTTCAAGACAGTGAAGAAGAACCGGGAGGTCTTTGTGAGTTCTTCTTCACTCACTTACAGTTGTATTGTTCCAGAACAAAAACATCTAACTGAGATGGACCGATCCAATCAATCACCAGCAGAGACACCATCACCACGTACCAGGTGAAGCTCTCACCTGAGACCAGAGACCAGACTGAGACCAGACCGTGAGACCAGACCGTGAGACCAGACCTGAGACCAGACTGTGAGACCAGACCCCCACTGGAGAAATAACCACCAACATGTGACCTTCCTCTTCCCTGATGAAGGTGTGCGGTCACCGTAGATTACCGGGACAGATGGAACAGCAGAAGTAGCCGGCGGGACGTTTTCTCTGTCCACTAACAACACGAGAGACGATCTACTGCTTCACTGAGTTCAAACAACAACAACATGCAGACACACAATCATTTCAGTTTGACTTTAGAAAACAGTGTTTCTCAGATTGATTGATTTAGCTGTGATTCAACATCACGTCTGTTTTAACCTGCGCTCACTTTTGTTTGGTAGCGTTTTTTAATGCTAGACTGTTTGTAGATTTCAGTTCAGCCTTTAACACCCTACAGGCTCATGTTCTCCTGAATACACTGCAGTTGATGAATGTCAACCCCCTCACTATTAAGTGGTACCACTCATTCCTCACCAACTGTACCCAGCAGGTCAGGGTGAACAGGACCTTGTCTGAACCCTTGACCATCAACACCGGCGCCCCCCAGGGGTGCGTCAGTTCACCAGTCCTGTTCACCCTGTACACTAATGAATGCACATGTAGCACTGCTAACAATTACATGATCAAGTGTTGTGATGATACAGCCATCCTGGGTCTCATGTCTGACACATCGGATACAGCTGTGTACAGACATGAGATTCAGAACTTTGTCCAGTGGTGCGACAAACACTTCCTCATCGTCAGGAAAACAGAGGAGATGGTATTCGACCCCAAATACATTGGAGACCACTCACCAGTGGTTATTCGTGACCAGAACATTGCACAGGTTGACTCCTACAGAGACCCGGGCATACACATTGACAATAAACTGACATGGGTGTTCAGGTGGAAAATGTCTGTACTAGGGTCCAACAGCGGCTACACTTCCTCCGAAGGCTGAGGGTCTTTGGTGTCAACCAGAAAGTCTTGCTCCTCTTCTACCACGCCATCGCTGAGAGCGTCCTGCGGTTTGGCATCTCGGCCTGGTTTGGCAACCTCAGTGTACAGCTGAAAGCCCAGATCACCCGGCTAACACAAAGAGCCATGAAAATCATGGGAGTCAGACAGCATCCCACACTCCAGGCCGTCTTTGATGAAACTATCATCAGACAGGCCCAGAAGATTATTTCAGACCCCACTCATATCCTCCACCCTGAATACCAGCTTCTTCCCTCAGGCAGACGCTTCAGAGTCCCCCAGTGCAGCTCAACCGCTTTAAGAACTCCTTTGTCCCCCTGTCCATCAAAGCCCTAAATGGCAAGCTAGCCAAAGCTTAACCCCTGTAACACCGATTTTTTATATCTTAACTACACACTACTGGTGCGTTGTACAATGGGCAGTGTGAAATGTGTTTGTTGGCTGGTGGCAGTCTTTGCAAGTACTGTAGGTACTGTGTGTGCGGGTATGTGCACTGGCGACAGTCTGTGTATGTAATGTATGTATGCAATATGTTATTTGTATTGTTTTTTAACAGCAGACACTGTACACTGTATGTATGTTTCCAAGACAAATTTCCTTCGCGACAATAGTCTATCTTATCTTGTTTTGTATTCAGGGTCTAATCCAGCTGTTCAACATCACAGTGACACACTGTAGGAAACAGATGTTCACCGTCATGTTTAACAGAAGAATGTCTGTGTCGCTGGAGAAACTCAAGTGTCATGTTGAAGACGTCAGTGTGCTTCAAATAAAGTGATCAGAACTATAAATAATAATATAACTTTAGCTCCCCTCATGTTATCTGGTGAG
>NW_027466484.1:2880000-2887500 GCF_050575085.1 Anarhichas minor
CCTGTGAGGGCCCTACAGAGAACACTAAAGTACGGAGGCCTGTGAGGGCCCTGCAGAGAACACTAAAGTACGGTGGCCTGTGAGGGCCCTACAGAGAACACTAAAGTACGGAGGCCTGTGAGGGACCTGCAGAGAACACTAAAGTACGGTGGCCTGTGAGGGCCCTACAGAGAACACTAAAGTACGGTGGCCTGTGAGGGCCCTGCAGAGAACATTAAAGTACGGAGGCCTGTGAGGGCCCTGCAGAGAACACTAAAGTACGGTGGCCTGTGAGGGCCCTGCAGAGAACACTAAAGTACGGAGGCCTGTGAGGGCCCTGCAGAGAACACTAAAGTACGGAGGCCTGTGAGGGCCCTGCAGAGAACACTAAAGTACGGAGGCCTGTGAGGGTCCTGCAGAGAACACTAAAGTACGGAGGCCTGTGAGGGCCCTACAGAGAACACTAAAGTACGGTGGCCTGTGAGGGCCCTACAGAGAACACTGAAGTACGGTGACCAGCGTCTCCACAGACTGAGCTGTGCTACTAAACCTTATGTTCATGAAACCAAGAAGACATTTTCAGAGTCATTAAGTCGATGAATACATTTCAGGTTTCCTGATTTATTTTTAATAAGCCTCTTGCGTTCCATTGTAGTCCAGTCACACGGTCCGCTGGGCCTCCTAGCTTCTCCGCTCCCCTCACTATTATTTAGATTTTCTCGGTTCTTTGTTTGACTTTGTCAGTACAAGCTATTACACATGTAATAAACAGGATCAACTTATCCTGTCTGTGCTGTATTGGTTTCATCAGACAGACTTGTTTAGGAGTTTCCTTCATTGCTCTTTGTCCTTGTAGCCTCTGCATGTCCCGGGAGTTCAGGACAACCACAAGACACAGAATCCGGTAGAGAACAGACTTTATTTTCACCGGACAGATGGCAGGATCGACACCAGCTGGCAGGCACACGTGTAGGCACAGGGTAGAAGACGGTACGGACTGACAGCCCAGGACTGCAGCACCAGGGTTGATATACTGCCAAGATGTGATTAGTGGAACCCGGGTCTGGTGTGTCAGCCTGCAGGAGGTGATCAGCTGGATTGTCTGCAGCTGTGCCCCAATCAGGGGTGTGGCCATGGGAGGTGTCTGGAGGCAGACAGAGGAAAGGGCGCCGGTGGACACCGGCTTGATTTGTGACACATGAAATGTCAGGTGGATCCTCATGGACGAGTTTCAGACAGAGGAATACTAAAGTACGGAGGATAATGGCACGGATCTCAAACGGGCCGATGAACCGGGGGGACATCTTTCGAGATTCGGTCCTAAAAGGGATATCCTTGGCGGAGAGCCAGACCTTTTGACCGACTTGATACTGCGGAGGAGGGGTGCGGCGTCGATCCGCCAGGCGTTTATTTTGGAAGGCTCTCCAGACCTGGGCCCTGAACTGCGGGCCGCGGTCTGAAACGATGTCCACTGGGATCCCATATAGACGGAACGCTGAGGGTCTCCTGAGCTGAGGGAAGCTTGGGCAGCGCGATGAAGTGAGCCGCCTTGGAGAAGCAGTTGACCACCCTAACGATGACCGTGTTCCCTTGAGAGGGCAGCAGACCTGTGACGAAGTCGAGGGCGATGTGGGACCAGGGACGATGTGGCACAGGAAGGGGTTGCAGCAAGCCGGTGGGAGGTCGGTGTGAAGTCTTACTTCGGGCGCAGGTTGAGCAGGCGAGGACAAATGCTCTTTGGCTCTAAAGGTCCTCCGAAGCAGGGTAATGGTCTGATGCCAGGGTGACAGGAGAACCGGGAGGTGTGCGCCCACTGGAGCACCTGGGAGTGTGCGGACAGGGGAACAAAGAGACCTCCGGGGTCTGACCGAGTCCGGAGAGCGTCCCGCGCCACCGATTCTATCTCCCAGGGGAGAGAGGCTGCCACACAGGCTGCTGGGAGGATGGTATCAGGACTGGAGGGTTGTACTCTTGATTCTAGTCTTGATTCTGGTCTTGATTGTACTCTTGATTCTGGTCTTGATTGTACTCTTGATTCTGGTCTTGGTTGTACTCTTGATTCTGGTCTTGATTCTAGTCTGAGTTTAGGAGGAAAGGTCCCCCCCGTTTCATAGACTCCGCCCCCTGCTTCCTGCCTTCCCACACACATAAATTGAAATGAAAGAGAAATAAAGACTTCTTACTCACTGGATTCATCTCATGTTTCATGACTTGTTACCACATTAAATAAACTAATAAAATAATATCATGCTTTGCTTTAAACTCATTTTATGACGTCACATTTATTTTTAAGGTAATACAACTAATACATATCGGAACTCTTTTATTTTAAGATCATTTTTTTTAAATAAGTAAATTTAAAAAACACCTTAAAGAGTAACTTAGCCCCTAAAAATCAGGTCTCTTCTCAACTCCAGGTAGTTTAACTCTCACCTGGCTGCAGTGATGTAACGGTGACATCACAGGTGGGCGTGGTTACAGGTGTGTCTTTAAACCTTTATAGCACTGAATCCACTTTAAGTTTTCATAAAAGTTTCAGACAAAAACAAAGACCTTCATCATCGTCACAAATCAAAAACACGTGAAACAGAATTAGAAGAAAAACATCTTTTATTAACTGGCTGCTGTTAGAAGACATGTTGACTCCTTCAGATCTCACCTGTACACTTCACAGGCTCATAAACTAATACAGGTCTTTTATTGTGACAGCTTTAACAGGAAATCATGTCAAATGATTTAATTCACAATAAAAGTCCTTTAAAACAAACTAACAGACACGATATCATGACGTCTTAGTGTTGTTAAACTAAAGTGCGAAAGAAGACTAAATTGTCCCTTCCAGGCCACCATATGCTTCAGGTGATCCTTCAGACGAAATAAAACTCAACAAATCAACATTTCACTACAAAAATAAAAACGCTCTTCTCTGTTATTGACATTCATTCATTCATCTACGTGACCTCTGACCTCCTTTTATTATTAGTGACGTACATAGAGACCATAATTCTTTCAAAATAAAAGCCTCCCTTTCATTGTCGGACCTGACGGCACAGCGCGGTGTGTGTTGCGTTGTACAACTGATTTTGAGATGCTCTCCCCTGATTGGTCGAGCTCACTGTTTACACTGTACATGTGTGCTTCAGGTGAAACAGTCAATTCTGGGATTAAACATTTCAGTGTCTGTTTATTGGAGCGATCGGGAAGTTTTGGAAAAATATGACCTCATCGTGCTGCATCATGAAAGTATTTTTTTTTTGGGGGGGGGGGGGGGGGTCTTATGTGGATCTAAAATATGATCACATGACAGGTTTGTAGTTGCTGACGCCTTCACTGTCTGTTCGTAAATCCTGAAACTTGGTGACGGTTGACGTTCTGTATTATTTTAAACTTGTTGTCTGTCTTTATTATATTTAGATTTTACAGTAATTTCGGTCATCTGATGTTTTTAAATGTGCTTCATGAAAACATTTAGAAATTTGAAATATGAGTAAAAAAATCTAAAATTGTCTTTGTAAAAATAAAAATGTGTGTGTCTGTGTTTGTGTGCATGTGTGTGTGTGTGCCTGTGTGTGTCTGTGTGTGTAGAATCAGGATGTTAATTTTGACTCTTTAGTGACCTCTAGTGGTGAGGACACAGAACAACAGCACTCACCCTTCAGCCAGCTGGCAGGAAACTACGGTGCCTTCAGGTAACGTAAAAAAAGACAGCGTCAGTGATTGGTTTGTCCCTTCTGGGCTCCTGTAGAAACTCTGTGACCGTAGACATTGATAATATCAGTGGAATATGAACGAGTGACTCTTCATGTTCATCATGAATCTAACAGAGATAAAGCTCTCCTCTCATTGGTTGTTCACTGATTATTGATCAATAACGTAGAGATGTGAGAGGAGTCACGGTCAAAGATGGCCGACGTCAACGCGTCACAAAGTCTCTGTGACGGTGCGTTCAGGTACACGCGGTTAAGACGGGATAATCCAAACCTCGGCCCCCTCACAGGAAGTTGGTCTTCAGCGTGATGCTGGGCGACGACTTGGCGGCAAGGTGACCGCTGCTCGCTTTGGCGTTCAGACTCTCCTGGTTTCCTTTGACGGCGGCTTCCAGACGAGACTTCAGGTGAGGAGACGAGGAGACGAGCGACCTGAGGAGGGAAGGAAATAAGAGTTTTATTTATTATTTATGAATATAGATTGTTGTTGTTGTTGTTGAGAATCTACAGAACAGAAGTTTGGACTTTAATAACTTAAAACATTCGTCATCAGGAGGCTCAGAGAAAAGTTACCGACTTCACTTGAACTCAGCGTCTCTTATTCCTCCTTATCTTTTTAAATGGGCTTTTATTTTGAAAAATAGCATCTATAAACAGCATAAAAATGTTTAATAAATGCTTTATAACACACACTGTAAGGGGATGCGTTTGTCAACATATATATATATATATATATATAAATATGATATATATAATTTAAATATATGCATATAAATCTCTACAGAGAGGAACCAGCTCTGGTACCTGAACACAGCAGAGTGTTGCGGGCCGAGACGCATCAGGTCTTTGAGCGCCGCCTCGTGGAGCGACCGGGACGCCGTGGGGGCGGAGCCTAGAGCGTTTTCATCCAGCAGGAAGGAGATGAGGAGCGGCAGCAGGACGGCCACCAGCTGAGGACCTGAGGACCAATAAAAACACTTCAGAACATGAAGCCTGGACTCAAAGTTCACCTGAAGAAACGTCAAAGTTTAAAAAACCTCTGAACCCAGAAACCTGACGGGATCTTTTCATCAGATTATCAACATTTCCAACAGTCCCTGAACGCATCACGTGTGACTAACACTTCTGTCAGAAAAAAAATCACCAAATCTGAACTTTAAAATATAAATAAATAAAATAAATAAATTAACCTTTTGAAGTGACCACATTCTGTACAAAACATTCAATGCAACTCCTGATCAGAACCGATCACAATGCATGCTGGGTACAACACATGAATATATATATATATATATATAAACACATAAATATATATATAAACACAGACCTACAGATCTGATCTAACTAAGTGACTGTTTCTGTGACTTCCTGTTTATTCTTTGAAGGCGGCTCTTTATTTTGGCTCCGCCCCCTGTCGCTCATCTCCAACCAACCAAACGACTCGACGTCAAAGAAATTCAATGTTTCCTTTTTGCTTCATGATTTATGGTTTTATAGTGAAATGTTAGAGTTCTCTCTAGTTCAGGAGGTTTCCCTCTTCTGGGTTCTGGACTCACGCTGAGACTGGTCTGCAGCCTGGACCAGAGCCTCCATGGACCGGACTCCCTCCAGGACCCCGAGCAGCTCCTCTGGACTCTGAGGACGACTCCTCTCCACCTTCTGAGGAGGACACGTCAGCTGATCAATACATTCAGCCATCACATCTTTTCAAAATAAAAGCATGGAAATATTCACATTTTATCAGGATGTTTGGTCTTTGTTATCTTAGATTTTATATTTTTGATTGATTCATATTTTCCTCGAGACCAAACTGAAGTGAATATTTGTGACAAATGAGACTAAGATGAAGTGATATTTAAAAAATATGACCATAAATATTTCTTCTTGAATTCACCAGCTTCACAGAACAGAAACTAAACTATTCCATGAAAACTAAAATCATTGTGGATGATATAAACATCCACAAAAGAGGAATACAATATAATTCAGTACCTGGAGGAATCGAACCAGCGGCGGTCCGAGTGCCTGGATGTACGGGACGGCCACGGTGGGCGGAGCCTGAAACACCGACGTCAACAGCTGATGACATCGACTCACGACCTGCAGCAGAGAGAACGAATAATTAACAAAAATGACATCATCAGATGTTTTACTTTTTGAGATGTTTTAAAACCACCATGAGGTCAGAATCTACGGGGGTCCAGGTTCAGAGGACTGATTAAGGATGTGGTCTCGGTTCTACAGAGCTTCCAGGTTGTTGTTCATTAGAGAGTACGTTTTAATGTGTCCATTCTAGACTGGATTCTGGTCTTGATTCTAGTCTTAGTTCTAGACTCGATTCTGGCCTTGATATTACTCTCTGGTAGTCCTGGTTACTCTCTGGTAGTACCGGTTACTCTCTGGTAGACCTGGTTACTCTCTGGTAGACCTGGTTACTCTCTGGTAGTCCTGGTTACTCTCTGGTAGTCCTGATTACTCTCCGGTAGTACCGGTTACTCTCTGGTAGTCCTGGTTACTCTCTGGTAGTACTGGTTACTCTCTGGTAGTCATGATTACTCTCTGGTAGTCATGATTACTCTCTGGTAGTCATGATTACTCTCTGGTAGTACCGGTTACTCTCTGGTAGACCTGGTTACTCTCTGGTAGACCTGGTTACTCTCTGGTAGTCCTGGTTACTCTCTGGTAGTACCGGTTACTCTCTGGTAGTACCGGTTACTCTCTGGTAGTCCTGGTTACTCTCTGGTAGTCCTGGTTACTCTCTGGTAGTCCTGGTTACTCTCTGGTAGTACTGGTTACTCTCTGGTAGTACTGATTACTCTCTGGTAGTACTGGTTACTCTCTGGCAGTACTGGTTACTCTCTGGTAGTCATGATTACTCTCTGGTAGTCATGATTACTCTCTGGTAGTCATGATTACTCTCTGGTAGTACTGGTTACTCTCTGGTAGTCCTGGTTACTCTCTGGTAGTCCTGATTACTCTCTGGTAGTACCGGTTACTCTCTGGTAGTCCTGGTTACTCTCTGGTAGTCCTGGTTACTCTCTGGTAGTCCTAGTTACTCTCTGGTAGACCTGGTTACTCTCTGGTAGTCCTGATTACTCTCTGGTAGTCCTGATTACTCTCTGGTAGTCCTGATTACTCTCTGGTAGTCCTGGTTACTCTCTGGTAGTCCTGGTTACTCTCTGGTAGTACTGGTTACTCTCTGGTAGTACTGGTTACTCTCTGGTAATACTGGTTACTCTCTGGTAATACTGGTTACTCTCTGGTAGTCCTGATTAATCTCTGGTAGTCCTGATTACTCTCTGGTAGTCCTGGTTACTCTCTGGTAGTCCTGGTTACTCTCTGGTAGTCCTGATTACTCTCTGGTAGTACTCACCAGCGGGTCTTTGGCGTACATGCTGGAGGTGAAGCGCTGCAGACTGAGTGCGTGCAGCGGCTCCACGTAGCAGACGTCTGGACCAGCAGACAGAAGGAAGATGGTCAGAGCGGAGAGGAGAGTGACGTGGTCCACCACAGAGTCTGAGGAGACACACACAAACACACTGAATACATAAGTAATGTTGTGTGTTGTGACAGTGTGTAGATGTAACAGTGTGTAGTCGTGTTGTGACAGTGTTGTGACAGTGTGTAGTCGTGTTGTGTGTAGTTGTGACAGTGTGTAGATGTAACAGTGTGTAATCGTGTTGTGTGTGTTGTAACAGTGTGTAGTCGTGTTGTGTGTAGTTGTGACAGTGTGTAGATGTAACAGTGTGTAATCGTGTTGTGACAGTGTTGTGTGTGTTGTAACAGTGTGTAGTCGTGTTGTGTGTAGTTGTGA
>NW_027466484.1:2892500-2912500 GCF_050575085.1 Anarhichas minor
GTCTTACCGGTGGACTCGTGCAGGCGTCGCTCCTGAGCCAGCGCAATGTCGAAGTGCGCCGGGTCGGCGGTCTCACACTGAGCAATGATGCGACACACACACTCCATGGCGAAGCGGCGCGTGGCCCAGCGGAGCGCCGTGAACGGGCCGCCGGACTCCGACCGAGCCTTGAACGCGGAGGAGTCGTCGTCTCTGGCGGGGTCCGCCTCCTCGTCCTCCTGCCTCGCCTCAACCGGAGTCCGACAGTCTGAAGAGAAGTCAGGAAAGGGAGTCGATTCCTGAGCTTAGAAACTCAAGGTCCACTTACTACCTTTACCGGAGCTTTAAACAGCATCTCAGGGTCTTCATCACTCTCATCTATTGTCCCCGTAGTTTCCAAAATCTCCAAACTTCATAAGATCACAACTAAGTAGGCGCCTTCTGCTGATGAAGACCATGAGACGTGGTTAAAAGCTCTCGAAAACGTACGCAGATGGAATTCAGATTTATTGTTGTTGTTTCTGTTTTTGACCTGGACAAGACATTTCAAGTTGCTACTTGAGGTTTGGAGTCCTTAATTGTAAATTAATGACAAAAGGTTTGTCAAAATTAAAAGGAGGTCACACTTTCACCTCCTTTTTTACTTTTGAACCTATTTAAAAAAAACTATTTACGCATTAATGAGTTCAAATCAAACATTGTTTCTGGAAGAGAATACTTTATATCGACCTCAGACCCTCAACTACTAAACAGTTTTTAGATATTATATTATCTTTTGAATTCGTTAATTCATTTAATCTAGTTACCTACACATTTGGACTTCTAGTTTTAAATAATGTGATGTCGGAAACAATAAGATGAATCATACAAACATTCAAATACATCGTGTCGGTCGTACAAACCGTCACCAGGTCAGTTAAACTGACATGAAGTCAGATGATCTGATAATTAGTATACGTGACGTGTTGAACACACCGGTGGTCGCAGAAAGGACGTCCTTGCAGAGTTTGAGCCAGTGTCCCAGTTTGCCGCTGGTGGCGCTGGACGCCATCATGTGGACCAGAGTCTCCTGGATGTCCCTCCTCAGACCGGGATCTGACTCCCGGTCCAACAGAGTGAACAGGGCTCCTTCCAGACCCACCTCCTTTATGGTGACGTCTGCAGAGGGAGGAAGAGGAGGGTTAGGACGAACATGTGAAGAAGTAAAACACGAGGAAAACCAGAATATATGATGTAATGCTTTATAAAGTCTAATAGTTAAACTTCAGAATTAAACAATAATGAAGGTCTCTCTGTCTAGATTTAAAGGTCCAGCGTGTAGCAGAAATGGAATATAATAATAATAATAATAATAATAATAATGTTCTTTCGTGATAATAAGAATCGTTGTTTTGGTTACCTTAGAATGAGCCGTTTATATCCACATACGGAGCCGGCCGCCATGTTTCTACAGAAGCCCAGAAGGGACAAACCAAACACCGACTCTAGAGAGAAGTTTCAGTTGGTTGCAATCTGCAACCTCACCACTAGATGGTGCCAGGTCCTCCACACTGTACCTTTAAGATCAGTGGACGCTTTTAAAAAACAGCTCACCTGTTCGGACTTCCCTTTGTGTGATGTTTGATCGGCTCTTATTTCGATTTATTTCGATTTTCTTTAGGTCTGTATTCATGTTAGTCACCATATTTCCTTTGTGAGGCACTTCGTGACATTCTGCTCTTGAAGGTGTTACTACAATAATATAATACTGTTATATATAATATAATATATAATATAATAATGTTAATAACTTATTTGAAATGTTGTGATTTCTGGGTTTGGAAGAGTTGAAATAAATGTAAGAGGTCATTAGACAAATGAATCACAACTATCACACCGTTATACTGTTTGTTTGGTTAAATCTTTGCATTATTGTTTAGTTAGTTCATTGAATATTATTCTATTTTATTGTATATATTGTGCATTTTTATATTTCATATGTTTACTCTGTTGTTTTTATTGCTTTACCTGTATTTATAAATCTATGTAATTAAGTTCAGTATTGTTTCTTCAAACAAAACGTCCGTCTCACCCAGCTGCGTGTTGTCTCGTCTGGGCAGCTCTTTGACGAGAGTCACAGCGTGTTCACAAACCTCCAGAGCTTCACGCTGGACCAGCTGACGCAGACACGACACCACCGACCCACGTAGACACAGGTAGGAACTACACAGGTGAGCCTGAGAGAGAGAGAGACACAGAGACACAGAGACACACACACACACACACAGGAGTCAACAGCAGAACTCCATCAACAGGTCTCATCAGAGGAAACATGCAGCTTCACAGTGTTTCCTCCAGACTCACAAACTAAACTTTGTTCACATTGAAGTGTGTATGAAGAACTGTGGATATATTTTAAACACCTCAAAGATTCTACATCAGTTATATTTTAGGATATTTTCTGTTCTCGTCAAACACACCAGACTTCATTCATAAAAGCAGTGATTTGACCTCAGAACTCAGGAGCTTCTGGTCTCTCGTTGCCTCCATCGGTTAGTTAGTTGGTGTCATTGAGTGACTTTGGTGTTTTAAAGCGTTAGTTCACATTCATTAAAGTCTTGTTCATCAAAGCCTTTTCATTTCATTGAGAGTGTTTGTAGAAATTGATTTTAGAACTATTACTTTATATTCTGGAGGAGACATTACTGAGCAACTACACTCAGGAACAGAGGGAGGAGCTGAAACAGCTTTATATTCAGGATTTAAACTCAGATACTCGTGGAACCGTCTCTTCAAGGCTTCACATAATGAGCATTCCCAAATGTTCCCAAAACTCAAGGTGATGTTCAAGTTTTAAAAAAACGAACACAAAAACATTCTCACAACGTAGAAGATCTTTCTGCATAAAAAAACAATGTATTGATTATCAAAACATTCTGTACATTATCAAGAAACCGAAGCAGTAACAGCACATTATTCTGTGTAGAATAATAATAATGTGGTCACGTTGTTGTGATGTCATGATGATGAGCTGAGAGATCATTTCACATTCATGGATCAGATTAACAGGATGAATTTTAATCATAAATAACACATTCAATTCACTTTTTTCTGGAGGAAACACAGACACAAAAACAGCCAGCAGGAAGCAACACGGTGGTGTTATTGAGTTAGCCGTCAGTCTGCAAAGCAAACTATGTGAAAGTAAACTGCAACAGAAAAAACGTTAACCAACAACAGTGAGTTAATACGATACCAAACAAAGGAAGATGTTAAAAACAGCAGAGTGTTGAGGGAGAACCACGCTGAAAATAAAAGTGAGACAAACAGCAGCTTCAGGCCTTTTGAGAGAAAACCTACCAACATGGAATAATCCAACAAGATCTCCTGCAAGACACAACACAGGGTCAAAACACACTCACAGCTTACTGTGTAGGAGTTCAGGTGTAGTTTATGTGTAGTCCAGGTGTCGTCAAGAGGTTCAGGTGTAGTTTATGTGTAGTTCAGGTGTAGTTTATGTGTAGTTCAGGTGTAGTTTATGTGTAGTCAAGTGGTTCAGGTGTAGTTTATGTGTAGTCCAGGTGTAGTCAAGAGGTTCAGGTGTAGTTATGTGTAGTTCAGGTGTAGTTTATGTGTAGTCAAGTGGTTCAGGTGTAGTTCAGGTGTAGTCAAGTGGTTCAGGTGTAGTTTATGTGTTGTTCAGGTGTAGTGAGGTAGTTCAGGTGGAGTTTATGTGTAGTTCAGATGTAGTGAGGTGGTTCAGGTGTAGTTCAGGTGTAGTTTATGTGTAGTCAAGTGGTTCAGGTGTAGTTCAGGTGTAGTGAGGTAGTTCAGGTGTAGTTTATGTGTAGTTCAGGTGTAGTGAGGTGGTTCAGGTGTAGTTTATGTGTAGTAAGGTGTAGTTTATGTGTCGTGAGGTGGCGTTTATGTGTAGTTCAGGTGGAGTTTATGTGTAGTCAAGTGGTTCAGGTGTAGTTTATGTGTAGTGAGGTAGTTCAGGTGTAGTTCATGTGTAGTTCAGGTGTAGTCAGGAGTACTTACACAGAGTGCAGGTACTAGGCTGGCCAGGTTGATGTGTGGAGGTGAGAACATGTGCAGCTGCTGCAGACAGGAAATGGATCTGGCCTGAACCAGAGAGTCTGGAAAGTCCTGCATCACCTCACATCCCACCAGACAGGTGGAGCGCAGACCGGATACTGCTGCACCTTCACCTGATGGACACAACACATCATTCACCTGTTACACCTTCACCTGATGGACAACACATCATTCACCTGTTACACCTTCACCTGATGGACAACACATCATTCACCTGTTACACCTTCACCTGATGGACAACACATCATTCACCTGTTACACCTTCACCTGATGGACACACATCATTCACCTGTTACACCTTCACCTGATGGACAACACATCATTCACCTGTTACACCTTCACCTGATGGACACAACACATCATTCACCTGTTACACCTTCACCTGATGGACAACACATCATTCACCTGTTACACCTTCACCTGATGGACAACACATCATTCACCTGTTACACCTTCACCTGATGGACACACATCATTCACCTGTTACACCTTCACCTGATGGACACACATCATTCACCTGTTACACCTTCACCTGATGGACACAACACATCATTCACACCTGTTACACCTTCACCTGATGGACACAACACATCATTCACCTGTTACACCTTCACCTGATGGACACAACACATCATTCACACCTGTTACACCTTCACCTGATGGACACAACACATCATTCACCTGTTACACCTTCACCTGATGGACACAACACATCATTCACACCTGTTACACCTTCACCTGATGGACACAACACATCATTCACCTGTTACACCTTCACCTGATGGACAACACATCATTCACCTGTTACACCTTCACCTGATGGACACACATTCACCTGTTACACTTTCACCTGATGGACACAGGTGTGAGGCGGGCGGTACCTTGCAGGTCGGGGCCCAGGCAGGTGATGAGGGCGTGCAGGCAGCGTCCCAGGCTGTGGTGCACCTCTGGGTGGGTGGGCGGAGCCGACAGCAGCAGCCGGAGCACCAGGTTGAAGGACGGCTCGGCGTGAGCGCGGTACAGACCGCCAGACAGGTCGACAACCAGAGACAGACTGTGGAGAGACCAGGTCTGCAACACACACACACGCACGCACGCACGCACGCATTTTGGGGTTAAGTGTTTTGCTCAAGGACACATCGAGATGCGACTAGTGGAGCCGGGGATCGAACCGCCGAACCTCTGATTGAAGGACGGCCCTGCTCTCCACTTAGCCAAAGTCGCCTGCGACTGTGTTCTGCGTGTGTGTATGTGTGTGCGTGTGTACCTGGACCTCAGGTGAGGTGCTGTCCTGGCTCAGAGTGAACAGGACTCCCAGACAGGTGGACAGGTGTTGAGGTGAGCCGATTCCTCCGGTGTAGCGGTGCAGCGCCCCTAGAGCCAGAGAGAAGCCGCTGCGAGACGCCGCGTCACGAGCCGTCTTCAGCCTGAGAGACGTGAAGAGGAGTTTAACGAACTGTTTGTGTTCATATTGTTCATATTGTTTACTATTACAGTCCTACAAATGACCCACGTAGCACAGAACTCCAGCAGGAAGGATTTTGTATATCGTTGTTTTTTTCTTGAAGCTAGTAATTAAAATATCACATAACATTGTTTCGGACTTTCAGGTGTGAAAAAGTATTATATATATTTTTAGACCAAATAACAAAAACACTTCAACCTGACCAGGTTATGTATATATATATATATATATACACACATGTATATATATATACATGTATATATATATATACACACACATGTATATATATATACATGTATATATATATATACACATGTATATATATATATATACACATATATATATATATATACATACATATGTATATATATATATATATACATACATACATACATACATACATATGTATATATATATATACATACATATGTATATACATATATATATACGTATATATATATATACATATATATACGTATATATATATATATACATATATATACGTATATATATATATACATATATATACGTATATATATATATACATATATATACGTATATATATACATATATATATATACATACATATATATATATACATATGTATATATATATACGTATATATATATACATATATATATATATATATACATATATATATATACATATGTATATATATATACGTATATATATATACATATGTATATATATATATACGTATGTATATATATATACGTATATATATATACATATGTATATATATATATACGTATATATATATACATATATACATATATACACGTATATATATACATATATACATATATACATATATATACGTATATATATACATATATACATATATACATATATATACGTATATATATACATATATACATATATACATATATATACGTATATATATACATATATACATATATACATATATATGTAGAGCTCTCCGGCAGTGAGAGTCCACTCCTCTCCTCTGATTGGTTGTATATGAGCGTTAGGCTCCGCCCACCTGTCTAAGCAGAGCTGTGACACAGACACAGTGAAGTTTGGGTCCCCGACCACCTGAACCAGCCGAGCTACACCTTCAGCAGCCAGACACCTGAGCAGAGGACTCAGGCTCCCCAGGGCCGCCCACAGGAGGAGCAGGGCCGGGGGGCGCACCTCCTCGGGCACCAGGAGGCCCCGAACACCGGCCTGGTGCTGAGGAAGAGGAGGAGGAGGAGGACACGGTTATGTACTACTACTACTACTACAAACACACAGTGTTCAGGAGACATCCTGGTACAGGTGATAGTGGTGCAGTACCTTGAGCAGACTGCAGAGAGCAGCACACACGTGAGTCTGGACCGTCTGCTGTCGTTGACCCTTCAGCTGGTTCACTGATTCTACAAACTGCTCCAGGATCTTCACCCTGAGGAGGACCAGCAAAGACCTCATCCACTGGTTTACAAAGATGGGTTGACCTGCACTGGTTAACCTGTTCTAGTTGACCAGTACTGGCTGACCTGCACTGGTTGACCTGTTCTAGTTGACCAGTACTAGCTGACCTGCACTGGTTGACCTGTTCTAGTTGACCAGTACTAGCTGACCTGTTCTAGTTGACCAGCACTAGCTGACCTGCACTGGTTGACCTGTTCTAGTTGACCAGCACTAGCTGACCTGCACTGGTTGACCTGTTCTAGTTGACCAGCACTAGCTGACCTGCACTGGTTAACCTGTTCTAGTTGACCAGTACTAGCTGACCTGTTCTAGTTGACCAGGACTAGCTGACCTGCACGGTTGACCTGCACTGGTTAACCTGTACTAGTTGACCAGTACTAGCTGACCTGCACTGGTTGACCTGTTCTAGTTGACCAGTACTAGCTGACCTGCACTGGTTGACCTGTTCTAGTTGACCAGTACTAGCTGACCTGTTCTAGTTGACCTGCACTGGTTGACCTGTTCTAGTTGACCAGCACTAGCTGACCTGCACTGGTTAACCTGTTCTAGTTGACCAGTACTAGCTGACCTGCACTGGTTGACCTGTTCTAGTTGACCAGCACTAGCTGACCTGCACTGGTTGACCTGTTCTAGTTGACCAGGACTAGCTGACCTGCACGGTTGACCTGCACTGGTTAACCTGTACTAGTTGACCAGTACTAGCTGACCTGCACTGGTTAACCTGTTCTAGTTGACCAGTACTAGCTGACCTGCACTGGTTGACCTGCACAGTTGACCTGTTCTAGTTGACCAGCACTAGCTGACCTGCACGGTTGACCTGCACTGGTTAACCTGTACTAGTTGACCAGTACTAGCTGACCTGCACTGGTTGACCTGTTCTAGTTGACCAGCACTAGCTGACCTGCACTGGTTGACCTGCACGGTTGACCTGTTCTAGTTGACCAGCACTAGCTGACCTGCACTGGTTGACCTGTTCTAGTTGACCAGCACCAGCTGACCTGCACTGGTTGACCTGTTCTAGTTGACCAGCACTAGCTGACCTGCACTGGTTAACCTGTTCTAGTTGACCAGTACTAGCTCACCTGTTCTAGTTGACCAGGACTAGCTGACCTGCACGGTTGACCTGCACTGGTTAACCTGTACTAGTTGACCAGTACTAGCTGACCTGCACTGGTTGACCTGTTCTAGTTGACCAGTACTAGCTGACCTGTTCTAGTTGACCAGCACTAGCTGACCTGCACTGGTTGACCTGTTCTAGTTGAGCAGCACTAGCTGACCTGCACTGGTTAACCTGTTCTAGTTGACCAGTACTAGCTGACCTGCTCTGGTTGACCTGTTCTAGTTGACCAGCACTAGCTGACCTGCACTGGTTGACCTGTTCTAGTTGACCAGTACTAGCTGACCTGCACGGTTGACCTGCACTGGTTAACCTGTACTAGTTGACCAGTACTAGCTGACCTGCACTGGTTAACCTGTTCTAGTTGACCAGTACTAGCTGACCTGCACTGGTTGACCTGCACGGTTGACCTGTTCTAGTTGACCAGCACTAGCTGACCTGCACGGTTGACCTGCACTGGTTAACCTGTACTAGTTGACCAGTACTAGCTGACCTGCACTGGTTAACCTGTTCTAGTTGACCAGTACTAGCTGACCTGTTCTAGTTGACCAGCACTAGCTGACCTGCACGGTTGACCTGCACTGGTTAACCTGTACTAGTTGACCAGTACTAGCTGACCTGCACTGGTTGACCTGTTCTAGTTGACCAGCACTAGCTGACCTGCACGGTTGACCTGTTCTAGTTGACCAGCACTAGCTGACCTGCACGGTTGACCTGTTCTAGTTGACCAGCACTAGCTGACCTGCACTGGTCGACCTGCACGGTTGACCTGTTCTAGTTGACCAGCACTAGCTGACCTGCACGGTTGACCTGCACTGGTTAACCTGTTCTAGTTGACCAGTGCTAGCTGACCTGCACTGGTTGACCTGCACTAGCTGATCTGCACTGGTTGACCTGCACTGGTTAACCTGTACTAGTTATCTCAGTTACCTCTGAGCAGAGATGACGTGGGGGTAAAGCGTTCCGAAGAGTCGGACGGCGGCGGCGGTGAGAGCGACGGGAGGAGGAAGAGGAGCAGGAGCTTCATCGCTCGTCTCACACAGACTGAAGACGTCGTTGTCCAGCGAGGCTCCTCCCACACTGCTGCCGTGGAGCTACACACACACACACACACACACACACACACGTCACCACAGAGTTCTGTGCCGTATACAGTTAGCATCCCGCTAGCATCCCGTCACCTGCTCCTCGATGTATCGGTGGTCGGTGGCGTGGAGGGCGGGGCCGACCAGCTGCAGGTCGTCCTGGTGACAGAGGGGGGGCAGCAGGGTGAGCTCTGAACAGGGCTGGTTGAGGTTGTCCTGACCGGACAGATCTGAGACCAGCTGGTTCATCACCAAACCAAAACTCTCTGCAGGAGGAGGAGAGGAAGAACTGAACACACAGGAACTCAAGAAAGACACGGGGAAACATTACAGTATTTTATTATAACAAAAGAAGTGAGAAAAACACAAGACAAGAAAATAAAACATGAAAGATCTGAAGGGAAAAAACAAAAAGGAAGGAAAGAAAGAAAGACAGAAGAAGAGAGAGAGAAGGAGGTGTGTAGTTACCTTGGTAGGTGTGAGGAGGCAGCAGAGCGAGCAGCTCATAGACCCTCAGTCTGTAGACCAGAGACCAGCTGAAAACTGAACCTCCATAAGACCGGAGGAGAGACGGCAGTCTGGAGAGAGACACACACACACACACACACACACACACACACACACACACACACACACACACACACACACACACACACACACACACACACACACACACACACACACACACACGTCTCAGGTATATATCAGGTTCTGGTTCTGAGTGTGTTATCTGGTGGGACTTACCTGGTGAGCAGAGCCACAGCACAGACCAATGGGGTGAGCAGACGGTTGATGATGTCATCGGTGACCAGATCCCTGCAGTGCAGCAGCAGGTTCTTCATGGCTGCTCAGACACAACAACACAACACGATGTATTAGTGATTTACAGGTTTACAGGTGAGTTAATGTCCTCTAATCAATACTTTAAAGTGGATTTTTCAACCTGGACTCGATTTGGCCTTCGCCATCTTGTTTTTTATAACCAGTGAACAGGAAGTGACCATATCAGGACTGAGGAGGAGTGACGTAGAGACGACGTATACGTCTCTGGTACAGACCTGTCAATCACTGTGTAGCCCCGCCCTAAAGCATCCCCTGCTTTATGGTCTGTTTGACTCTAAATGGACCATAATGTACTAAATGAACATCATGCTGTATTGAAGAAGACTTGAAACTAGAGATTGAGACCATAAACTCATGTTTACAATGTTTACTGAGGTAATAAATCAAGAGAGAAGTAGAGTCATTTTCTCATAGACTTCTATACAACCAGAGGAGTCGCCCCCTGGTGGACATTAGAGAGAATGCAGCTTTAACACGTGAAGCTTTGGATTCACGTAAGGAACCGGAGGTTTGTCTCCTGGTATATTATGAGTAATTCTTCACAGGCAGACAGACAGACAGGTGTTGGGCACACTGACCACTGAGCGCCCCAGCACGTCCCTCCAGCGTAACCTGCCACGTGAAGTAGTCCCCTCGTCGCAGCTCCATCTCCTGCTCCCTCAGAGAAGCAGGAAACACACAACGCCACAGGAGGAGGAGACGGGGGAGGTGGTGCTCCACAACAGCTGGGCCTGGACACACACACACAGATTAAAGACATCAGCTGTAGTGCTAGTGTGTCTACAAGCTGTTGTCAATAAAGTTTTACCTAAAGTGATGAAAGAGGAGATGAGCAGCCAGCCGGTCTGAGTCCTCTGAAGAGAGATACGACTGTTCTGAGAGGCTGAACGCAGGAGGTCTTCAGCCAGAGACAGAACCACCTGTACACACATACACACACATATAACACACACATATATATCACACGCACGCACGGCGCATGTTTTACCCACCGTGCCTCTGGAGTGTGGTATTCCCAGGGGGCAGTGCTGCACCGCGGCCACCAGGGCGGCGACGGCGGCCCCGTACCCGACCACGGCCTCGGGGGAGGACTTCAGCGCCACCAGCCGCTCGGTGCAGCGGTCCAGCAGAGAGGAACACTGAGACGGCACCGCGACGGCAACGCAGCGGAGACACCAGGCAGCAGCCAGAGAGGAGGAGGACGGGTGGAGGAGGACGGAGATCACCGTGTCCACCAGGGCTGAGGGGAGGAGAAACAACACATCAGACCAGGAGGAGGAGGAAGAAGTGGGAGAGGACGAGGAGGAGGACGGAGATCACCGTGTCCCAGGGTTCATACACATTTTGACCAATTGATTTCCATGACTTTTCCATGACTTTAAACCAAATTTCCATGACCAAACATTTTGTGAAATCTCGGTGTATACATGAAAAAGTGAGAAAATGTATTTAAACTAACAATGAGAATTCCAAAGCATCCAGTCTACCTTAAATGACACAAACGAATGAGAGATAATAGTTTGATTAAAAGAATAAACATTTATAAATATACTCTGGTTGACACTGACACATCAATAAGAGCTTTAGTAGGTAGCAGCATCCAGCTAGTGCACATGTTGCTTTCCCTTTTGTAGTGCAAATTATTCATTGAACCCTGTTACTGTACGGCTTCATATTAACTTCCACTGTTACTGTACAGCTGTTAGAATTGTGGCCTATCTTCTATTTGCAATTAATATGCATTCAATCCAGTTCAATTATTTAAATGAAAATGATAATCTACTCTGGCTAAAGTAGCTTATCAAGAGTAAAATAATAGCTGTGATCTATACACACCTCTGCATTAGCAACCTGCTGAAATGAAGGTACAGGCACCTTAACCCTCTCATTACTTCAGGGTTCTTGAGAGCAACGTGGGACTGTTGGGACTGTTAGTACAGTGGCTGTGGTCATCACAGTGAACAGTGTGAACAGTGTGATGAGAGGACATGTGAGCCCTTGTTGCTGTAGTTCATCTCCTTGGAGCAGAGGCTGCATTTAGCATAGCCTGCCTTATCAATGTATTTAAAATACTGTAACAGCAGGAAGCTGTACTCACGTCTGTTTAGACCTCCACCTTTATCCAGGCCCAGCTCCACCTTTATCCAGGCCCAGCTCCACCTTTATCCAGGCCCAGCTCCACCTTTATCCAGGCCCAGCTCCACCTTTATCCAGGCCCACCTCCACCTTTATCCAGGCCCAGCTCCACTCATATCTCAGCCCTGCGTCAAGCTGCGCTACAAATAGCCTCCTCTCCCTGAAGCTCTCTGACCTCATCATCTCATCAGTATCTGGGCCTCATGTTTCGTGGTCATAAAAGTTATTCTGACCACGAAATCATCCTCATTCTACTTTGAGTTAAACAAAACAACCTGCAACCAGATGCGCTGGTGTTCCGGTTTAACGTTAATGAGTGACCGCGTGAACTGAACCGGAACACGGGGGGGCTGCATGTTTCATCACGTTACGTTTTTTCCTTCTAAATCGCGATAATGATGAACGTTAACAGTCGACAAAGTTCCGCATGCAGTGGACGTTAACTTAACCCAGCAAGTATGAACGATAACGGAACATAACGTAACTCAAACTGTAACGGAGGGAAATGAAGATGCTGTAGACATCTGAACGCTGATTGGCCAAGACTCAACACATCAAAGATGTTCTATTGTGAAGATCACGACATCACATTTTCTCCTCGTCTCACTCCAATCTGAGAAACGCTGGCTGACAACTCAGCGTAAATGAACGACATGAAAATATGAATATAACAAATTTCCATGACTTTTCCAAAACTTTTGGGATTTTATTTTTTTCCATGACTTTTCCAGGCCTGGAAATAACCATTTTAAAATTCCATGACTTTTCCAGGTTTTCCATGACCGTACGAACCCTGGTGTCCACCAGGGCTGAGGGGAGGAGAAACAACACATCAGACCAGGAGGAGGAGGAGGAGGGAGATCACCGTGTCCACCAGGACTATAATAAACTTTGAATAGTTAATAAACTATTTTAAGCCTCGATTTGACTGCATTTACTTACAGAGGTGTTCGTCACACATGATGTGTTCAAGACGATAAATGGTGTAGTTAATGTTAATGTTAAAAGAAAACACGGTTTTAAACCTGTTCACCTCCTCTGATCCCAAACCTCCTCCTGAATCATTGGTAATGATGTGTGTGTGTGTGTGTGTGTGTGTCAGACCTGTGCTGCTGTCGGTGAGGAGGGGGGCGGCGGTGGATCCCAGTCCCTGAATGAGTCCTCCCAGTTCCAGCAGACAGCAGACCAGCACGTGTTGACTGGAAGAGACGTCTGCAGACGAAACTCTGGTCTCTACGTTCCCTTCAGTCAGAGCAGAGTCTAGAGAGAGAGACAGAGACAGAGAGAGGGAGACAGTGAGACAGAGACACAGAGAGAGAGACAGAGAGAAACAGAGAGACAGTGAGACAGAGAGACAGAGAGAGAGAGACAGAGAGACAGAGAGAGAGAGACAGAGAGAGAGAGACAGAGAGACAGAGAGAGAGACAGTGAGACAGAGAGGGAGACAGAGAGGGAGACAGAGAGACAGAGAGAGACAGAGAGACAGAGAGAGAGACAGAGAGACAGTGAGACAGAGAGAGACAGTGAGACAGAGAGACAGAGAGAGAGACAGTGAGACAGAGAGAGACAGAGAGGGAGACAGAGAGACAGAGAGAGAGAAAGAGAGTGAGACAGTGAGACAGAGACAGTGAGACAGAGAGACAGACAGAGAGAGACAGAGAGACAGACAGTGAGACAGAGAGAGAGACAGTGAGACAGAGAGAGACAGTGAGACAGAGAGACAGTGAGACAGAGAGACAGAGAGAGAGACAGTGAGACAGAGAGACAGAGAGAGAGACAGAGTGACAGAGAGAGAGACAGAGAGAGAGACAGTGAGACAGAGACAGAGAGAGAGACAGTGAGACAGAGAGACAGAGAGGGAGACAGAGAGACAGACAGAGAGGGAGACAGAGCGACAGAGAGAGA
Source organism: Anarhichas minor (assembly GCF_050575085.1). Taxonomy (NCBI): domain Eukaryota; kingdom Metazoa; phylum Chordata; class Actinopteri; order Perciformes; family Anarhichadidae; genus Anarhichas; species Anarhichas minor. The sequence continues at coordinate 2,906,563 of NW_027466484.1, forward strand.
GACAGAGAGACAGAGCGGGAGACAGAGAGGGAGACAGAGAGACAGAGAGAGACAGAGAGGGAGACAGACAGAGAGGGAGACAGAGAGAGAGACAGAGAGAGAGACAGTGAGACAGAGAGAGACAGAGAGGGAGACAGAGAGGGAGACAGAGAGACAGAGAGGGAGACAGAGAGGGAGACAGTGAGACAGAGAGTGAGACAGAGAGACAGACAGAGAGAGACAGTGAGACAGAGAGAGACAGAGAGACAGAGAGGGAGACAGAGAGAGAGACAGAGAGGGAGACAGAGAGACAGAGAGAGAGACAGAGAGAGACAGAGAGAGAGACAGTGAGACAGAGAGAGACAGAGAGGGAGACAGAGAGAGAGACAGTGAGACAGAGAGACAGAGACAGAGAGAGAGACAGAGAGAGACAGAGAGGGAGACAGAGAGACAGACAGAGAGGGAGACAGAGCGACAGAGAGAGAGACAGAGCGGGAGACAGAGCGACAGAGAGAGAGACAGAGCGGGAGACAGAGAGGGAGACAGAGAGACAGAGAGGGAGACAGAGAGAGACAGAGAGGGAGACAGAGAGACAGACAGAGAGGGAGACAGAACGACAGAGAGAGAGACAGAGAGAGAGACAGAGAGACAGAGAGGGAGACAGAGAGGGAGACAGAGAGACAGAGAGGGAGACAGTGAGACAGAGAGGGAGACAGTGAGACAGAGAGAGAGACAGTGAGACAGAGAGACAGACAGAGAGAGACAGAGAGACAGAGAGAGAGACAGTGAGACAGAGAGACAGAGAGGGAGACAGAGAGGGAGACAGAGAGAGAGACAGAGAGGGAGACAGAGAGAGAGACAGAGAGAGACAGAGAGAGAGACAGTGAGACAGAGAGAGACAGAGAGACAGAGAGGGAGACAGAGAGAGACAGAGAGAGAGACAGAGAGACAGAGAGGGAGACAGAGAGAGACAGAGAGAGAGACAGTGAGACAGAGAGAGACAGAGACAGAGAGGGAGACAGAGAGAGAGACAGAGAGGGAGACAGAGAGACAGAGAGAGAGACAGAGAGAGACAGAGAGAGAGACAGTGAGACAGAGAGAGACAGAGAAACAGAGAGGGAGACAGAGAGAGACAGAGAGAGAGACAGAGAGACAGAGAGAGACAGAGAGAGAGACAGTGAGACAGAGAGAGACAGAGAGGGAGACAGAGAGAGACAGAGAGAGAGACAGAGAGACAGAGAGGGAGACAGAGAGAGACAGTGAGACAGAGAGAGACAGAGAGACAGAGAGGGAGACAGAGAGAGAGACAGAGAGGGAGACAGAGAGACAGAGAGAGAGACAGAGAGAGACAGAGAGAGAGACAGTGAGACAGAGAGAGACAGAGAAACAGAGAGGGAGACAGAGAGAGACAGAGAGAGAGACAGAGAGGGAGACAGAGAGACAGAGAGGGAGACAGAGAGACAGAGAGGGAGACAGAGAGAGACAGAGAGAGAGAGACAGACAGGTCAATCTACATGTCATGTGACCGTATCAACTCTTCTTCTTCTTCTCTCTCTCTGCTCACCGACGGCTCGTTGCTGTGTTGCCACAGCGGTACAGATGTGTTTGGCTGCGTTGGTCTGAGCCTTCTCCCCCAGCAGGGAGCTCACGGTGCTCCTCAGGATGAAGGAGACGCAGCGACGAGTCACCGCGGCGTCACCCGCCGTCTGAGTAGCTCTGAGGTGAGACGCCAACTCCATCAGGAGGGACAGAAGGACAGGGAAGTTCACCTCCAACCAGGAGGAGCCCAGGAGGGAGACGAAGAACACGCAGGACTGAGGAGGAGGAGAGGGGGGGAGGAGAGGAGGAGGAGGAAAAAGAGGAGAATCAGAATCAGAACCGCTTATTGTACGTTACACATACGAAGGTGAAGTCCCTCCATCTGTTAAAGCTCCTCTCATTGACACCTCTTTAATTATAATAAATAAAGAATAATAACTCGTCTCCTTCTCGCCTCCTTACCTGAGTGACTCCTATGCGGACCTCCTTGCTGACGGAGCTTGTCCCCTTCAGCATGTCTCCTCTGGCTCTGAGGAACCCCGCCCCCCCCCTCAGGAACCCCCCCGACAACAAATCCATCGCCTCCTCCAGGGAGCTCCGGCCCCGCCCACTCTGCCTGGGGACTGCTGGGAAAAAAACAAGAAGAAGAAAGATTTGTTGTCAGCGCCTCACATGTGAAGCATCTACGAGGTGTTTACGTTCTACTCGTGAGAACGACACGTGGTGAACAAATCATAGGTGAGCCCCCGTTGCTTCCTGCCTCTTTGTGCTAAGCTAGGCTAAAACACGGCTCCTTTAACAGGTTTTCTAAACCCGGGTTCTGTTTGTTTGTGGTTGTGGTTCTGTTTGTTTGTGGTTGTGGTTGTGATTGTGGTTCTGTTTGTGGTCCTGGTCTTACCGGTGGGCTGTCGTGGCTCCACAGCAGCAGCCAGCAGAGTCCCCAGCAGTCTGGAGACAGACACTCTGACGCTGTAGTTGGATCCATCCAAAGCTCTGAAGCACAGAGTGGACACGTTCTCCAGCTCACTGGTCCACAGGAACACCGCCTCCCTCTGGAGCTCCAGGAGACACTGAAGAGGAACCAAAGAGAATCTGGATCAGATCTGCATCCAGTGAACAGGAAGTGACCATATCTGGACTGAGGAGGAGTGACGTAGAGACGCCGTATACGTCTCTGGTCAATCACTGGTTAGTGATTACTTAGTGACTACTTAGTTAGTGACTACTAATCACCGTGTAGCCCCGCCCTAAAGCATCCCCTGCTTTATGGTCTGTTTGACTCTAAATGGACCATAATGTACTAAATGAACATCATGCTGTATTGAAGAAGACTTGAAACTAGAGATTGAGACCATAAACTCATGTTTACAATGTTTACTGAGGTAATAAATCAAGAGAGAAGTAGAGTCATTTTCTCGTAGACTTCTATACAACCAGAGGAGTCGCCCCCTGGTGGCCGCTGGTTGTTACCTCGGCGGCTGCTCGGCGTACGGCCATGGATCGGTCCGCCAGACAGGTCCTCGCCGCCTTGTAGACGTCACGGTGACACGGCGCGGCGCTGACGCCCAGACCTCTCAGGATCTTCTCCAGACTCCTCATGGTCTCATAGCGACCCTGAGACTGAGGGAGGAAGAGGAGGAGGAGGAAGAGTCACCGGTTACATCCACAGGAAGTCCACCACATTCACACCTCAAATAAAAGGCCTGAACTACTTCCTATCACTAGAATAAAGAAGAAGAAGAAGAGGAGTAGGAGGAGGAAGAAGAGAAACCAGACAGGAGCCTCAGACCTCAGCGCTCTTCATGGCCTTCAGCAGGTTCATCAGAGTCTCTTTGAAGGAGCCGAGCAGCAGCCGACCGAGCTGCTCAAACACAGACCCCAGAACAGTGATGGCCGCCCTGAAACACATCAACACAACTCATCAACGTCACGACTGCAGTCTGGAGTCTCAGCTGTTCCTCGAACACATCCGGACTCACAGTCGGGTGGGGAGTCCCGACGGAGAGTCGTCTCTGCTGCGGATGATGTCATTGCACCTGTCCACCAATAGGCTGGCGGTAACGGGGTCTCCCAGGCGGTACAGCAGGGCCAGGCAGTGGGCCAGCAGCCGGCGGGTCGGCGGGCCGGGGGAGCCGATCAGAACGCCCGAAAGCTGCTCGGTCAGGCGCCGCTGGTTGTGTCTGACGTCGGCCTGGAGGGGATGACAAACATTGTGATGTCACGAGTCATGTGATGGTGATGTCACGAGTCATGTGACCTCTTTAATAACCTGCAGCTCTCACCCGCTCAGCAGCAGGAAGCAGCTTCTTCAGGTGGTTCAGCCACTCAAAGACGAACGCCGCCCTCTGGTGGTCACCCAGCTGACTGCACGCCTCCTCATTCAGCAGGAGGCTGTGGGCTCGCTCCATCGTTGACCTCCTCTGGTTCTCCTCCTCGTCCTCCTCCCCTCAGTGAGGGAGAGATCTCCTGTCCTGCTCTGTCATTCTTCTGAATCCTGTCAGACACAGAGAGGAGGAATAAAAACTGGAAACAGGAAACTACCTTCATCATTCAGAGCTTTGCTCTCTTGTATTATTTCACAGACAGACATGTGACTCGTGAGCTGAGTGGTGATTGGTCGGTTTGTCCCTTTAAAACTTCACTGTCTCCTTCATGCTGCATTCAAGTGTCGTCCTGAAGGATAAAAACCAACCTGGCAACAACAAGACGTGTTTAAAGGAAACAGAACTGTCTTTGTGTCCCGTTGAGCTGACGGAGCGGACAGAAGGAGGAGGAGGAGGAGAGAAGCAGCTCATTAATTATTCAACATCTCATATCCGTTTCCTCTGAAAACCTCTAAAAATAACATCTGTCCACAGAAGACAATGTGTGTGTGTGTGTGTATTCTGTGTGTGTGTGTGAGAGCTAAATATATCAGAAGTATATTAATAACCTGTTCAGTATTTAATAATAAACATGAATCTGCTCTAAATTAAATATAAAAGATCAAAGTGAGTCTTTAAATATCAAACAGGATGTTTAAGATGATCTGAGACGTTTATGAGATAAAGAATAATAAATAAATAAATAATGACTCGCTAAAGTTTACAAAGAGTCCAAACAGGAAGAACAGAAGTCATTAAATATTATTGTATTAAATGTTTTAAAATTAAAGAGGTATTTAACACTTCATCTGTATTAGTAAAACTTCCTTTTTAAATATCAGATACTTTTCCTGCCACATTGTATTGCTTGTATCCCTTCTTTATACTGTTGTTTAAACATTATAATATATATATTTATATATTAATATCATTAATATATATTATAATAATTAATATATCACTTTACCTAAATTCTTTATACTGTTTAAACATTACACATTATGTATATATTACAGATTATTCTGTTAGATTGTAATATATGTATATATATATATATATAAATATATAATATATTTAACAGTTAATAGTATTTTATTTTATATATAATATAGTCTGTTTGTATTTTCTGATATTGTTTAATGTATTTTGTAGTAACTTAGTTATCTGAGGACTAACATGACAACAGAAACACATTAAAATATATTTAGCGTCACTTATAGTTCTATTAGCTCGTGAGCTGGTTTATTCAAACCTGCAGTGTGACGTAGTTTTAGTCTCGTGACATAAAACATAATTTATGTTTTAAACCAGCCTGTTAGCATCGGTGGCTAACCGGGTTAGCTCACGTTCAGAGTTTGTTTACAGACAAATAACGAGATAAAAACGGGACTTTTTTTACCTGCTGGTTTCCGTTAAAATCCGGTAACGCGAACGGAAAAGTGTCGGTTAGAAAAGAAGCGAGCAGAAAGTTTATTTCCGTTTATTTTGATGCACTTAACGTCACCGTCAGAAACGAGCAGCGGAGAGTCGCCGACAAGTCAGCGGAAATACACAAAGACCACATCCGGTTATCATTTTTCAGAATAAAAAACATCATTGTTGGAGAAATCTACATTTTATTCAGTTATTAAATAAAGAAGAAGAAAAGTCCACTCGGACTGAACTACTGCCCCCAAAATATCCCCTCGTTTACATTCAGTTTCATTTACTTATTAATGTAATAAATGTATAATATATAAATATAAATGTATATATTAAATAAATACTTATTTAATAAAGTCACTATCTATCTACACTGTTTTCATAATTTGTACTTCAACTGCTGTACAACTATTTCCCTTTGGGATACATTTTGTTTGTTATATCTTGAAAGCATATCTGACTGTTCACTATGTATATTCTTATTGTTCATTTTAATTATTAATCATTATTAATTTTATTAAAGTTGCGCAAAATCTTCAATTGAAATTCATTTAGTGTTTTAATTTGAAATAAAACATTAAAATGGTGCCAAACAAGAATCTCTAATTTAATTTATATTTCTGATTTAGTTTAAC
>NW_027466484.1:2922500-2975000 GCF_050575085.1 Anarhichas minor
AAAATTAAAATAGAATTTTATTGTATTGATTATTTTGTCCACAATATTTTCCTTCATTTATAAAGATGATTTTGTCAACAGGGTTTTATTTTGAAGGGTCCAACAGGAAGTCCTTTACCTGCCTGTTCAGTGGGTGAAAGATCAAACTGCAGCGGGAGTTTCAGTCGAACGACGATGAGGACCGAGAGCAGAACCGGTCGAACCGGACCGAGCCGAGCCTCTCCCGGTCCCGTCTCATGCAGGTAGAGCCGGTCCGACAGGTGAGTCCCCACCAGGTGTATAAAAGGCAGTCTGCGGTTCTCAGGTGGGTCTCAGACCGCCGCTGCTCTCCACCATGTTCCACCTGCTGCTGCTGGCCGCCGTGGTGCTGGGAGGATACGTGTTCCTCACGAGGACCCTCTTCAAAAGATCCAAATGTAAAGGGAACGCGGCCATTGCCGGCAAGACCGTCGTCATCACAGGTGAGTCAGGGGGCGGGGCTAATACTGCTGCAGGACAGGTGAGCAGAGTTAGTCTGAAATGATGCAACTTGTTTCTAAATGGAACTACAAGAAAGCTTTAAATGTTCGGGATGTTTTAAAGAAACTGAGTTATTGTTACATTTAAATGATTATGTAATGCAATAAATAAACTATATTGCTATACTGTATGTGTGTGTATATATATATATATATATATACTACAAGACGAGACATTTAAAGACCTTCATTATTTCTGTTATTGTCTAACTGATTAATTAAGAAACATAAATAAGAAATAATGAGGTAGTTTACTTCATAACAAGAATCATTAGTTAAAATCCTAATTAGGACGTTTAATGATTATATTCTTTCTTCTTTTGCTTCTTTTATATCTTTAATACGCTTCTCTCTCAACTGTATTAATTCATTATTATGTTTATACGTTTACTCCAAACATTACACATTAACAATAATAAAGATATAAATGATAAACTTATGAAAAAGGATGCTTGTGAAATAGTATTTATTTTGTATTTGCACCTTATTGTTGTTATGTTGGACATTTTATTTTCGCACTCTCCGCTCTTTATATTGCAACTGCTGCAGAGCGATTTCCAACAAGAAAAATAAAGTTTTTATCTTATTTTTATCCTAAAACAATAAAAACAAACGTTTTATTGTTTTCTGGTAACCTTTTAAAAGAAACAAATAAACATTTACGTTTCCTGTTTTATTACTGATGCAGTATTAAAAAGTGCTCCAGCAGCTCCACGAGGTTTCACGTTCACCAGCTTAGCTTAGCGTGTTAGCATGCTAACATTAGCTGTTAGCATGCTAACATTAGCTGTTAGCTATCAGTAAACATAGAGTCCAGCTGAGGCTGATTGAATGTGTTATAGTTCTGCAGGTTTTGGGGTCATAAACCAAAGTATTGGTACACATTAAGGTGTTAAACTGATGATTGGTGCTATGAAAGTCAGTAGGATTCATCCTCTGGGGAACATGATTGGTTGTACCAAATTTGGTGACAATCCATCAGGTAGAAGTTGAGATATTTCAAGGATTTAAGGATGATTTATTGTCGTTATTCAACACAACAAACACATGACAAATAAAACAAAAACGGTAGTACATTCATGTTTCTGAGACATCAGACAGCCAGGATGCATGCTGGGTAGTGGAGTAGCCTCAGGTGCTAGCTGGGTTAGCTTAGCATCCATCTTGGCTGTCCTCCCTGGGGCAGTTTGGTTGTGGTCTGGCAGGTCTGGCCGGTTGGTTGGCTGCTCTTCATCCCCACGCTTTAAAGAGGCTGTGAGGAAATCTCTAAAATCACACGAGTTTGTTTTTTCCTGCTGCAGGAGGGAACACCGGCATCGGTAAAGCCACGGCTCTGCACCTCGCCAGGAAGGGAGCCAGAGTGATCCTGGCCTGCCGAAACCGGGACAAGGCCGAGCTCGCCATCGCAGATATACAACAGGTAGGAAACAGAAGAAGAAGACGAAGAAGACGCTCCATTCTGCCTTTAATACATCACTCTGACTGTCCTGCAACATGTGGTTACTTGTTAAGGAGCGGTGACGGATCACTCAGGGTTTGAGAGAGTTGAAGTGCAAGTTAAAGCAGAATCTTTGAAAGAAGCCGACGGCAGCGAAAGCAGCTGAAGTGCTGCGTATGTAATTTAATTTCAGCTTAAGTTTACTGGCAGGAAGGGAACTTCCATTTCAAATGTAAAAACTCAAAGAAGTTAGAGTTAGAAGTTAGAGAGGAACTTTCAGTCGAATTATAAGCGATGAAAGGAGTTGAAGTGGACGAGTCGACTCAGCTGAAATGTGTGAAAGCAGCTGAAGTGTTGCATAAAGAACAAAGTTCAGCTCTAAGCAACAAGCTGGAGTTTACTACGAGGAGTCGAGGTATAAGTTGTGTCTAAACTGAAAGGAGTTGAAGCGTTAGTTGGAGGACAATCTGTTTTACAATTCACTACCTTTACTCAATTCTGTCATTTGAATGTGTATGTAACATCATGAATATTTGACTCTTTTCTTAACAGTCTGTGGTCTTATTATAGTAAATGCCCGACATCGTCACCTGATGATGATCTCGTTCCAGGAAACAGGAAGTACTGACGTCCTCTTCATCCAGTTGGACCTCGCCAGTCTGAAGTCGGTCCGCTGCTTCACTGAAAGGTTCCTGAAAACTGAGTCCAGGTTGGATCTGCTCATCAACAATGCTGGTAAACAAACATAAAGACACACAAAGACAAACAAACACACTGTAAGAGAGAGACTCATTATTTATCATATTTAAAAGTGAGACAAAAATAAAACATCTGGTGGCTCCAAATAAAGTCCGATGTGAACGCACTAACAAAAGATGTAACCAGTGACGGGAATGTAGCAAAGCACATTTACTCAAGTACTGTACTTAAGTAGAAATATTAGTATTTCTAGATCAAGCTACTTTCTACTTCTACTCCACTACATTTCAGAGGTAACTGTTGTACTTTTAACTACATTTATCTGACGGTTACTCTTCAGTCATCAAAATACAATATATAGTAAAACACTTGCAGATGGTCATTTTTCAGCATTGAGTACTTTTACTTTTGATACTTTAAGTACATTTTGTTGATAAGTAATGTTTTTAAAATATCTGCTGTCAACACGTCGTTTCTCCTGGAACATCGTGATCTACAGCTTCTGTCGTTTCATCAACGAGTTCACAAATAACATAAAGAGAGTTTACACTGCGTTTGGTTTTTGCCATGTTTCTACGGAAGCCCAGAACGGACAAACCAAGCAGCGACTCCAGAGAGAAACTTTTACGTCGTTGCGTTACCTGAACGCACCGTAGTTCTCTACACGCTGGTGAAGCTACAACAACGTACGACGCGGCGAGTTCACTGACCAGTCACTGTATCTAAATTAGCATATTCATGACTCGACCTCCACTTTATGCAAATAACATAATGTGCAATCTGCAACATCCCCGCTAGATGGCACCAAACTCTACACACTGTCCCTTTAAGTAAACGTACCGTGAAATACTCGACAAGCAAAAGTCCTGCATCAACGTGTGACAGTGAGCAGAGACTCGGGTGTACAACAGCAGCGAGGTGGCACACCTGATGTGGAACGCAGCCATCATCAATCATCATGGTTTCACTCCAGTTTAACAAAACACCAAGTTCACTGGAACAAAGATCTGTTGTCTGTTGAGGGTTTAGGGGGAGGAGCCACAGCATTTAAATGAGTTCATATTTCACACTGATTGATTGATATAAATTAAGTGACTTTTTATTTACCACATTTACTACAATTATTATTATTATTGTTTATCAAACAAATTGTATTTAACATTTTGTCATGTTTATTTTTTTAATTAAGTTTTTCCACTGAATGTGTTGTGTACCAATAATTTAAAATTATTTGTTTGTTTTCATTTTTATGAATATTTTTACATTTCAAAGAAAAATATTGACACAAGATTAAAGGTCCTAAATGTAAACTTCAGACAAACAGTGATTTTGTTGTTTTATTATTAATATTATTATTATGGTATTTTTTTTGTCAAAGACAAATATTGATACAAGAATGGATATTAAAGGTCCTAAATACATGACAATTAAACTTTAAACAGTTTGTAAGCTAGTTATTATTTTTATTATTATTTTTCAAATTTTCGTTTACATGTAATTACATGTTTCCTCATCAAATAGCATTTGTTATGGTTCACGTTTGCTTGTTTCAGCGTCACAGAGACGTCTGATTGGTCGGAGACTTGAACTTAAAGGGACACACACATGGATCTTTTTGATTGGCTGTTCATGTAAACTCCGTCTGTCCTGCAGGTCTGGTGGCGGACGGGCGGACGGAGGACGGTTTCGGCATTGAGTTCGGGGTGAACCACCTGGGTCACTTCCTGTTGACGTACCTGCTGATGGAGCGTCTGAAGGAGGCCGGGGGGGGACGCGTGGTCACCGTGTCCTCCATGGCGTACCGCTGGGGACACGTCGACCCGGAGGTGAGTCCATGAGACACTACATGTTAACACTTCAGCTGCTTTCACAATCCATACAATGTTTTATCAGCATACGAACGCCAAGTATCAAAAGTAAACAAATACAAACGAAACCTTTTGGTAACAGCTGCTTTTTCGCTCCACTAGGTGGCAGAAAGCGCTTCGACTGCTTTCAAATCTGCTTCCATGCTGTAACTTACACTTCAGCTCCTTTCAGTGTCAGTGTTAACCATCTAATGATGTCACACGGGACATTCTACTGCTAATACAAGCCTGATACTTTATTAATAATAATAATAACCTTTATTTGTTCAGCACATTTCATACAGAATATTTAAAAATAAAACAGAAAACCTTTTACAGATAGAATAAATAAAAGTGGGAGGAAGAAAGAATGAATTTCAACAGATGAATAAGAACCTGAAAACATTTACATTTAAAATTAAAAACAAATATAAAAAGTGTTGAGACATAAAAGGCATAATGTGTGATTCTGTAACACATGAAGAGCTGTTATAAAAGAGAGTTGTGCCTCTCTAACGTTTTGAGGAACCAGAGACCAGCAGAAGAGGATCAGAGGGTTTTTGGTGATGTCGCTGTTTAGAGCTTCTTTGTGTCTCACCTGCTCTGATGTCATGCGACCTCGTTAACTGAACATTTTAGGACCGTCATGTGACTCGGTGTCGAGCCGGTTTCTCTGAGCTTCGGGGTTCTTTGTGTACTTTGTTTTCCTCCATGAAGACATTCCTCCTCTGCAGCTCCAGGCTTCACAGTTATGACGTCACTCGGGTGATCCTGTGTTAACTGAACTTCTTCTTCTTGTGGTTGTGTTCAGGCTCTGGCGGTGAACAGACACCTGGGCACCGGCCGCTACAGCTGGCAGTTCTTCTATGCGTACTGCAACAGCAAACTGTGCAACATGCTCTTCACCCACGAGCTCGCCAAGAGGCTGAAAGGCTCCAACGTCACCTGTTACAGCGTCCACCCAGGTAACCAGAAACCATTACACCGTCCACTCGGGTAACCAGACTCCTGTTAGGTTTTTAAGAACAAAGGATGAAGGAGCTTGCAGGCCGCAGGTACTCTTCTGCTGCGAGCTTCTTACTGCGCACACGCATCAGAAGAATGAGCTGGACCCGGTCCAAAATTAAAAACAATATTTAATGTACTACACAAAGTTCACTTACAAACTGAATTAACTATCAATAGTAATGTTCTCGAGAGCAGAGACCACATACACACATCTCCTCACAGTCCGGCGCGGCCAGTTAGCTGAAAATGAGAGCTGCAGTAATCTGAGGTAAACTCCCTAAAACATTCTCTTTTGTATCCCCTGAGAGTCAGAAAGTGTCCGATACTGTCATAAAATGTGTGAATGACCCTCCGTGGCGATTAGTGATTGGCTTCATTTGAATTCTGCCCCCTCCCATTATCGATCCCTTAGCAAAACATCTTGGCTCCTCGCAAAACATCTTGAACTCCTCCTCTCTGTCCTGCTGGTCAGCTTGGCATTTGACCGTCCCACTGGCCCCATCCTCCATCGATGAGGTCGCCTCCATTTGCTGCTGCATGTCTGACACCTCACTCAGAATCCCTATCTGACCCTCAAGACTATTCTTAGTGTTTTAATACCTACAGTGACTATACTTCTATGATTTAATACATTCAATGAGTTAATTACTGTAACATATAATATCCTCTATAAGAAAGAATATTGTAAACCTATAATACATTCCATATGGAAACATATTGTGACTAACATATTTATTATTGTGACACTTCTACTCACCACTAGGGGTGTTATTAAATCCTACTAATAATGCGTTTAATACTGAAATTCTCCACAAATCCCCCCTAACACACTATTCATAGTGTGTTCATAAATTTCCAGGAAAAACAATCCCTCTCTAATGGTCCTTTATGGGCCGAGGGTGAATTTCCTCAATTAAACAGTAGCTAACAGTTCAAGTTCATAAACATCATCTACACCTAACTGATTGCCCTATGCTTGTAGAAGTTCACTAATGCAAGGGATGCAGCAGCGAACGCAGAGGACCAGGTGGTGGAGGTCCTGCGTCGAGTTCTGGATCCATCCTACGAAATGAGGGATAGAGAAGAATTCTGAGAAGCCTTGTCTGCTCCTGTTTCACTTGACAAAAATTATATTTCCTAATACAATGCACCTCTAAATCCCAAATTGACCCTATAAAACAAAAAACAAACAAAACAATCTCTCAGAGTCAATTTTCCAAATTGTCAGTATCTCACCGGATGTTTTCAGAAGTCCATCTGGACTCAATCAGGTCCTTCAATCAGCATCCCAGCGAAGATGATCAGGAGCTGCTCGTGAAGTCCTGCTTTGGCATCACGAGTGAAGTTTACAAAACGCTGTTGGTTATAATATATGCAATTAATCCAATCGACATTTTTATTGATTGACTCCCACCAGAAAATTCTGATTTCTGGCACTAAATTAATTAAGCAAGCACCCCCCTTGGTACTCCTATGACATCTATGTAAACTTGGCCATCAAAATGAACCTCCCATGGTCCACCTTGTTGGTCAGCGCCACTTACACCTTTGGACCTCATTCACAGTCAGCTACCTGGTGATACAATAGGAGACTGCTTTCTCCTGTCTGCGGATGCCTCTGTGTTCTCCACCTGTGAAAACAAAACTTAACTCATGTTAGTTAGCACCCTAGTATATCTTATTTGTCAGCACCGCCCCATGGTCTTGCTGGGAGCATGGGCATCTGTTGCTGTGGGAGGTAGAGGTGGTCCTGGTCTTGGGTACTGCTGATGTTGTGGTGAGAATGGAGCCGATTGTGGTGGTGCATTGGACTGTCTTCCTCTTCTTTTATGTGGGCAGCCTCTTGCCAAATGACCTTCTTTTCCGCATATGTAGCAATTCCATTTACGTACAGTTCTTCCACACCCCCCTTGCTGGTATCCTCTCCCTCTGCTGTGTCCACGTCCTCTGCCTCTGTACTGTGGTGGGGGTTGGTAGTACACCACTGTGGGGGGCGGGAATGCTGGACACAGTTGATATGGGGTCGGGGGTGCAGCTGGATATTGGGGCTGTTGAGGGGCCTGAGCCTCAGCTACTAACATCTGTTTCATGGCTTGATGCTTCCTATTTAATTCTCTGTCCGCCTCCGCTATTTGAAGTTTCAGCAGCCACTGCATCATTCTATTCAGATCTTCTTCACTTTTTCTTTGTCTTTCTCGTTCTCGCAGATCTGCTCTGACGTGTTCCCATTCTCTTAATATGGCCTCTTCGTTCGCATCTTTTCCTTGTCTTTCTTGCTCACCTGGTGTGTAGACAGGGGTGTTAGGTCTGGGAGTGGTGGTGGTTTTGAAGTCTGTCTCTTTCAGGACCTCAGGTAGTCCCACAGCATCTGGAGGGGTGGTCAGGTCGACAGCCTTCCAGTAACCGAGCAGACGCTTGGTAACTGAGCACCTCTTTTCTTCCATGTTGAGGGCCCTTTTCCTACCGAATTTGTTCAAGCGACTGGCTCCTACATGATCTGCAACGGCATTGTTTTTAGCCTCTTCAGCTTCTCTCCCTCTGCTATTTGGATTTTCAGGAAACGCTGCATCAGTTTTGTCAAATCTTCCTCTCCTTTACCTTCCCTTTCCTCTATCTGCAATTGTAGATTTTTTCTGGCACGATCCAGTTCTCTTAATTCACTCTTCAGTTCTTCTACATCCTTTCTCTGTCTGTTCTCCTCTTTTTCCTCTCTCACCTCTTCCTGTCTTTGTCCTTCCAACACCCATGCTGCCGAAGTTGATGTAAACATTATGCAGCCTAGGAGTGTTCACTTACCTCTCAACTCTGTCTATCCTTCTGGGCTCTAATCTAACAGTAGCTCTGACTGTGTGAAAAATTAGTTTTTTATCACAATTAAAATTGCAAAATTAAAAATTATGGAAATTGAATTCTGAATTAAAATCAATATTTAATTAAAATTCTGAATTAAATTCAAAAAATTACAAATGTCAGATACAAAATCAACTATGCAAGCTAAAATATTGAATCAAAATTAACAATTTTAGGATAAAAATTGAATTGAAACGGAGTTAGAATATTGGATTAAAACTAAATTCACCAACTGAAGTTGAAATGTTAAATCACAATTAAAACCATCAATGAAAGTTGAATTACTGAATCAAACTAAAATTACCAATGAAAGAAGTACAATTAATATAATCAACAGTAGTATAAAATGCTAAATTAAAACTAAGATAAACAATCAAAGTCAAAATACAAGTCAAAAGCTTAGAGTCAAAAACAAGGAATATTACAAGTTTATCACCAGAACTCAAAGTATTGTAATGTATCTTCTAATCCACAGATGACTGAGTATCTTGTAATTCTAAGACAATTTCACCTCTAGGTTGTCTGGGTAATGGAGTTTTCTGTAATTATCAAGCAATTACTCCTCCAACCGATAGGTGGCGAAGTTGTCTCTTCTTCTTCTATGGTGTTTTTTTTTTTCAAAAAACCCCACGAAAACGGACAATGGGCTAATACTAATGCTTATTAACGGCTATCGCTACAAGCTAAACTAACCGGCGAAACCGTGTCTTCAGCACACAGACAAAGCACCGTAGTTTAAACTCTTACACCATGCCGCATTCACACACACTTTATGCTAGACCGTGCTTGGCTTCTCCATATGCACCGGTTATTTCATAATCCTTTTATCTAGTTATCTAGGTGAGCACAAAGCAGGCTTCGGCTCCGCTAGCATTCACTCCTTACTACAACAACAAAAAACAATCTCTCACAACGTTTTTGTCATCACTGCATCCATCATTCATACCAAAATACACCGTGATTACAATGTATGAATACCCACTCATTACCTATTACCCACCCCGGATTATATTCCCTAGAACTCAAGTTAAATCCAGCGCTTTGTAGCAGTCAGCCTCTGTGCCCGCAGAGCGCTCGACTCTGTAGCGTAACTGTTCTGTTGGCTTTCTAAGCTCATCAATATGTCCCGTCGGGCAGAGTTCTCACAAGGCCCACCTAGTAGGCCAGCCCAGCTGGTCAACTACACAGAGTGGTAACAGCGCGAACTCTGGCAAAACCCTCTGGAACTATTCAATTTATTCCCTCCCGTTAAGAGTCATTGGTTCGCCAGATCCAAACCTGCCAAACAGGACCCGGGGGGGCCGTCGCCTTTACCCCACGCTACCCCGCCACCAGATTCAGTTAGCCTGGTTCCCCGGACTCTCGAAGCTGCTTAAGCTTTTGAGCGCTTAGCTCTGAGCCCCAGGCTCTGCATAGCTTGATCAGGGCCAACGTAGAAGACGTACCGTTCCTCGACGGACCTTACCGGTAGGATTTAGCAAAAAAGAACAGCGTGTAGGCAAAATACACGTGTTCCTAATCCAGCTTGCAAGTGTGCTCCATACAGTAATCCAGCTACTTTAAATTTCAAATCAATATACTTTACCGGCATGCTGCAGCCTGCTCCTTTGTTCGGCTCTCGGAGGGGTTGACCAAGATACCGTCTCTAAGTTTTCCTATACTACCTGTACAGATTTTATCAAAAAGGTTCTGTTTACCCGTTTGTCTTTGGCGCCAGAAGGTATCTTAGTCAGCTCCTCGTCCAGTCCGTTTTCCAGCAATCATCACGTAGGGGTCACCATTTTGTTAGGTTTTTAAGAACAAAGGATGAAGGAGCTTGCAGGCCGCAGGTACTCTTCTGCTGCGAGCTTCTTACTGCGCACGCGCATCAGAAGAATGAGCTGGACCCGGTCCAGAATTAAAACAATATTTAATGTACTACACAAAGTTCACTTACAAACTGAATTAACTATCAATAGTAATGTTCTCGAGAGCAGAGACCACATACACGCATCTCCTCACAGTCCGGCGCGGCCAGTTAGCTGAAAATGAGAGCTGCAGTAATCTGAGGTAAACTCCCTAAAACATTCTCTTTTGTATCCCCTGAGAGTCGGAAAGTGTCCGACACTGTCATAAAATGTGTGAATGACCCTCCGTGGCGATTAGTGATTGGCTTCATTTGAATTCTGCCCCCTCCCATTATCGATCCCTTAGCAAAACATCTTGGCTCCTCGCAAAACATCTTGAACTCCTCCTCTCTGTCCTGCTGGTCAGCTTGGCATTTGACCGTCCCACTGGCCCCATCCTCCATCGATGAGGTCGCCTCCATTTGCTGCTGCATGTCTGACACCTCACTCAGAATCCTTATCTGACCCTCAAGACTATTCTTAGTGTTTTAATACCTACAGTGACTATACTTCTATGATTTAATACATTCAATGAGTTAATTACTGTAACATATAATATCCTCTATAAGAAAGAATATTGTAAACCTATAATACATTCCATATGGAAACATATTGTGACTAACATATTTATTATTGTGACACTTCTACTCACCACTAGGGGTGTTATTAAATCCTACTAATAATGCGTTTAATACTGAAATTCTCCACAAATCCCCCCTAACACACTATTCATAGTGTGTTCATAAATTTCCAGGAAAAACAATCCCTCTCTAATGGTCCTTTATGGGCCGAGGGTGAATTTCCTCAATTAAACAGTAGCTAACAGTTCAAGTTCATAAACATCATCTACACCTAACTGATTGCCCTATGCTTGTAGAAGTTCACTAATGCAAGGGATGCAGCAGCGAACGCAGAGGACCAGGTGGTGGAGGTCCTGCGTCGAGTTCTGGATCCATCCTACGAAATGAGGGATAGAGAAGAATTCTGAGAAGCCTTGTCTGCTCCTGTTTCACTTGACAAAAATTATATTTCCTAATACAATGCACCTCTAAATCCCAAATTGACCCTATAAAACAAAAAACAAACAAAACAATCTCTCAGAGTCAATTTTCCAAATTGTCAGTATCTCACCGGATGTTTTCAGAAGTCCATCTGGACTCAATCAGGTCCTTCAATCAGCATCCCAGCGAAGATGATCAGGAGCTGCTCGTGAAGTCCTGCTTTGGCATCACGAGTGAAGTTTACAAAACGCTGTTGGTTATAATATATGCAATTAATCCAATCGACATTTTTATTGATTGACTCCCACCAGAAAATTCTGATTTCTGGCACTAAATTAATTAAGCAAGCACCCCCCTTGGTACTCCTATGACATCTATGTAAACTTGGCCATCAAAATGAACCTCCCATGGTCCACCTTGTTGGTCAGCGCCACTTACACCTTTGGACCTCATTCACAGTCAGCTACCTGGTGATACAATAGGAGACTGCTTTCTCCTGTCTGCGGATGCCTCTGTGTTCTCCACCTGTGAAAACAAAACTTAACTCATGTTAGTTAGCACCCTAGTATATCTTATTTGTCAGCACCGCCCCATGGTCTTGCTGGGAGCATGGGCATCTGTTGCTGTGGGAGGTAGAGGTGGTCCTGGTCTTGGGTACTGCTGATGTTGTGGTGAGAATGGAGCCGATTGTGGTGGTGCATTGGACTGTCTTCCTCTTCTTTTATGTGGGCAGCCTCTTGCCAAATGACCTTCTTTTCCGCATATGTAGCAATTCCATTTACGTACAGTTCTTCCACACCCCCCTTGCTGGTATCCTCTCCCTCTGCTGTGTCCACGTCCTCTGCCTCTGTACTGTGGTGGGGGTTGGTAGTACACCACTGTGGGGGGCGGGAATGCTGGACACAGTTGATATGGGGTCGGGGGTGCAGCTGGATATTGGGGCTGTTGAGGGGCCTGAGCCTCAGCTACTAACATCTGTTTCATGGCTTGATGCTTCCTATTTAATTCTCTGTCCGCCTCCGCTATTTGAAGTTTCAGCAGCCACTGCATCATTCTATTCAGATCTTCTTCACTTTTTCTTTGTCTTTCTCGTTCTCGCAGATCTGCTCTGACGTGTTCCCATTCTCTTAATATGGCCTCTTCGTTCGCATCTTTTCCTTGTCTTTCTTGCTCACCTGGTGTGTAGACAGGGGTGTTAGGTCTGGGAGTGGTGGTGGTTTTGAAGTCTGTCTCTTTCAGGACCTCAGGTAGTCCCACAGCATCTGGAGGGGTGGTCAGGTCGACAGCCTTCCAGTAACCGAGCAGACGCTTGGTAACTGAGCACCTCTTTTCTTCCATGTTGAGGGCCCTTTTCCTACCGAATTTGTTCAAGCGACTGGCTCCTACATGATCTGCAACGGCATTGTTTTTAGCCTCTTCAGCTTCTCTCCCTCTGCTATTTGGATTTTCAGGAAACGCTGCATCAGTTTTGTCAAATCTTCCTCTCCTTTACCTTCCCTTTCCTCTATCTGCAATTGTAGATTTTTTCTGGCACGATCCAGTTCTCTTAATTCACTCTTCAGTTCTTCTACATCCTTTCTCTGTCTGTTCTCCTCTTTTTCCTCTCTCACCTCTTCCTGTCTTTGTCCTTCCAACACCCATGCTGCCGAAGTTGATGTAAACATTATGCAGCCTAGGAGTGTTCACTTACCTCTCAACTCTGTCTATCCTTCTGGGCTCTAATCTAACAGTAGCTCTGACTGTGTGAAAAATTAGTTTTTTATCACAATTAAAATTGCAAAATTAAAAATTATGGAAATTGAATTCTGAATTAAAATCAATATTTAATTAAAATTCTGAATTAAATTCAAAAAATTACAAATGTCAGATACAAAATCAACTATGCAAGCTAAAATATTGAATCAAAATTAACAATTTTAGGATAAAAATTGAATTGAAACGGAGTTAGAATATTGGATTAAAACTAAATTCACCAACTGAAGTTGAAATGTTAAATCACAATTAAAACCATCAATGAAAGTTGAATTACTGAATCAAACTAAAATTACCAATGAAAGAAGTACAATTAATATAATCAACAGTAGTATAAAATGCTAAATTAAAACTAAGATAAACAATCAAAGTCAAAATACAAGTCAAAAGCTTAGAGTCAAAAACAAGGAATATTACAAGTTTATCACCAGAACTCAAAGTATTGTAATGTATCTTCTAATCCACAGATGACTGAGTATCTTGTAATTCTAAGACAATTTCACCTCTAGGTTGTCTGGGTAATGGAGTTTTCTGTAATTATCAAGCAATTACTCCTCCAACCGATAGGTGGCGAAGTTGTCTCTTCTTCTTCTATGGTGTTTTTTTTTTTCAAAAAACCCCACGAAAACGGACAATGGGCTAATACTAATGCTTATTAACGGCTATCGCTACAAGCTAAACTAACCGGCGAAACCGTGTCTTCAGCACACAGACAAAGCACCGTAGTTTAAACTCTTACACCATGCCGCATTCACACACACTTTATGCTAGACCGTGCTTGGCTTCTCCATATGCACCGGTTATTTCATAATCCTTTTATCTAGTTATCTAGGTGAGCACAAAGCAGGCTTCGGCTCCGCTAGCATTCACTCCTTACTACAACAACAAAAAACAATCTCTCACAACGTTTTTGTCATCACTGCATCCATCATTCATACCAAAATACACCGTGATTACAATGTATGAATACCCACTCATTACCTATTACCCACCCCGGATTATATTCCCTAGAACTCAAGTTAAATCCAGCGCTTTGTAGCAGTCAGCCTCTGTGCCCGCAGAGCGCTCGACTCTGTAGCGTAACTGTTCTGTTGGCTTTCTAAGCTCATCAATATGTCCCGTCGGGCAGAGTTCTCACAAGGCCCACCTAGTAGGCCAGCCCAGCTGGTCAACTACACAGAGTGGTAACAGCGCGAACTCTGGCAAAACCCTCTGGAACTATTCAATTTATTCCCTCCCGTTAAGAGTCATTGGTTCGCCAGATCCAAACCTGCCAAACAGGACCCGGGGGGGCCGTCGCCTTTACCCCACGCTACCCCGCCACCAGATTCAGTTAGCCTGGTTCCCCGGACTCTCGAAGCTGCTTAAGCTTTTGAGCGCTTAGCTCTGAGCCCCAGGCTCTGCATAGCTTGATCAGGGCCAACGTAGAAGACGTACCGTTCCTCGACGGACCTTACCGGTAGGATTTAGCAAAAAAGAACAGCGTGTAGGCAAAATACACGTGTTCCTAATCCAGCTTGCAAGTGTGCTCCATACAGTAATCCAGCTACTTTAAATTTCAAATCAATATACTTTACCGGCATGCTGCAGCCTGCTCCTTTGTTCGGCTCTCGGAGGGGTTGACCAAGATACCGTCTCTAAGTTTTCCTATACTACCTATACAGATTTTATCAAAAAGGTTCTGTTTACCCGTTTGTCTTTGGCGCCAGAAGGTATCTTAGTCAGCTCCTCGTCCAGTCCGTTTTCCAGCAATCATCACGTAGGGGTCACCATTTTGTTAGGTTTTTAAGAACAAAGGATGAAGGAGCTTGCAGGCCGCAGGTACTCTTCTGCTGCGAGCTTCTTACTGCGCACGCGCATCAGAAGAATGAGCTGGACCCGGTCCAGAATTAAAACAATATTTAATGTACTACACAAAGTTCACTTACAAACTGAATTAACTATCAATAGTAATGTTCTCGAGAGCAGAGACCACATACACGCATCTCCTCACAGTCCGGCGCGGCCAGTTAGCTGAAAATGAGAGCTGCAGTAATCTGAGGTAAACTCCCTGAAACATTCTCTTTTGTATCCCCTGAGAGTCGGAAAGTGTCCGACACTGTCATAAAATGTGTGAATGACCCTCCATGGCGATTAGTGATTGGCTTCATTTGAATTCTGCCCCCTCCCATTATCGATCCCTTAGCAAAACATCTTGGCTCCTCGCAAAACATCTTGAACTCCTCCTCTCTGTCCTGCTGGTCAGCTTGGCATTTGACCGTCCCACTGGCCCCATCCTCCATCGATGAGGTCGCCTCCATTTGCTGCTGCATGTCTGACACCTCACTCAGAATCCTTATCTGACCCTCAAGACTATTCTTAGTGTTTTAATACCTACAGTGACTATACTTCTATGATTTAATACATTCAATGAGTTAATTACTGTAACATATAATATCCTCCATAAGAAAGAATATTGTAAACCTATAATACATTCCATATGGAAACATATTGTGACTAACATATTTATTATTGTGACACTTCTACTCACCACTAGGGGTGTTATTAAATCCTACTAATAATGCGTTTAATACTGAAATTCTCCACACTCCTCCAGGACTCCTTTCTGAGAGACATCAACCCGTCCTTGTTCCTGATCTTTGCCTCTAACTGTCTCCACACTGACAGGACACGTGATTCCACTTCCTCCTAACATGTAGCTGCACCAACAGGAAGTAGTTTTAAAGAAAAGTCCACCAAGTTCACATCCTAATGGAACTGTTTTTGCTTTTGCACTGATTTCTACGTTTCCCCTCAAACTGAAAATACTCATTTAAAAAACGGATGAATTTAAACTTTAAACTACATGAAGAAGAACCGAACACAGAGTTAGAAGAAGTAGAATAACTGTCAGAGAAATGCAGTAAAACATGTTTATGGAAGTCTGAAACTGGTATTTACAATAGTTCCTGTGTGACGTGAACACTGTGAGATGTTTTTAAAGACGTGAAGTTCTGCGTTCTTTGTTCAGACACTTTTTTTAGTTATTTTTACCCAAACGAGGATCGTTTTTAAACCTGACCGAGTAGTTTCCTGTGAAGTTTATTTTGAAAAGACACGAGGTGACAGATACGAGACCTGATGGTCCGTCAGGTGATCTTTAAACCGACGTACCTGACCTCCAGGTGTGCCTTGCTGCCCCCCAGGTGTGGTCCGGACCGGGCTGTCCCGTAACGTCAGCCTGTGGCAGAAGGTCTTCATCGAGCCCATCGCCCGGCTGTTGTTCCTGGACCCGGAGGCCGGAGCTCAGACCACGCTGCACTGC
Source organism: Anarhichas minor (assembly GCF_050575085.1). NCBI lineage: Eukaryota > Metazoa > Chordata > Actinopteri > Perciformes > Anarhichadidae > Anarhichas > Anarhichas minor. Next base: position 2,938,804 of record NW_027466484.1, read on the forward strand.
TCCCTGCAGGAGGGAATCGAACCCCTGAGCGGACGCTACTTCTCCTGCTGCGCCGTGGAGGACGTGACCCCCCGGGGCCAAGACGACGGCGTGGCCCGGAAACTGTGGGACGTCAGCGAGCGTCTCTGCGGACTCTCTTAAGGTGGAATGACCACTAAACTCCACCTTAAATGGATCTTTGAGTCCAGGAGCCATGTTTAAAACAAATAACAGTTGGTGTTAAAGTGTGATGTCATGTCTGTAACAACGTCATTCTATATAAACTGGTGCAAAGCTTCACTGTGTAGCTTCTTTTAATGGCAGAGAAGAAGAAGTGTAATGTGCTGCTACCTAGTGGCCGACCCGTGAACCTACAGGAAGTGCAACACAAAGTGTGTTTGAGACGTTGGACAAAAAGTCCTCTGACTTGTAGTTTTTCGTTTAACTGAGTTTGAATCCAGGTTTGAACTTCTAACAGCAGCTGATCTTCATGTAGACTCACTGTGAGGGTTTAGTTCTGTCAGCTCGTCGCCTGAGAGAATTACCCACAATCCATAGCGCTGTGACCAGTGGAAGCATGCAGACTTACACAGAAACATTAAGGATTAAAGTTTGGAACATTGAGGCTTTATGACACAGATTTATTCATCAAACATTTATTTTCTTTTTGTTATTAAAGCTGTTTGTTTGTTATTGTCTCAGTGCTGAAATAAAAACCTTTTCATCGTTGATCTGATTCATTTAAAAGTGTTTTCATGATCTCAAAGGAAATCCTCCCGACAGAAACATTCCAGAAGGTTCCTCTAATACGATCAACTGCTGTCATTGGTAGGTAGATAGATGCTTTATTGTTCCCAATACGACTCGTCAACACAAGACAGAAGAATACAGGACAGGTACTACAAATATAAATCCCAATAACGCACAGGATCTCTATCGTCTGTCTCATGGGACTACAGATTATGGGATGGATCACAGAGGATTCTCTTGACCTGTTTCAGATCAAACGTGATCATTTTCAGGTTTTCACTCGAAAGACAAACTTTCAAGCAGCGCTTACAACTTCATCAGTAAAACATTATTTTTGTGCAGAATGCTGAATAAACTGCTTTTCTATAGAAATTTAAAAAGTAAAAGTAGTCCCTACATGGACGGATTCCTATATGTTTTTATTTCCAAAGATAAACAAACACAACGATGAAGAGACATAATGGAGAACTCAGAGGGGAGTCTTCAGTGTAGCTGGCATGCTAATGTTAGCCACCGCTAAGCATTCAGGACTCACAAAGTTCATTTATTTATTTATTTTTGAGGTCCCGTTTTACTTCAAAAGAAAAACCAAACAATATGTGGAGGACGACTTTAAGAGTCACACCTCTGAAGTCTGCTGGTTCATCAGCTGATTACTTCTGGGTGGGTTTTGTCTTTTAATCTCCGTTTAGCTCTTTGCAGGCACCTCTTGTCACCAATATCACTGATGCTCAGTAGATGAGTACCAACGATGTTCTGGCTTTAATCCCCTGTTATAGAGCTCTATTCTCCTGGACCCTGAACAGCTCATGACAGTTTGTAATGTTTGCAGTCAGTATGCTTTTTATTGCTCCTCAGTAAAAGTTAACAAGACCAGGATGTAGATGTGAGGACCACGTCACCACGAAGACCACCACTTCATCCCCAACGTGAAGACGGAGAAAACCACCAAAAAGCTCCCCAACAAACAGGATACAGGTGCTGCATCCTAAAGCCTAAAGACCACCACAGCCAGGAGGACATCTCAAGACAAGAACCGGGCTACAATCCACAGGGACAGAGGAAAGGCCCAAAAATACCCGGAGACACTCAGAGCTGCAAGACTTGGAGAAAGAATTGAAATAAGCTGACAGGAAGCAAAAGCCCAGGTTTAACAAAGAGTGAGATGGCGTCTTCTGGTGGACGCACGATGTTAGGAGACGCCATCTCAAAGTCAAAGTCACGTGACCGCCGGTTTAAACACATCCAAACCATCATGTCTCTTTCACAGAAGATGTGACAGAGATGGACAGTAAGAGGAAGGAGTTCCACAGAGGACATTAGCTGGTTCAGTGTTCAGGGGTGGCGTCTGGTTCAAGGTCCGTTCTTCTTTAAAACCCGAACCATCCTCTCTCTGTGAAGAGGAGACAACAGGTGGTCACAACACATGGAATCTGTGACATTACCGGCTTCATGCATCTGTTAAAGTGACGTCTTTTCTGTCGTTCGGACGGAGAAACAGGCTCAGTGCTCACTGATATTTAGCACTTGGTCTCCAGGACCCTGTGGACACTTAAGGACCTGTATGTCCTTTAGAAGAATAACTACAGAAGTGTTGTTACTGAAGAACACAAGTTACGTAACATTGACTTCTCGTTTCATATTCTCAGGAACAAACAGCGGTCTCCTGGAGGAAAGATCACTGCTTGTTTGACCCGTCCACCTCCACCTCACGTCTGCTCTATTTGGGCTTTTGCCATCTTTGTCTTTATACTTTTACCAAAATACTTCCGTGATATATCAACGAATTACATTATTTTTGTAGGTATAGCTACGAATGCAGGACGAGACCACTCTAGGACAGTAGACCACAACATCAGCTGTACAGCATTGCTGTAGCAGTCTACTGATGGTAGATGGTAGGGATCTGACCCCTGACCTGTAACTTCAGTACTGACCTTTGACTCTGAGCAGCACTTCTCTCTTCCATATGATGTCCTCGTCCCTGCGGACAGTGCAGATGTATACACCGAAGTCTTTGTTAGTGAGGTTACTCAGGGTCAGGCTCAGATCTCCAGTTTGCAGCGGGTTTTCCTTAATCGTTGTGCGGCCTCTGTAAGAGTGGTCCTGCTCCTCAGGCTGGTCTTGGCAGTTCTTAAACACATGGACCATCATGTATGTGCACCACTCCACTGTCGCATCTCCAGGCAGCCGAGCTCTAATTTCGAAGGGCAACGTGACAGATTCACCCAACTCCCAGACCTCCACCACCTCCCGGACAACTAAGAGGGAAACAGAGCACAACATCATTTTTAATTTTCACATCAGCAGCAGTGATAGTGATGGCAGCAGGACCAGTGGCCTACACTGACCCCTGACTCTGAGCCGTACAACTTTCTGGGTCAGGATTTCTCTGTCCTTGTGGACAGTGCAGATGTAGGAGCCACTGTCTCTGAAGCAGGGGTTCCTCAGGGACAGACTGAGGTCTCTAGTATGTAGTGGGTCCTTTTCCATCTTTGTGCGGTCGCAGTAAAACTCGTCTTGTCTGACTAGATAGTTGCCGCCGTTCCGATACTCGTGGACCTTCATGGGCTCGGGGACACAGCAGGTCCACTCCACTGTGGCGTCCTCAGGCAGCAGGAGTTGGGTTTTGAAAGGAAGCTTGACAAACCACACCCCCTCTTTCACCTCCACCCTGGAGACTGAGAGGAGAACAAACCACAACATCAGCTGCACAAACACAAACTGTACTAGAGGCCCTCACAGGTCCTGTGACGACATACAACATACCTGGGATGGTGTAGTACAGAATATATACTAGTAGGCCCAAAGCCAGTGGAACAACCAATGGAAAAACTGTTGAACAACCAGAGGGGGCGGTTCTGTGGGCGAAATAATCAACAACATGAACTTCATATGATCCTGAAATAATCTTTTTAAATATTCATTACACATTTTTAACAGACGTATTAAGAGAACTGATATTACCTTCATCATCATCTTGTATGCTGCTGCCACTGCCAAAGACAATGGCAGACTGAAACCTGTACCCCTCCAAAACCCTGAGGACCCTCCAGGACCTGTACGCCTCTAGGACCCCATGGACACTACAGGACCTGTGACCCTCCAGGACCCTGTGCATCGTTCAGGACCTGTACACCTCCAGGACCCTGTGGACACTACAGGACCTGTACACCTCTAGGACCCTATGGATACTACAGGACCTGTACACCTCTAGGACCCTATGGACACTACAGGACCTGTACACCTCTAGGACCCTATGTACACTACAGGACCTGTACACCTCTAGGACCCTATGGACACTACAGGACCTGTACGCCTCCAGGACCCCATGGACACTGTGGACCATACAGGACCTGTATACCTCCAGGACCCCATGGACACTTAAGGACCTGTGAGCCTCTAGGACCCTGTGCATCGTTCAGGACCTGTATACCTCCAGGACCCTGTGGACACTACAGGACCTGTACGCCTCCAGGACCCCGTAGACGCTACAGGACCTGTACACCTCCAGGACCCTGTTGACCCTACACGACCTGTACACCTCCAGGACCCCGTGGACCCTACAGGACCTCTACACCTCTAGGACCCTGTGGACCCCAACCCCAACCCCAGCAGTGGTCCCCAACCACCGGGCCGCGGACCGGTACCGGGCCGTGGATCATTTGGTACCGGGCCGCACAGAAAGAATAAATATTATATTATTTCATTTCATTGATTATCAGAGTCTGAAAGACCCAATATGTGGACAAAGGCTCACATAATCAACGACATGAGCTTCAAACGACCCTAAAATAATCTTTTTAAAGATTCATGACACATTTCCAACAGATTTATGAGGAGAACTGGATATCATGATCAAAAATGTTGTCCTACACCTTCATCTTTGAGTCCTTCCTCTGCTCCTCCATCACTATCTGGTACGCTGCTGCCACTGCCAAGGACAAGTGCAGACTGCAGAGTATCATTCGCTCTGCTGAGAAGGCTGCAATCAGCTGTGCCTCCAGGACTCCGGGGACCCTACAGGACCTGTACACCTCCAGGACCCCGAGGACCCTACAGGACCTGTACACCTTCAGGATCCTGAGGCAGGCAGGAAAGATTGTGACAGAGCTGTTTGAACCACTCCCCTGTCCCCTGTGTGACAGACTGGAGGCTGCCTTCAGTGGCGGACTCAGGCAGTCTGAGGGGGAGGGTCGAAAGAAAAAAAAAAAAGGGCACCAGCTGCATGTAAAGGGGCACCAGCGCGCTGTACGTTTCCTATAGAGCATTTTATGATGTTTCTCCATTTAAGGGCTATTCCAGAGGGTGTTTTAATTGTATCATGTTTTCTCTACTAGAAGGGCACCCTGCAGATACTTTTAAAATGTTTCCTCCATTTAAGGGCTACTCTAGATGGTATTTTCTCACGTTTTCTCCACTGGAAAGGCACCCTGGAGGGTATTTTATCACGTTTTATCTACCATAGGCTCATCCAAGAGGGCACTTATGCTTTGTTTTTTTCAAAACATGAAAGGGGGCGGTAGGGTTTGTTCCTCACTTATGACAATCACCGCTGTATATACGTCTCGCTTTTCACCTCTGGCCTTGAAAGTACAAAAGGGAATTCCTTACCTATGACCTGCAGACGGACAGTAGTTGTCCAACCCCTTTCAAATTTATTTCTGTAGGCGGTGCAGGTGTAGAGGCCGCTGTCGGAGAGGCTGGGTTCTTTCAGGGTGAGGCTAAAGTTTCTAGTTGTCAGAGCGTCAGCTGACACTGAAGTCCGTCTGCTGTAATGCTGGTTTTGAAGATAAGGCTCATCTTCGTCCTGATGCTGGTGGACGGTCGAGGGATTGGAACCATCGAGGGTCCACACCACTTTAGTGACATCAGACCAAGGTACCACGCAGGGCAGCAGGACAGACTCCATCCCCTCAGACACCTCCACACCTGAAGCATGCTGGGAAACTGTGAGGCCAGACACACAATGTGGATGTCTCATTTATTATGATATGGACACTTTTACCTTCATGTACTTAGATATAGAAGGACATTAAAGTAGACAATACATATTTAAATACTCTAAACAACTTAAATGAATGTTGTTGTTTAAGTTTAGACGTTTTTACACAAACCTTCAACAATAACTAACATACAGAGAGACTAAATGAAACATCAATATTTGAACGTCCCACTTCTTCTCAAAGAGATTGAATATGTGGACAATACCACAATACTGAGGTGGAAGAAGTACTCTGGTCTCTATACTACAGTTTAATACTCTGCATTCAGAATGTTACTTTGTAAAAGTACAAAAGTATTATCATCAACATATACTGAGAGTACCAAAAGTATATTTAACATATTCAATAAAAATGTGAAACAGGAGAATAGTTCTGTGTCTGACTGAACTGCTTATTACCAATATGTTATTATGTAAACTCAATGATACACAGAACACAATGCAAACTACTGTGATATGAGGATTTCTTTTGATTGTGTTGAAATGTCTTAATTTTAAAGAGAAACTGAGCTGCTGATGAACGAGGCTCAATGAAAGTGAGGCTGAAGGTTACTCACCGAGTCCGAGGATCACAAACACCACACACACCTTCATCTCCATGAAAGAAGAACAAACAGCCTCTTCTTCTTCAGAACAGAAACAGAGGTTTGTCACGTTCCTGCTCCCAATAAACCCATTCACAAAGTCACTTTCGTTTTAAAGTGAAGAGCTTGTGACGCATCCCGTCTTAGGAAGACAAGTTTATGTGTTCAACAACCTGACAACAGCAACGACATTGACGTATTTTCAACATCTTTTCATAAGAGATAAAAGGCATGAAGACACAACAGGACAGAAAGACAGGAGTGGTAGCTGCTGTTACGGTGCAAACAACAGTCCCGGTGTTACCATCCATCCATCCATCCATCCATTTTCCTCCGCTTATCCGGGGTCGGGTCGCGGTGGCAGCAGGCCAAGCAGGCTGACCCAGACCTCCCTCTCACCGGCAACATGTTCCAGCTCATTCTGGGGGATCCCGAGGCGTTCCCAGGCCAGCTGGGAGATGTAATCCCTCCAGCGTGTTCTGGGTCTACCCCGGGGTCTCTTCCCAGTTGGACGTGCCTGGAAATCCTCCAGTGGGAGGCGTCCAGGAGGCATCCTAATTAGATGCTGAACCACCTCAGCTGACTCCTTTCGACGCGAAGGAGTAGCGGCTCGACTCCAAGCTCCCTCCTGATGACCGAGCTCCTTACCCTACCTCTAAGGCTGAGCCCGGCCACCCTACGGAGGAAGCTCATTTCGGCCGCTTGTACCCGCGACCTTGTCCTTTCGGTCACGACCCAGAGTTCGTGACCATAGATGAGGGTAGGAACGTAGACCGAGTGGTAAATTGAGAGCTTTGCCTTCCGGCTCAGCTCCCTCTTCACCAAGACGGTCCGGTGCAGCGCCTGCTTTACTGCTGCAGCCGCACCGATCCGCCTGTCGATCTCCCGCTCCATCTTACCCTCACTCGTGAACAAGACCCCGAGATACTTGAACTCCTTCGGTTGAGGTAGGCACTCCGTCCCCACCTGGAGGGAGCAATCCACCGGTTTCCGGCAGAGAACCATGGCCTCAGATTTGGAGGTGCTAACTCTCATCCCCGCCGCTTCACACTCGGCTGCAAACCGCCCCAGTGAATGCTGGAGGTCACGATCCGAGGAGGCTAACAGGACCACATCATCTGCAAACAGCAGAGAGGCGATCCCGAGACCCCCGAACCTGACGTTCTCCGCCCCCAGGCTGCGCCTAGATATCCTGTCCCTGAAAGTCACGAACAGGACCGGTGACAAAGGGCAGCCCTGGCGGAGGCCAACACCCACCGGGAACGTGTCTGACTTATTACCGAGAATGCGGACACAGCTCCTACTGCAGTCGTACAGAGACCGGATCGCCCATTGTAACGGGTCCGGCACCCCGTACTCCCGCAGCACCCCCCACAAGAACCCCCGAGGGATCCGGTCGAAAGCCTTCTCCAAGTCCACAAAGCACATGTAGACTGGTTGGGCAAACTCCCAGAACCCCTCCAGTAGTCTTGCGAGGGTAAAGAGCTGGTCCACTGTTCCATGGCCGGGACGGAATCCGCACTGCTCCTCTTGAATCTGAGGTTCGACAAGTCCCGGTGTTACGTCACTGGTTTCTCCTCCGTGCGCAGCAGATGTTTTCTGCCTCTGTCGACAGATTCGTCAAACATTCACAAACATATTGCTGGAGATCTACAAACCACATCTCATATTCATTATGTGGATTACAGTGAGCACTACATCACAGCCACATATGAAGAAATACATTGAAGAAAATATATTCATGGAAAGATCACAACCACCTGGATTCGAACTCTGTCGAGCAAAACAGGAACAAACCCAAAGGTCGAGATCCGCCACTTGCTCTTAATGAGATGTCAGTCATTCAGGTATTTAAACATTACGTCATACCTCGTCAGTGTCCAGGGAACGTTTTGTTTGAGTTGAAGTGAAACAGCTGGTTACCTCTGGGTATCTCTCCAAACACTTCCAAACATATTTGTTCACGTTCAGACCAGATTTCAACGGGTTGTGCAATACTGGCTTTCACCTGATACATGTGGTGGTTTCTTAGCCTCTAAAATGATGATTTATTATTATTATCATTATTAGCACAATGTAGAGGACGAAAAATTGTAGTATTGCAAATCCCGTTGAAATCTTTAATCAACGTCTATAGTCAGTGAAAAACTTTCACTTTTCAACCAATTCTGAACGTCTATTCAACGGTGCGGTAGACGTCTTTTAAACGTCTTTTCAACGGAAAAATGCTCGCTGGGTTCCAGTCAGACCTCTTTCCTCTTCAACTGTTCATCAGAAACCCCCAAAAACATCTTGAAGAAGAAAAGACAGAAAGTGTGAGCGACATAAAGACACATAAACAGAAGATACACAGTCCGTCTGGACTAAACTATCTCATAATATCACGTACATTCTAATGCACATCATGTACTTTTACTGCATGAATACTAGTCAGCTCTGTGTTTCATTTGTGTGGATGGATTAAAACCACAGAAGAAGAGAGGCGTCACAGGGACGACTTGGGACAATGATGGAACTAAGTCCATCATTGTCTTCATCGTTCTCTCTCTAACAAAACTGATATGTTGAGTTTTATTAATATATCAATAAACAGGAACACACACAGAGAGAACCTGATGTACAGAAACGTGTTCACAGAGGAAACCCTTAGTTTGTGTAGAAGGTACTTTAGTTCATTTATGAGTTCAACAGCTTATAAAATATCTAAAATATGAAACCTGTCTTATATCTACCCAAAGTAATAAGAAGTCATCAGAATGAGCTCCACCATAAACATTAAAGTTATGAACACATGAATGCATCAATAATTATGATATATACTATTCTGCATGTTATTTCTGGTGCTTAAGTATATTTTGATGCTGATACTTGTATACTTTTGCAGGACTTTTATTTGTATTTCTACTTTTGCTGAAGTGAAACATCAGAGAAGGTCCTCAGAGTTCATGTGAACAGTCTGAGCAGCTGATCCTCACACAGTCGCTCCTTCACCGCCTCCTAAAGCGCCGGGTTCAGTCAGGTGAACCCACAGATCAGAGAGCAGCTCTGTGTTGGGATGACAGCTGAACGGTGCTGCTGTAAGAGCCTCTCTGATGTGAACAAGACGACGGAGACGCCACCGACTCCACCGGGAATTCAGAGATCTGTCGACTCCACAGGGAGCCGCTCAAAGATGATAAAAGAAGTGGAACGCTGATTGTTCTCACGTCAGCAGACACCTTCACCACGAAGTCAAGACTCAGCTGGTTCCTACTGTCAGCATGAGGCTGCATGAACATGTGACCGGTCCTGTTCACCATCTAGTCAGCTACAGGATCCAATCCATAAAGGTTCAGATATTTCAGGAACTAAAGGGCCGACTGACAAACGCTACTGGAGCCAAACTAGTGCCTGATCCGGAGACAGTCCTCTCTGGTGGACCCGGACGTGGAGAAGTTGGGTTCAAAGCTCTTTACGTTATTGCTCAATTTGTTTCACTGTGATTCACAACCACTGTTTTTAAAAATCCACAACAGCAGGAACAGCTTTGTTTTGCAGCGTTTGGTTCAAACGATCAGAGATCAGGCATAAAGGGCATAAAGGGCTACAGGCAGCGTAAAGGTCTACAGGCAACGTAAAGGGCTACAGGCAGCGTAAAGGTCTACAGGCAGCGTAAAGGTCTACAGGCAGCGTAAAGGTCTACAGCAGGCGTAAAGGGCTACAGGCAGCGTAAAGGTCTACAGGCGGCGTAAAGGTCTACAGGCAGCGTAAAGGTCTACAGGCGGCGTAAAGGTCTACAGGCGGAGTAAAGGTATACAGGCAGCGTAAAGGTATACAGGCAGAGTAAAGGTCTACAGGCAGCGTAAAGGTCTTCAGTATCAGACCCATTAAAGGAGTTCTTCCTGTTCCGATGTGAAGGTCCAAGGACCGAAGATGGTGAATGCTGTACAGACTCTAAAGCCCTCTGAGGCAAATTTGTGATATTGGGCTCTACAAAATAAAATTAATTAAATATCTTGCATGGTGTGGAGACGTTAGGTCTCTCTGATGACCAACACGTTGGTGTTGATGAATAAAACCATATATTGTGTGATATGTAAAGAGTCTGATGGATCTGGCGTCCATGTTTGTGACGATCATTCACCTCTGAAACCAGAACCAAAGATTAGACATCTGCTCGGCTTAGAAGACATTGAACTCATTTTGTGACATTTTTCAGCAGAGGAGTGATTTACTGATGTGTTAAAACCACAACCATGCCATGCTGTGCCAAACCAGGTCAGTCCAGCAGGGACTCAGTCAGAAACCCATTACAGTCAGAGTCTCCAGTCTTCTCCTCAGGACCCACTTATATCCACTCCAGACAATAGACCCGCCTCTGGTCTGCTCAACACTCTGCAGCGCTGCAATGGAACATCAATGGAGGGATGATGAATGGCGGCCGTTAGGCCGCCGTGAAGCCGGGCTGATTCACTAAATAACAGGCAGCGGTAAACAAAGCGACCGTCGAAGACGTTAGTCAGCCGGCAGCATCGTGTCAGAGCTGACGGATGGTTCAGCTCAGAGAAAAACCCCGAAGACTATTAATTATACTTCCAATGTTAACTTAATGGAGAAATACAAATCCACAGCAGCAGGAACACGAGAGTCCTCGACCAGAACTAGAACCAGGACTCTCCAGAAAACTCTTAATTTATTCTCCTGTGAAGTACTTATACTCTAAACTTCAACATCCTGGAAACCAAAAAGGATCCTGTCTGTTGAACGCTCTCCAGGACCGTCATATATATATAATAATATATATATATATAATAATATATATATATATACATAGATATACAGTATATATATATATATGTACATATATACATATATACTGTATATATGTATATATATATATATATATACAGTATATATGTATATATACATATATACTATATATATGTATATATACAGTATACAGTTGTGTGAAAAAGTGTTTGCCCCCTTCCTGATTTCTTATTTTTTTGCATGTTTGTCACACTTAAATGTTTCAGATCATCAAACAAATTTAAATATTAGACAAAGATAACACAAGTAAACACAAAATGCAGTTTTTAAATGAAGGTTTTTATTATTAAGGGGGAAAAAAAATCCAAACCTACATGGCCCTGTGTGAAAAAGTGATTGCCCCCTAAACCTAATAACTGGTTGGGCCACCCTTAGCAGCAACAACTGCAATCAAGCGTTTGCGATAACTGGCAATGAGTCTTTTACAGCGCTGTAGAGGAATTTTGTCCCACTCATCTTTGCAGAATTGTTGTAATTCAGCCACATTGGAGGGTTTTCGAGCATGAACCGCCTTTTTAAGGTCATGCCACAGCATCTCAATCGGATTCAGGTCGGGACTTTGACTAGGCCACTCCAAAGTCTTCATTTTGTTTTTCTTAAGCCATTCAGAGGTGGACTTGCTGGTGTGTTTTGGATCATTGTCCTGCTGCAGAACCCAAGTGCGCTTCAGCTTGAGGTCACGAACAGATGGCCGGACATTCTCCTTCAGGATTTTTTGGTAGACAGCAGAATTCATGGTTCCATTTACCACAGCAAGTCTTCCAGGTCCTGAAGCAGCAAAACAGCCCCAGACCATCACACTACCACCACCATATTTTACTGTTGGTATGATGTTCCTTTTCTGAAATGCCGTGTTACTTTTACGCCAGATGTAATGGGACATACACCTTCCAAAAAGTTCAACTCGTCTCGTCAGTCCACAGAGTATTTTCCCAAAAGTCTTGGGGATCATCAAGATGTTTTCTGGCAAAACTGAGACGAGCCTTTATGTTCTTTTTGCTCAGCAGTGGTTTTCGTCATGGAACTCTGCCATGCAGGCCATTTTTGCCCAGTCTCTTTCTTATGGTGGAGTCATGAACACTGACCTTAATTGAGGCAAGTGAGGCCTGCAGTTCTTTGGATGTTGTTCTGGGGTCTTTTGTGCCTCTTGGATGAGTCATCGCTGCGCTCTTGGGGTAATTTTGGTCGGCCGGCCAACAATTCTGCAAAGATGAGTGGGCCAAAATTCCTCTACAGCGCTGTAAAAGACTCATTGCCAGTTATCGCAAACGCTTGATTGCAGTTGTTGCTGCTAAGGGTGGCCCAACCAGTTATTAGGTTTAGGGGGCAATCACTTTTTCACACAGGGCCATGTAGGTTTTGATTTTTTTCCCCCTTAATAATAAAAACCTTCATTTAAAAACTGCATTTTGTGTTTACTTGTGTTATCTTTGTCTAATATTTAAATTTGTTTGATGATCTGAAACATTTAAGTGTGACAAACATGCAAAAAAATAAGAAATCAGGAAGGGGGCAAACACTTTTTCACACAACTGTGTATATATATATATATACTGTGTGTATATATATATATATATACTGTATATATATATATATATATATATACATACATATATACAGTATATATATATACATATATACTGTATATATATACATATACAGTATATACTGTATATATATATAATAATATATATTAGATTGTTCCTCCTAGTCGAATTCCTTGTATGTGCAATAAAACAGTGATTCTTAAGTGATTCTGATTCATAGACTGACACACACATGAAGACAGAAAACAGTTCAAAGTTACATTTGGAGTGTATTTATTATAATAATAATTGTAATAATAATAATAACCAGTGAAACCTTCAGTCTGATCTGAGAATCTATGACAGAGAATAATCAATAATAATATAATAATCAGTTATAAAAATATCTCTCGTCCAGAGTCTTCAGGGAATAAATGTTGTTCCACTGCAGAGACGTAGACGAGTTTACTTCAGCGATGAGAGCCTGAATGACTCAACCGTTTATTCTGAGAGTCTTTCATGAACAACAAGGGCTTCTGGGAGATCTGGAGAAAAACTCAAATGTCCTTTAATACACGAATACAAGTCAAGTCTGAGTTCCAGTCACGTTGTTACTGTTTGATTTGTTATTGAGTTTACTCTCAATATTATAACATAAATTACACATTTTCATTAACAGTAAAAACCTTTTGTGTTCTTCAGTTACTCCCTGACGGTTGGCGGACATTTTTTTATTGGACACAAATGTATAGAAGCTCCCAAAATTAGATGAAATATTATTAAATAATTCAATTCTCATTTGACATTTATAATATTGATTTATTATATTGTAATTCTGATTTAATTCAAACTCAGTCAGTGAAAAGTTTGACTTTGCGTCTGAAGAAACTTGTTTATCTTCCGGCGTTAAAAGGCTTCCATACCCAGAATCCGACATTTAAATATTAAAGCTGCAGCTTTATGTGACTGTAATCAGCGATCCACAGATATGAGTGAAGGAACACACTGGCACTGATCCGAGGCGCCTCACGAACAGTTTATGTGATGAACTGATTCCCGGAGGAGCTTTAATACAAATGTGATTATCAGCTGCAGTGGAAAACACGCTGAGAGGAGAAGTGTCGCCCCAGGAAAACAAAACCAACAAAACATGAAAAATAAATGACATTTATCGGCGGGAGTAACGGATGCTCAGCTGAACTCATCAGTTTAATATCAGTGGCTTTTTAAGTCATGAATTATCATTATTAACCAATAAGAACATGTTTAAGACCTTTTTAAAGACGCAGTGAATCATATGAAACTAGTCTGATCTCATGGATCCAGATCCAGATCTCTCTGGTCCTCCAGAAACTAAACCGCTCACCAACCCAAGTCCACTTTCAGTCGATCAAATAGATTCAAATTCAATTTAATCGAATCCTGGAATAGATAATCGGCCCACGTGTTGTGTAAAGAAGCCGGTGCTTCACTGCGTCTCTGAATGTCTCTTCTGGTTAAAATAATCATTCAGTCAAAGATGTTCTCAGATGTAAGAAGCAGTCGTGTGGTTTTTCTGTCTGCATGTTTATGAGCTGAAGTACGGAGGCTCAGTCATGCCTGAACAATGACACAATTTTAGGAATGACAAGAAAAAAAGTATAAAAAGTTTGAGCTGGTTTGTGAAAAACGGCAACGAAAAAGTTTCCAATTCAAAGTTATGAGATGAGATGAGTCGCTATTACACATCTCCATGCAAAAATAGGACTTTTTAAAAATGATGTAATAATAATCAAATAATTAGAAATTAAGCCAAAATCAATCTACTTTAGTATTTTAATGAATTAATCCTAACGTGTTAAATTTTCCTCCACTTGTTTTCAAATGATGCAAAAGTGATGAGTTTAAACTTAGTTTAAATCCAGATGTGTACAGATGTTTAGTTTTAAATGAATCTTCAGTCGTTTAGTTTGTAATTTAAATAAATGTTTCATCAGAACTTAAATCTCAAACCATCACAAACATGACTCTTGGATTATTAATCTTTTCTGTTGGACTTTTTGCACAAATAACAAAATAAAATGAAGAAACCTGAACTAAAGCCCCCCCCCCTCTATAAGTCCAACCAAACAAAAAGATGAGATAAAACGTGCCCCCCCCACCCTGTATAATATCACAGGAACAAAATAAGATTTGATTTTACACATTGTTTTTGTAGTTTAAGGTAACTGATGATCTCAGTCAAAAGTCTCTGCCTTCTTCGGAAAACTCTTATTTTGAAATACTAAAAATAGTTCCAAGAGACCAAATGCTTGAATCCCATTGGCTTAGGGCTGAAAAATCCTCCGAGCAGGAAGTCTTTTATTTTGAAATGTCCAGTCACACAGATCCTCACAGATTATGATTTTGCATGTTTGTTCTGTGAATTGTTTAAAATAATAAATCAAAAAGGAGCTTCCTGTTGAGTCAACGTCTCCGCTCTGTCTTCTGAACACAATCCAACATGGCGTCCCGTTTCCCAGAATCCTCTAGTGATCGCAAACACTTTTTCATCTTTTAAAAAAAAAAAATCGGTAAGAAACTAATTCTCTGCATAATCAGAACCAGGACACATTTATATTTCCTCCTCGGCCATTTTGACATCCCGATGTCTTTTTTCTTGTAGTTGCTTTTGGCGTTTCCGTGACGACGGCGGCCCTCCCCCCCCCCCCCCCCCCCCGTGAATCTGAAGGCACTTGATGTCGTGGCGGAGGCTGAACTCTCGTCCTCAGACAGACAGATGTCAAAATAACAGAAAAAAGTTGTTTTTGAATTTTTCTTTTAAATACAGTCGGTCCGCCCGCTGCAAAAAGTCCCCCCCCCCCACAACAACAAAAAAAGAGAGAGAGAGAGAGACGGTCGTTTGTCCGTCCAGCTCGTGGTACAGTACTGTTGATCTGTGGAGGAGGGGGGGGGGGGGGGGGGGGGGTGTCAAGAAAGTTGACATTCAAGCTTTTATTTCCTCTTTTTTTCGGACTGAAGCACCGTGTTTGTCTCTGTGCTTTGTGGCGTCGCTGAGCTGAAACCAAAAGGTCAACGAGGTTCACCGGAGAAAAGTGATGAAGAAACAAAGAAAATGAAAATGGCTGATTGTGAGTGTTTCCCTCTCAAAAACGATTGCCATTATAAAGAGAAGTCAAAGCTTCATGTGTTAAAGCTGCATTCTCTCTAGTGTCCACCAGGGGGCGACTCCTCTGGTTGTATAGAAGTCTATGAGAAAATGACTCTACTTCTCTCTTGATTTATTACCTCAGTAAACATTGTAAACATGAGTTTATGGTCTCAATCTCCAGTTTCAAGTCTTCTTCAATACAGTACATACAATAGTTTAACTATTTGGGAAATAACTGTGTTCTCTGAGTCAGGCTGCTCTTAGCTTAGCACAAAACTTGGCCTTTTCCAAGTCAGTTATGACAAATTAAGTCTAACGGGTGACTTTTTGATTCATCGTTTAACATTCAGCCGTATTCTCTGTCCGTGTTCACAGCAAACGCAAAGCGAATGTTTGCATCCACTGTGTCGAGCAAACCGCACACCGGCTGGTTTACTACGACAGGATGAAGCCAAAACAAACATTTATAAACTGATAGAAAATATGCCGAAATAACTTCATAATGATGCAGATTTGTAAAAAGTCTGAACTCATGTTTTGTTAGTTCTCTTCTCAAGATGACGAGTAAATAACTTTTAAAATACTTGTGTTCTCAATGGAGTCTGGATCGATCAGTGCTAAGCTATGCTAACAATGTAGCAGCTCCTTCGACACTCACAATGACGTCATCTATGCGTAAATACGGCAGCGTTGTTATTGTTCAGAGTGAACACAACATCAGAGTGAGATGTTCAGGTGGATATGTTTAGTATCTGGATGTTGTTAGCTTAGCATAGCTTAGCATAAAGACTGGAAGCGGGTGGAAACAGCTAGATGATGAGTTCACTAAAATGTTCTCCGTGTGATCACTTGACCCTTTGTGTCGGCCATGTTGGCAGGAAGTCTCTGACGCATCTTTGGTTGTAGGGGGGGCAGATGGGGGGGGGGGGCAGATGGGTCAAACGTTGTGGCGTCCCGTAGAGAGGTGGGGGGGGGGGGGTCACCTCTGCCAGCCAGTCAGAGCCAGACTCAGAGTGACACACAGCTGCCATATATGGGGAGATGAAGGCGGGGCGAGAGACCTCAGATCTGCGTGGGAGAGAGAGAGATAGAGAGGGAGAGAGAGAGACAGAGAGAGAGAGAGAGAGAGAGATTTTGATTTTCAAATATCTTTATTTCTAAATCAATTTCGTTTACAGAGTTTTACTGTTTATCAAAACAACCTTAATTCATGCAAAAAAAAAAAAAAAAAACTAAAGAAAAATTTAATAAAACACAAATCATAAATTGAGAACCAGAGCATTGTCTCTGACTGAACACAGAACGTCGTTCAGAGCCCAAATGTTCACAAAGAGTTCAGTTTTCTTTGTCAGTCTGTAGAAACCAAACTCCACCCTGAGCCGAGCAGCCAGCAGTCCGGTCAGCATCAAGCTCACGTCCTCTGACCCTACACCCCTCCCATGGTTTTTCCTTGTTTTCCAAATTGCTAGTTTGGCCAGTCCTGAAAGCAAATTCATTAGTGTGTGGACAGATTTGTTTTTAGCAGAGTAGTTTGGACCATAGATAAAAAGACAGAAAGAAAAGTGTTCTCCTAAGCCCTGAAACCACGTCTTCAGGCGGCTGAAGAGTCTCACCAGTCTGGAGCACTCAACGAACAGATGGTGGATGGTTTCTGTCTGCGAGCAAAAAAGACAGCTGTCCCCTGAGCCAGGATCGAGGTGCACCAGATACCTGTTTGTAGCTATGGCCCCATGTACAATCCTCCACTGGAGGTCTCCTGTCCGTTTGTCTACAGGGGGTTTGTACAGGGACCGCCAACAGCCCCTTGGGGAGGATCCCCTGCCAAAAAACTCGGTCCACCTCGACACCCTCACTCCTGCCAGAGAGCGCAAGTTAGAGACCTTCACACTGACCTGATACGCTGCTTTCCTCCCCAGAGTCTCAAAGTCCCCCAACTGGGGTGTCTTTAGAGACAGCAGGATGTCCTCCTCATCCTCCCACTGTCCCACATCAGGACAGACAGCCAGGGGTGGGAAAACATATTCACATTCATTGTCCCATTGGTCAGATATTGTACGGTCTCCAACAAACGCTCTGAGGACTGCTGGCAGGGAAGCACAGACCTCCTCCACCAGCCTGAGCAGCAGCCTGCTGGACCGGATGTTGATCAGCTCCGCAAGTTGAGGGATGGAGGTCTTCATCAGATGACCCAGCTTCACACAGCCGGCCTCTCTCAGTCTGGATCTCAGGCTGACGGACGTCAGGACCTGGGATGTGAAGTAGCTGCTTCCAAAAAGCGGCTCCTCAAAGAGCCACATCCCTGGTGTCGTCACAGCTCTCCGATGGACTGTAAAAACCCGCCACGCCTGTAAGACAGACTGATAGAACGGTGTCAGACCAGTTAAATCCACTGACTGGGCCTGGAGCAGGAACAGGTGTTTGTCATAACCTAAGCGTCCGGCCCTCCTCAGCAGCACACAGGCAGTATCAGTCCATGGCAGGCCGAAGCTGTACAGCAGTCTCTGAGCTGTCTGCAGTCTGAAGGCTGTGATTCGTGATGCGATGTCCACCAGGCCCTGCCCTCCCTCCTGGACCGGCAGGTACAGCACCGCAGATCTCAGCCAGTGAAGCCCTGACCAGAAGAAGTCCACAACTGCCCTCTGGATGTCTTTAATCAGGCCCTGTGGTGGAGGTAGGACTACCAGTCTGTGCCAAAGGGTCGAGGCAACCAAGTTATTGACAATTAGGACCCTCCCCCTATAAGAGAGCTGAGGTAGCAGCCATTTCCATTTAGACAATCTGGTGCACACTCTCTCCATAGCACCCTCCCAGTTCTGTCTTTGAAACTCTTCTGTTCCCAAAAAAACACCCAAAACCTTCAAGCCCTGCCTTCCCAATCTGATGCTTCCTGGTAGCTTTGGCATTTCTTTGTCTGCCCACTGCCCAACCTGCAAAGCTTCACTTTTTTCCCAGTTTACCTTTGCTGAAGATGCCCTCTCAAACAAATCTAAACTGTTACCTAGGAACTGGATATCCCTCTGGTCTTTGACGAACACATAAATATCATCAGCATATGCTGACACCACCAGCGAGGGCCGCTGAGGCAGCCCAGGTAACATTAGTCCTGATAGACGGGACCTCAACCTATTCAGAAGAGGCTCAATGGCAATGGAATATAGCTGTCCAGAGATAGGACATCCCTGTCTGATGCCTCTCTGGACCTGAACTGGACAGCTCAACGCACCCCCCACCTTCACCAGACAAGTAGCCTCCTTGTACATCAAACCCAACAGTGACACAAAACCTTCCCCAAAACCAAAAGCTCTTAAAGTGGAAAAAAGAAAACTATGATCTACCCTATCAAAAGCCTTCTCCTGGTCTAATGATATAACTCCAACATCAATATTATACAGTTTACAAAGATCCAACAAGTCTCTCATGAGAAAAATATTATCCATGATGGATCTGTCCGGTACGCAGTAAGACTGGTCTCTGTGAATTATAGACTCCAGAAAGTTCTTAAGCCGGTTGGCGAGCACCTTGGAAAGAAGTTTATAGTCTGTGCATAACAACGCCACCGGTCTCCAGTTCTTCAGTAAGGACAAATCTCCTTTTTTGGGTAACAGTGATAGTACTGCATGCCGACATGTCGTCGGTAACAGGCCTGCCTGTGAACACTCCTGCAGCACCTCCCACAGGTCGGCTCCCAAACACTTCCAGAAGTGTTTATAGAAGTCCGCAGGCAGTCCGTCCAGTCCAGGAGCTCTCCCAGCAGCCACCTGACCCACAGCAGCGGTCAGCTCCTCCAGGGAGATGTTGGCGTCCAGGACAGCTCTGTCCTCGGGGCCCAGCTGAGGAAGGTCCTGAAGCAGCTCGTCAACACTCTCTCTGTGGTTGTCCTCCTTCCTGAAGAGGGCGCTGTAGAAGCTTACGGCATGTTGTCTCATTTCAATCGGATCAGTCGTCATCTTACCATCAGGGAGGCGGAGACACACCATTTGTTTGGTTCGAGAGACGGACTTCTCTAGATTGAAGAAGTAGGAGGTAGGAGCATCCATGTCCCTAACACTGGTGAACCTTGACCTGACCAAAGCTCCTTTAGCTCGTTCCTGTAGAAAGGAGCCTAGTTGCTGCTTCTTCTGTTGAAGCCTGTGAGTGTCTGTGCTGGTGTGAGTGAATAGACTGTGCTCTAAATCCCTGATTTAATTTTCTAGATCCTCAATGACCCTTTTGACTTTTACTGTGGAGTGACTTGTATATTGTTGAACAAAGACACGTATATGTGCCTTTCCTACATCCCACCACTGACTCAGGGACTCAAAGTCGCTCTTCTTTTCTCTCCAGATTCCCCAGAAAGTCTCAAACTTTTCACAGAAATCACTGTCCTGAAGCAACTTAATGTTAAAGTGCCAGTAAGAGCTGCATTTGGTGGTTGGTGAGGTGTGAACATCTAAAGTGACGAGGTGATGGTCGGTGAAGCCTACTGGGTAAATGTGGCTATTCAATAACCGGTTACTAAAACTATGAGATAGGTAAACCCTGTCCAGCCTGGCTGCCCTAATGCTCCCATCCAACACCTTCACCCATGTGTACTGTCTAGCCCGGGGATGTTTCACCCTCCATACATCCACCACACCTGACTCTGCAATCACCTGTGATAAGATGGCAGATGACTGTGAATGAGGTTCCTCTCCTGTTCTATCCAATAAGGAGTTTATGGTGCAATTCCAGTCCCCCCCCATCACTACACAGTCGTTGTGATCACACTGCTGCAGGACATCTCTGAGTTTGTGGAAGATGTCTGTTCTGTGTGAGCCCTGGTTTGGAGCATAGATGTTGATAAAAACAAAAGTAATGTTTTGTATAGATGCTCTGACCACTAAAGCCCTGCCTGTCACTATCTCTGTGGAGGAGATGATGTTAACATCCAGCCCAGGTGAGAACAGAACGGCTACACCTGCAGACAGGTTGGTCCCATGAGACAGGACATACTGGCCCTTCCACCACAAACCCCAGTCTACCTCATTATGTGGGTCGCTGTGCGTTTCCTGCAGGAGAACGATGTCTAGTTGTTTCTGTGTGATCATGTCTGCAGTGACCGCCCTCTTCTGTCGGTCCCTCCCACCATTCATATCTAAAGAGCCAACCCTCACCTTGTGCATTGAAAAATGAAAAAGAGCGGTGATGTAGACAGTTAGAAATAACAGTAACAGAAAGATTAAGTGCAACACATTCATCATTGACTCACTTAGAGGTCTTTAACCTTTTCGAACCTTTCCCTTTATCTCTCTTCCTTATCTTCCTGAGATGCGTCATGAGCTTCTTTAGACGGAAACGTTTCTTTTCATCTAAAACCTCCAAATCCACCTCTTTTTGTAATGTCACAACACTTTTAATAAATTTGTCTGCGTCTGGAAAATACTTTGAAACGTCTACAGATTGTCCAAACGTGTCGTCCAGGAAGTTATTAATTTCCTCCAGCTTGTACAGATCTCCACTGTGAGACTGTGAGTCTGTGACAGAGAGACCGTCAGAGTCGTACTCCATCCCCTCCTCGACAACACAAGCCCCCCCACTCTCCTCTGGACCAGCAGCCTGACTCTGGTCAGCTTCAGCTGTCGGCCCTGTACTGCTGCCTGCTACCTCTTCCTCTGCTCCTGCTTCCCTTTCCTCTACCTCTTTCCTTTCCTCTGTTACTTCCCTTTCCTCTACCTCTTTCCTTCCCTCTGTTACTTCCCTTTCCTCTACCTCTTTCCTTTCCTCTGTTACTTCCCTTTCCTCTACTTCTTTCCTTTCCTCTGTTACTTCCCTTTCCTCTACCTCTTTCCTTCCCTCTGCTACTTCCTTTCCCTCCGTTGTGAGACTCAGAACAGCTGAGTTGTCATCAATATTTTCCCCCCCGCCTGAATCAGCTCTCTGTTCCCCGTCCTGACTGTCTGTCTGCCCGCTGAGCCCCTCCTCAGCCTCGGCCCCGGTCGGCGGATCATCGCCCCCCCCACGGCGCAGCGCTCTCCGCCGGCCCGTCATTTGGCGGCCCTTCGGCCGGCCTGTGAGGACAAGCGGTCCGCTTGTGCCCCACTTCCCCGCACTCAAAACACCTGATGCTACCTGTGCTAGCGTACACCATGTAGTGTCCCTCCCCGTGTTTCACCCTAAAGGAGACCTCTAGCGTATGTGAAGGACAGGTAAGGAACATGAACACCTGTCTCCTGAAGGACTGGACATGCTTCAGTTTATCACTCTTACATCCCAGACCCACAGTCCTGAAGCTGCTTGCCAGCTTCCCGAAGCGCTGCAGCTCTCGCTCCAACACCTGGTTGGGGATGAACGGGGGAACACCGGAGACGGTGACCCGGGTGGAGGGCACTGCGAGCGGGGAAACCTGCAGATACACACCGTTCAGCGAGACGCCGCTCGCTATTAACTGCGCCACAAAACGCTCCTCTTTCAGAAACACCAGCACACCTCTGTTCATTCTGGAGGCATAGGACAGGTTAGCGTGTCCCACACAGTCTCCCACAGCCAGGAGAACCGCCTCTACCGGGACACACGGGTCGGGCTGAACACGAACTCCATGTCTCAAAGACATGGACGGCGTCTCAGAGGACGCCATCCCCGACAAGAAACACGGTTCTCCGTCCGCCTAAAACACCAAAATACCCCGACAACAAACTCAAACCACCACAACTCAATCACACAGTGAACTATGAAAAAAGATTGAAGAAAAGTTTGAGAAAAATCACCAAACATTTAGCAACGCTCTCCACACTTACCACCACCACGCTCTCAGAGAGAGAGAGAGAGAGAGAGAGAGAGACAGAGACAGACAGAGAGATAGAGAGAGACAGAGATAGAGAGAGAGATAGAGAGGGAGAGAGCGACAGAGACAGAGAGAGAGACAGAGAGAGAGAGAGAGAGAGAGAGAGACAGAGAGAGAGAGACAGAGAGACAGAGAGAGAGAGACAGAGAGACAGAGAGAGACAGAGACAGAGAGAGAGACAGAGAGAGAGATAGAGAGAGAGAGAGAGACAGAGAGAGAGACAGAGAGAGAGAGAGAGAGAGAGAGACAGAGAGAGAGAGACAGAGAGAGAGACAGAGAGAGAGAGAGAGAGAGAGAGAGAGAGACAGAGAGAGAGAGACAGAGAGACAGAGAGAGAGAGACAGAGAGACAGAGAGAGACAGAGACAGAGAGAGAGACAGAGAGAGAGATAGAGAGAGACAGAGATAGAGAGAGAGAGAGAGATTCTTTAAAACAATAACAGCTTTAATCTTTTGTGGTTTGGTTAAACTTGACCCTAAATGAAAGCTGAGGTTCCTAAACTGAGGTTCTGGGTCCTATGAGGGGTCCTGAGATGATGAGATTTTACTTCATGATGTTAAATTCGGGGAAAAGTGCATCATGGGAATGATTCAGGAGTAAGTCACTCACTCTGGATTATTACAGTAAACATAATGATAAAACAGAAGAGGAGAGACCGTACTCACTGTTGGGGGGCGGGTCTTTACATTCGCCCTCCTTGATGGTGACATCATCGATGGCGATGTCTCCCTCGATACCGCCGCCGCGGACTCCCTCCATCACCATCTACCACAGAAGAAGAAGACACACCGTGTTTCACAATAAAAGCCAGCTGTTGAAGTGTCTTATTGTGAAGGAGCAGCAGCAGTAAACGTCGTGTTAGCATTAGGATGTATCCAGCATCCAGGTGAAGTAAAGTGGCCTGTACCTGGAAGGCTGTGGTTGGGTGGATGTTGATCTTGGCTTGCCTCCAGCGGTCTCCTTGGTTACCGATCAGACTCCAGACCGAGCTGTCCGTCATCGTCTGACCCGTCTGACCCTTCTGACGCAGGACGACGTTCAGAGCTCCTGCATACACAATCATTCATGATCATTATTAATAATATTAACGATTATTATTATCATTATTAAACATATGTATTATTATTATTTATTTTATCATCAAAAATATTTAGGATTAATATTATTTTCAGGATTATTAATAATATTTATGATTTTTGTTATTATTACACATTTTTATGATTATTATTTGTTATCATTAATATATCATTATTCATTTTAATTATTTGTATCATTATTAATAATACATATATATGTTTTAATATCATTATTAATAATAATGTATTATTATTATCAATAACAATATTTATTATTTTTCAAATATTAAATATGAATTATTAATTATGACATCCTGTATCTGAGGGCCTGCTGCAGACTCACCGACATGTTTCCCGTACATGTGGTAGTAGAAGGCGAAGCAGTAGGTGACGGAGGAGGAGGAGGAGGAGGAGGAGGTCTTGGAGTTCATGTTGAAGGAGGGAGACAGCAGCCGGGCCTTGTCTCCCTCCAGCCTCGGCCTCGACGTCTCAATGTACATGTAGAAACCTGTGAGACCACAACACGTCATTAAAACACCTCATGGAACATGATCTCATCGTTCATCTCGTCATACATTTGTATTTTAAATGAAATACCTCTATTAGTAAGGAAAGGTCAGAGGATCAACAAAGCTGGTGGGATTCATCCTCTGGGGATCATGAATCCTCACAACCAGTGGCGGGCCGTGCATTTTATACTTAAGCCTTCAATGCTGTCCTGCAGCTGAAATACCACCTTATAACCACATGATGGCGCCACAGCTATTATTCGTTTTTAAGGCTGTAACTATGTACAACTTCGTATTAAACCGTTCGGTACGAGACTTACAATACATTTGAATAATGCTCGAGCATTTGGATAATGCAGAAGCTTATATTCAGGAACACATAATGTTTTCTGCGCTCATGGAGGACAGTGGTTCTCAGCCGGTCTGGCTGTGGGATCCACCATCATTCCTTAATGACAAGTCACGGCCCAAAGAGATCGTCTTATGATTTTACTTTCACAACTCGAACATTGAACGTACTGATCTGCAATGTCTTTCCTCGTCTCAGTCCCCTGTGTCATGGTGTGTGGTACATCTCACTCAGTCAGAATGCCCATATTTGATTGGCTGAGCTGCATCACGTGATGTGATTCACTACCCGACTAAGCCTCTGCTGTTAAGTTTCGTTTCACGATAGTCACGTGCTCGCCCACTGACCAATCACAGCACACTCTGCACCTCACTGCAGAGCTGCATGGACACTGAGCTGCACGTAATGCTGACGTCATTATAGGCCGGCTAGCAGGCTCTGACACGTCAAAGAATACGCCCAACATGTCAAACTAAAGATCTGATTGGTTGAACACTATGACAATCAACAATATCGTCCCCATTCAGTTAAAGTGCACATGGATGCACCTGTGAGTCTGCAGGCCTCTGCCTCTGTTCTTACCTAGAGACACAGAGGTGAGATCTGATTGGATAAAAGCTCTACTTAAAACAAGCTGCACTGGAAGCAGAGCAACTGAGGAAGACAGGAGCTGTGCAATGAGAACATAAGATAATGTGGAAAATATTTTTATAAATTATAATACATGTAGTGTATTTAAGAACAAATATTAAATTATAAAATAGATATAGCTTTGTGATTCTGTTTAGGCCAGCAGAGAAGGCCTTGCAGGCCCTGACGGCCCACCACTGGGTTTCACTGAATACTGGAGGACCGACTGATTCTGATTGTAACTCGAATACAGAACAATGTGAGTGAAACAATATTAATGTTTAGTTTTCAAACTGAAAGAAAATCTGTGTTTCCAGAGGCTGAACCACGACTGGTGAGTCTGAATATTACATGAAGTGTTTTCCTCACTCTTTCACTCACTTCTTCCTTCACTCCTCCACTCACTCACTCCTTCCTTCACTCCTTCACTCTCAACATAACTGCTTTGATGTCTTCCAGTCAGGCCTTCGACAGCACCACAGTACTGAAACTCCTCTTGTTCAGGTTTTCAACGACATCCACTTAAACACAGACAATGGCAGAAGTTCAGTCTTAGTATTACTGGATCTCAGTGCTGCATTCGACACGGTCGACCATGACACACTACTAGAAAGACTAAACATCTGGGTGGGACTCTCTGCACAGCACTCAACTGGTTTGAATCCTACTTGAAGGACCAAGAATACTTTGTGTCTGTCGCTAACTACACATCAGAGCTGACTAAAATGACGTGGTGTTCCCCAAGGTTCAATACTGGGGCCTCTTCTGTTCAACATCTACATGCTACCACAAATTCAGATTATGGAAAACAACAAAGTGTGTTATCATAATTATGCAGACGACACACAAATCTACATAACTATGTCACCAGGGGACTATAATCCCATACAAGGGCTGGGTAAATGCACTGAACAAATCAACTGGATGTGCCAGAATGTTCTTCAATTAAACAAAGATAAAACAGAAGTAATTGTCAGGGGTGTCAAACATACGGCCCGCGGGCCGGATCCGGCCTGCCACGTTATTTTATGTGGCCCGCGAATCCGTCAGATTTAAAAAGATTTAAAAAGATTTAAAAAAAAGATTTTTTTTTTATTTCTTTATAATAATTTAAAGTTAGACCTGATAATAAAAATATCCCCATAGTCGAAATTATGAGATAGAAAGTCAAAGTTATGAGATAGAAAGTCGAAGTTATGAGATAGAAAGTCGAAGTTATGAGATAGAAAGTCAAAGTTATGAGATAGAAAGTCATAATTATGAGATTGAAAGTCAAAATGATGAGATACTTAAACACAGTCACAGAAGCAGCTCTTTGGCTGGTTACTGTACACTTGAAATGTAAATGTATTGTGAGTACATTAAAGACTACTTTAAACGTGGCTTTGAACACATGAAATACTTCACGTGGGATTGTGCAAACGCACCCTTGAAAGGATTTTAAGCTTTGAACAAAGTTATTGTAATAACTTGTGTTTGATATTTGTCTTTGATATTTTCTTCAATAGTTTGATCTTTGATAGAGTAATGTGGGTTTCTTAACCCTAAATTAAAAGGATTTAAAACCTCTTGCACACGACGCCCCCGAATTCGGGGGCTATCGGGCTCAGCCCCCCTGAAAATATTGTTCGGAAAATGCCCTTATTGTTCGCTAAATATTGTGGATTTGTACATTTTTTTTACCGGATTAAACAGCAACGTATGGGCAACACTATCATATAAGTCACTTCTTACACACTCCAAACACATAAAAGTACAATGTAAGAGCTGCAACAGCTGGTTCGAAAATGACGACCTCGCGTGACCTCTCTGTACTAAAGCCTCTTATTCTTCACTTTATCCCAGCCAACCTTTATTCAACAACTACTGATCGGTTGCGCTATGATTTGGGAGAGTTTTTAGGCTCTCAGCTGCATTATTTCAAAAACATAATATCAATAAAAGTGTTTTTTTTTCCAGGCGAACCTGAATATTTTCAATTTGAGCTGTGTAATATCTTCATGCACTATATTAACCAGCAAAATATACACAATATTTACCCATCTGAACAATGTCACAAGTGTTATCTGATTATAGCATCAAAAATTATTAAAATAGACCTTGTAGTTACAGAACTGTGGTCTCCTTAGTATGGGTATGCCATTTTCGAGCAACGGCCTACAAATAGGGCTCGAGCTTAAGAGGTTGATATAATAACAGAAATGTGCTTAAATATATTTTTACATTTATATAACTGCATGTACATTATTTTTACACTTGAATAAACAATAATCAAATGAAGAGAGTTATTTAACAATATGTTAGGAGTAGTTATATTTACACAGTCTTACACTTACAACCGGCCCTTTGAGGGCGACCTTGATGCTGATGTGGCCCAGAGTGAAGAGGAGTTTGACACCCCTGCCTTAGGTCGTCTGGGACCGGTCTACTTCCTGTTCCCAGAGTCAGAACTAAACATGGAGAAGCAGCGTTCAGTTGTTCTGCTCCACATATCTGGAACAAAGTCCAGAAAGCTGCAGGTCTGCTGAGACCCTCAGCTCTTTTAAATCAAGACTGAAGACTTTTCTGTTTGCTGCCTTTAATTGAACCACATTCAATTAATATATTAATCAATTTCCTGCATTTTACTACTGTATTTTATTTCTTACACTGTTTTTTTAATGTTTTAATGACAGTTCTTGATTATTTTTAAATCTCCTTTTCTTTTGCCTTATGCTTTGATGCTTTTAATGGTTTTATGTGAAGCACTTTGAATTACCTTGTTGTTGAAATGTGCTGTACAAATAAACTTGCCATGACTCCTTCCCTCACTCACTCCCTCATTCACTCCCTCCCTCCCTCCTTCCTTCACTCACTCCCTCCCTCCTTCACCATTTAAAAAAAGATCCGTTGGCCCGCTGATCATTTTTAGTTTCAGTAAACATTCAGTGTGATTCATCCTCTGGGGAACATGAACATCCAATGTTTCCAGAGATATTTCAGTCTGGACCAACATCAGCATCCAGAGGAGCCAAGTTCAGTTCTAACAATTCATCATTTTACATTTCCTAATGTCAAACTTATTGATTTCATATTGAAACACTTTGAGAATCCTCTGCTGGTAAAAACTGAAACAGGAAAAGAAAAGAAAAAAAAAGTCCAAATCCAAGCAGAATGTTCCTCTCCATTTAATTTGACCTCCTGAGCTGCAGAGGGAATTGAACCCGTGACCCTGCCTCGCTCTGCCTCCCGTTGACCTGCACACAGATTAACCCACGAGGCTGCAGAGACAACAAATCCACCTCCGGCTCCTCCAGCAGGAACACAAACACAATCCGCACAAATGAAAGTGAACACAAAAACCACTCAGCACGCATGTTTGTGTTTGACAGCAGATTTAAACCGCTTTACCCCCGAGGCTCATTTTAATGAGATCTGCTGCAGAGAGAAACCAAGAAGAAGAAGAAGAAGAAGAAGAAGAAGAAGAAGAAGAAGAAGAAGAAGATTTTCCAACAGGAAATGAAGAGACGGCAGTCGTCACACATCGACTGACTGGATGTGTTAGTGGAACCTTTGTTCCATGTTCCTCCTGTTGTACAGTGAATCCTGTTCTACGTTCCTCCTGTTGTACAGTGAATCCTGTTCTATGTTCTTCCTGTTGTACAGTGAATCCTGTTCTATGTTCTACGTTCCTCCTGTTGTACAGTGAATCCTGTTCTATGTTCTTCCTGTTGTACAGTGCATCCTGTTCTATCTTCAACGTTCCTGCTGTTGTACAGTGAATCCTGTTCTATGTTCCTCCTGTTGTACAGTGAATCCTGTTCTATGTTCTTCCTGTTGTACAGTGAATCCTGTTCTATGTTCTACGTTCCTCCTGTTGTACAGTGAATCCTGTTCTATCTTCAACATTCCTCCTGTTGTACAGTGCATCCTGTTCTATGTTCCTGCTGTTGTACAGTGAATCCTGTTCTATGTTCCTCCTGTTGTACAGTGAATCCTGTACTATGTTCTATGTTCCTCCTGTTGTACAGTGAATCCTGTACTATATTCTATGTTCCTCCTGTTGTACAGTGAATCCTGTTCCATATTCTATGTTCCTCCTGTTGTACAGTGAATCCTGTTCTATATTCTATGTTCCTCCTGTTGTACAGTGAATCCTGTACTAATGTCTATGTTCCTCCTGTTGTACAGTGAATCCTGTTCTATATTCTATGTTCCTCCTGTTGTACAGTGAATCCTGTACTATGTTCTATGTTCCTCCTGTTGTACAGTGAATCCTGTTCTATATTCTATGTTCCTCCTGTTGTACAGTGAATCCTGTACTATGTTCTATGTTCCTCCTGTTGTACAGTGAATCCTGTTCTATATTCTATGTTCCTCCTGTTGTACAGTGAATCCTGTTCTATATTCTATGTTCCTCCTGTTGTACAGTGAATCCTGTTCTATGTTCTACGTTCCTGCCGCACGATGAAATACGAGGAACCGTTTATTAACTGAATTGAATGCAGCTCTAAAGACATTTTTACGTTCATCTATTACACACATGAACAAATCTGATTAACACGGTTATTACACATTTATTAATGGTTTAAAATTAGTTATAGAAACATTCGATGAGCTTCAAGTTCCACTTATTCAGGAACTTTCAGTCACAGCTCATGGTCTTCATTGGCAGGCATATGAATATATAATAAATATGACTGTAATAATTACTCCATGAATACAAACAATGAATGTACTCGTATCTGATTTAGTTAATACATATAATACTTTAGACTTGTTATTTATATAAAATATAAATAAGTAATATCCACAATTATAAACACTTGAAACTGTTGTTAAATAAACTTACATCTAAATGATTGTGGTTTTTAATGTGAACCATAACATTTTAATTTAATTATCTATTTATTATTTTAATTATTTTAATGTTTTGCCGAGGCTCATTTCTCCCAGGAAACAAGAAAGAAAAGTAATATAAATTTAAATGAATAAAAGAACGAGGTATGAAAGCACAATGTTCTACTTACAACACAGAGCTTCTGCTTTAGTGCCACATAACTGTGACGTAATATGACTGTTTATTTATTATCATTCCTAACATTCATCTATTGTTTGTTTTTATTCCTCCGGCGGTGAAAATAAATTGTTCTTCTGTCTCAAAGTGTGAAGTCACGTCAGCAGAAATGAAAAAGCTTTTGTTTTCAGAGGAAGAACCCCCCCCCCCCCACCCCCGCTGTCATCTTTAAGTCAAAACAGAAGTTGGCAGTTTATATATTTGTATGATTTATATTTTTCTTCATGTTGAAGTTTTCTACTAACTAGAGTCCTGATGTCTCTCCACTAAAACTCATCACTGCTGCTCCTTCATCACCATCACACTGTGGTTTAGTGTGACATACAAACACTGAATGTGGATTCATCCGCTGCTGAAAATAGTCCCGAACAAAGTCAGTCTTTCATGTTTATTTGATAAAAACTACAGAGACCAGCTGACGACTGATGAAAGTCTAAAGACGAACGTCTTCAGAAGGAGCCAATGAGCTCGGAGCTGAGGGGTTTCCTGACCCAGTCTCACGACCTCAGGACGTGGTCTGATGACCAGGTGTTGACAGCCAATCACATTGGATTATTTAGCCTCTTCCTGCCTGGAGGAGCTGCAGCAGGTTGTGACTCACACTCTGTGTTTGTGCTGTGTGGCTGTTTGACACCCGGCTGCAGCTACAGACCTTTATATACTTATACTTCTATACATTTATACTTTTATACTTTCATACATGTATACTTTTATACGTATATACTTTTATACATGTATACATGTATACGTATATACTTTTATATGTATATACTTTTATATGTTTATACATTTATATTAGTGCTGGGCAACGATTACAATTTTTAATCGCGATGAATCATGTTTTTTTTTGCGATTAATCTCATTGTTATGGCAAAGTTCAATAATGAATTCAAAAGTAGTGTATTGTGCACTTTTATTTTAAAGTACTGCTATATGAACAAAAGGTCAATAACATTTGGTTTAAACACATGAGGTTGTTGTTAGCAGCAGTATTCCCTTTACACAGCAGCAGTTATAACACAGTTATAATGATTCTGATCATAGATATTCAGCCGGTATTCACAACTTTATCTTCATGTGTAAGAGATGATATTTAAATATACACCTTGAGAACTGCAAACCTATCTACGTCATGTTGTTATGTTTGTTAGATTCTCAGTAGTGATAACCAAATGATGCTTATTATACATATTACAAACAAAACACTTTAAAAACTCTAAAAACATAATTTAAATTAATCATTTCTTTTTTGCTTTTTTTTGGTATTTAGGTCAGACACATATGCAACGCTGATTACCGTAATATGCGTGGTATTTGTTATAAATGTATGTTGGTCAGTAAGCAGATATAAAGCAGTAGTGTGTTCAGTGAACGGAGCAGGTTAGAAGCGTTTAACGGTGAAAGTCATGGCGAGCGGAGGAACGTCAGAAGCTCCCGGCGTCATTTAAGTCGCAAGTTTGGGAGCATTTTGTCTTCCCCGTAACTTCTAATGACGGATGAGGGTGGTGGACAAAACCGTGACAGTATGTAGGCATTGTTTAAAGAGAAAGACATACGACAACGGCAAAACATCGGACATGTCCACACATATGAAGAGACACCATCCCGGTCTGTCAGAGACGGGGGACACACCGTTGTGGAAAACAAAGGATTTCAAAATCAGGTTAAAGTGCTTGAGCCATGCAACGAAATACACACGCCCCCTCTGAGAGAGTCACACAGACTGTAGACACGCCCCCTCTGAGAGAGTCACACAGACTGTAGACACGCCCCCTCTGTGAGAGTCACACAGACTGTAGACACGCCCCCTCTGTGAGAGTCACACAGACTGTAGACACGCCCCCTCTGTGAGTCACACAGACTGTAGACACGCCCCCTCTGTGAGAGTCACACAGACTGTAGACACGCCCCCTCTGTGAGAGTCACACAGACTGTAGACACGCCCCCTCTGTGAGTCACACAGACAGGTGCTGTAGACACGCCCCTCTGTGAGGGGAGTATATATTAGGGGTGGGAATCACCAGAGGTCCCGCGATACGATATTATCACGATACTTAGGTCACGATACGATATTATCACGATACTGCAATATTCTGAGTATTGCGATACCATAGGCCTATATTGCGATTTATTACTTTTTTTAACTTCAAATGATGTCCCCAAAGGAAAACTGTGTCAACATGTTTTATCTAATGAGATAAAGTTTTCAGTCTGTT
This sequence comes from Anarhichas minor, assembly GCF_050575085.1. Taxonomy (NCBI): domain Eukaryota; kingdom Metazoa; phylum Chordata; class Actinopteri; order Perciformes; family Anarhichadidae; genus Anarhichas; species Anarhichas minor. The sequence goes on from NW_027466484.1 coordinate 2,971,222, forward strand.
CATCTCACTTCAATCATTTTTATTGCAGCAAAATATGATTGTCAAGCAAACAGACTGACCAACAATGTGATAAATGTTGCATGAACCTGACAAACTGAACTGTTTGTATTACTACATAGTCCAACTTAACTAAATGCAAACGTGTGGACTCAGTATATGAACTATAACTTATATAAGTAGGATATAAGAGTTATATAACTCAGTATAACTTGCGATGCGTGGACGTCAAGGGCAGAGAGCCAGTTATGCGCTGCACTCTCCCCATGAGCCTGGCTACTGTTGGCAGATTTAACCCCGTTGTGAGGCCAGATGTCTCTATCTTTGTTTTGACCAATTTCCTACCAATCACGCTGACCCGGGACCTCTGCTGACCTCACCAGAAAACAACTCAGCACCATCTAGTGGACTGAAAAAGCAATTGATTTGATTAAATTTTTTTTAATAGTTTATAAAGATCGATACTTGGCGTCCGTGTATCGATACAATATCGCCACGCAAAATATCGCGATACTATGCTGTATCGATTTTTTCCCCCACCCCTAGTATATATACAGGTGCTGGTCATATAATTAGAATATCATCAAAAAGTTGATTTATTTCACTAATTCCATTCAAAAAGTGAAACTTGTCTATTATATTCATTCATTACACACAGACTGATATATTTCAAATGTTTATTTCTTTTAATTTTGATGATTATAACTGACAACTAAGGAAAATCCCAAATTCAGTATCTCAGAAAATTTGAATATTACTTAAGACCAATACAAAGAAAGGATTTTTAGAAATCTTGGCCAACTGAAAAGTATGAACATGAAAAGTATGAGCATGTACAGCACTCAATACTTAGTTGGGGCTCCTTTTGCCTGAATTACTGCAGCAATGCGGCGTGGCATGGAGTCGATCAGTCTGTGGCACTGCTCAGGTGTTATGAGAGCCCAGGTTGCTCTGATAGTGGCCTTCAGCTCTTCTGCATTGTTGGGTCTGGCATTTCGCATCATCCTCTTCACAATACCCCATAGATGTTCTATGGGGTTAAGGTCAGGCGAGTTTGCTGGCCAATTAAGAACAGGGATACCATGGTCCTTAAACCAGGTACTGGTTGCTTTGGCACTGTGTGCAGGTGCCAAGTCCTGTTGGAAAATGAAATCTGCATCTCCATAAAGTTGGTCAGCAGCAGGAAGCATGAAGTGCTCTAAAACTTCCTGGTATACGGCTGCGTTGACCTTGGAACTCAGAAAACACAGTGGACCAACACCAGCAGATGACATGGCACCCCAAACCATCACTGACTGTGGGAACTTTACACTGGACCTCAAGCAACGTGGATTGTGTGTCTCTCCTCTCTTCCTCCAGACTCTGGGACCTGATTTCCAAAGGAAATGCAAAATTGACTTTCATCAGAGAACATAACTTTGGACCACTCAGCAGCAGTCCAGTCCTTTTTGTCTTTAGCCCAGGCGAGACGCTTCTGACGCTGTCTGTTGTTCAAGAGTGGCTTGACACAAGGAATGCGACAGCTGAAACCATGTCTTGCATACGTCTGTGCGTAGTGGTTCTTGAAGCACTGACTCCAGCTGCAGTCCACTCTTTCTGAATCTCCCCCACATTTTTGAATGGGTTTTGTTTCACAATCCTCTCCAGGGTGCGGTTATCCCTATTGCTTGTACACTTTTTTCTACCACATCTTTTCCTTCCCTTCGCCTCTCTATTAATGTGCTTGGACACAGAGCTCTGTGAACAGCCAGCCTCTTTTGCAATGACCTTTTGTGTCTTGCCCTCCTTGTGCAAGGTGTCAATGGTCGTCTTTTGGACAACTGTCAAGTCAGCAGTCTTCCCCATGATTGTGTAGCCTACAGAACTAGACTGAGAGACCATTTAAAGGCCTTTGCAGGTGTTTTGAGTTAATTAGCTGATTAGAGTGTGGCACCAGGTCTCTTCAATATTGAACCTTTTCACAATATTCTAATTTTCTGAGATACTGAATTTGGGATTTTCCTTAGTTGTCAGTTATAATCATCAAAATTAAAAGAAATAAACATTTGAAATATATCAGTCTGTGTGTAATGAATGAATATAATAGACAAGTTTCACTTTTTGAATGGAATTAGTGAAATAAATCAACTTTTTGATGATATTCTAATTATATGAGCAGCACCTGTATATATATATACTTTTTTTTTTCTTCAAAATATTCCAGTATGATAAATACTATAATAACTTATAAAGCTCTACTTTTCATTCCATTTAAACAAGGAGCCGAATGAAAAAGCCACAACACGTCTAACCGAAATGTAGTGTGTAAGTTCAATAAACCACATTTTATATTCAATATTCCTGTTTTCGATGCTGTTGTTAACATTAACTTTTTGTTAGTTTTGGTCAGGAGGGTATTAGTAAATATAAAAACATATTTCAAAGGGAGGACATGAGAGAACAGTTTATACTGTATGTAGGTATTCAGGCTATAAACTGGAAGAACAGGTTTTGTCTCTTTTGTCCCAACTTTTGTGTTTCTTTTCCTCTGACAGACACATTTCTTCCTTCATCATTGTTGAACATCTGTTGAAGCCCTCACACTTTGCTTCTGCTTGAACATTTTTTACAGCTGAAATAATTCCAGCTGTCAAACTGAAGTCCCCACCGTTCAAAAGTAAAAAGTAAATTAACAAAATAAAACTGTCAACTCTAAACTGTCACTGTCTTCTGCAAACTAATTTAGCTCCGGGACAGATGTTAAAGTTATGTTTATCTAACCGAAGACATAACGGACAGTTTGACAGCTCGGCTTATTACGCCTACTAACATATCCAGAGTCAGCGTTGACAGAACAAAGATAATTCAGTCCGACGTTGTCCTCGCTGTAATCAGGCTGTGAAAGTCCGTCTGACAGTCTGTATCTGTGACATGCTGCTTCTTCCTGATAACGTCCATCTGCCTGTTCGGGAGGAGAGACGCCAAACTCCATTGGAAAATGTAGCAATTTAGACAATGTTCTATTTTAAAGAATAGAAATTAAATGGTCGACGATGAAAACGCAACAAAAATAAAAGCTTATTTCCACGGTGCTCCTTGTTCAAATTGGAAATCTTCGTCTCCCTGTTTATTATTTTCTGACTGACATTTAATTGCAGTTAAAGTTTATTATTAAAGCATATTATTATCTTTACAGCTGCAGAAACAACACAGTCACCAGAATGTTGTACATTGTACGCTTCTGCAAACTAAAGGATAAGCTGACATTGTTGATGTTTCTGAAACAGAAAGATGCTTCATGAATAATTTTCATATCAGCCTCGTATCTCGCTCACAAAAACACACGACGCGGCGCAACGACATTAAGAAAGAATGTATCTTAACGTAACTTAACAACCTAACTTAACAACCTAACATAACGTTAAGAAACAACGTAACACAACAACATTAAGAAACAACGTAACTCAACAACGTAACTTAGCGTAACATAACAATGTAACGTAGGAAGGTCACGCATCAAGGTAACGCAACAACCTAAAGAAACTTTTGCGGACTTTCTTACCTAACAAATGTAACAAAAGTTACAATCAAGCGTAAACTCAACGTTTACTTTTTGTTTCACAAAAAAGAGAAACAGCAGAGTTTTACACAACCGGAATATTACTGAACATTTGAAGTTGATACTTTCTATGATTCTGACCTACATGATCTCTCTTCTCTCCTGAACTTTCACTTCTAACTTCGCTGGATGTAAAGTATCTTTCCTCTTCCTCTTCTTAATGACACGTCCTGCAGACGCGTTT
>NW_027466484.1:2977500-2995000 GCF_050575085.1 Anarhichas minor
TTTGATTTAAATCCTTCTTGTATATGTTCACCGCTCAAATAATCTGTTTCCCTGTGAAATATATCACAGAACAAGAAGACAAAGACACTCTAACTTCCACTTAACTGGGACATTTTTTTTTTTGTAAATTGTGTTTATTCTCAAAAGCAGAGTACACAGTTACTGTATACATTGCACATGTCATTTGTCATTTTCTCCCCCCCCCCCCAACATTCCCCCAACACAGAACAAATTGCACTGCTTCAATTGTCAAAAAGCACATTACAGTATTAGTAGCTCAAGTATACACAAAAGTAAAAATGGTGTAGGAGGGTATTACAGACAAACAGAAACCAGTAATGAGTTTCTGGAAATTGGAAGTTATTGCTATTCTTAATTCCTACAACAACGTCAGATGGTTTATGAATCTAATGAGAGAGTCTTCAATTTATCAAAGTATCGTATGATCGGACTCCAAGTAGATTCGAATTTCTCAGGCTGTCGCCGCAGCGAGAACTTAATTTTCTCCAATTTTAAAAAGAACACCAGGTCCTTTAACCACATGGAGGAACTGGGAGGACGAGGTGACTTCCAGTCCAATAGGATTCTCCTTTGTGCCAAGAGGGTTGAGAAAGCAATTATGTTTTTGTGTTGCTTCATTAACGTCTGACCTCCACTCCCCTGAACACCAAAGATGCACATCCAGGCGTTGGGTAAAATATTCAGATTAAGGGACTGTGATAGAACTTTGAATATTGTCTCCCAGTAATTTGCCAGTTGGGGGCAGAACCAAAACATGCGAGTAAGATCTGCTGGTGAGTTGTGACATCTATTGCAGTTATCCGTTACATTGGAGTACATTTTTGAAAGTTTAAAGTTAGAGTAGTGCAGGCGATGCAGTACCTTGAATTGTAGTACATTTAACCGTGCACACGAAGAGCTGTTATTGACTCTAATTAGGGCCTGGTTCCAAAATGAGTCTGGTATGTTCATGGCAAGTTCTTTTTCCCAGTCTACTTTAGATTTAGCAAAATTTCGCACTTGAAAGTAGCGAAACAGATGGGAGTGAGGGATATTATATTTCTTAAATATATCCTCAGAGCTTCCGAACACCCCACCAATGTATAACTGACCCATGTTGAAAATGCCATTTTTAAGCCATAGCGAGAATGCATGGTCCAGTCTGGCTGGAGGGGAGAGGTGATTATCATGAATAGGGGTTACAGTAGATAGATCTTTGAAGCCAAATTGTGCGCGAAACTGCGCCAGAATTTTTAATGTTGCAATTACTATCGGGTTGGATGAATATTTTCTTGGGGAGAATGTAGTCTAGAGATTACCAATGCTAGAAGAGAAGATGACGGGCAAGATTTAGCTTCATTTAGGCACCAGCTTACTTGAGGGAGTTTGATCCAGTATATTATTTTCTGTATATTTGCTACCCAGTAGTAATATCTGAAATTGGGAAGAGAAAGTCCACCTTGAGATCGATGTCTTTGTAGCATCACTTTACTTATCCGCGGTTGTTTATTATCCCATAGGAAGCCTGTAATATGCTTATCTAAGGTAGTAAAAAAGAGTTTCGGCAGGAACACTGGCAGACATTGAAACAGATATAAGAAGCGTGGTAGAACAATCATCTTGACAGAATTAACTCTGCCTGTTAATGAAGTATAGATGTTTTTCCATCTGTCAAAGTCTGTCTTCATTTTGGTGATTAGTGGAGAAAAATTCCTATTATATAACTTAACTGGGACATTTAAACAGGAAGTGGAGACGTAAAACTAAACCAGCAGCAGGTTTGACACAGTCAGCTGTTTTTTTTAATCCGATTTTCAGAGCGAAAGGGTAATTACACCACATGGCGCGCACACACACACACACACACACACACACACACACACACACACACACACACACACACACACACACACACACACACACACACACACACACACACACACACACACACACACACACACACACACACACACACACACACACACACACACACACACACACACACACACACCAGCTGTTGGAAACTATGACTGTGTGAACAGCTGCTGTGTCATTTGGCAACAAGCTTGTGCTCCGTTATCAACCAGCAGTAATTAATGAGCTCTGGGTGCTGTGTGTGTGTGTGTTTGCATATCATTGTGGGGACTATGTTTTAGCTGTGGAGAGTGAGGACACTGGTTACAGGCCAATTCTCAATCCTGGACCAGGAACTTGACCCAGGCCTCGTTTCCCAAAAGTATCTGAAAGCGTGGATGATAGATATTTAATAAACCTCAATAAAACACATAGTTATGAATAGGGATGGGTATCGTTTGGGTTTTTTCCGATACCGGTGCTAAAACGATACTTTTAAAACGATACCGGTGCCTAAACGGTGCCTGAACCGATCAGCTGAAGGTGAAGCTCCTCTCAGCTTTACGAAGCTTCGTAGAGAGTCTATATTTAGTTATTTATATCTAAGTCTATTGTTTCAAACACTGATATACTGTTAAAAAAACAGAGATGAAGTTACTACGATGAACTTTCATGTTGTCTTGATTCTGTTGGTCCCGGTGGACTAAAGTGGTAGTGTCTCTGAGCACCAGAGTCCCTTTAGAAACCTCTCATTTTACTGCAGCAGGGTCCGACAGTCTGAACCTCTCAGTCCTGGGTCTCATGTGTCCCCCTTCCCTTAACGTTAAGAAACGACGTAACGCGACGACGTAACGCGACGACGTAACGCGACGACGTAACGCGACGACGTAACGCGACGAGTTGTTCCCCTTACACCTCTTCTATCTCTGACTGTGTGTGTGTTACCAGAGATCTTAATGAAGTGTGTGTGTGTGTTGATGGTGTGAGAAGAAGCAGAGAGTTTACGCAGTTCGTTACTAAATGACTCAAATCTGACAGATCATGACATCAACCTCGCATTTGATTCACTGCATGCTAAAGTTCACAGCCTCAGAATTAGTTAATTTACTGACTACATGACCTTTCACAGCTGTGTGTGAAGACAACAGCCTAAAGCACTCACACACACACACGATGACGTATCTTTAACTAAAACATAAACCCGACTGAACTCTTTGATTTTCTCTCTGCAGGTTTAAAACTAACGGCTGCCTGGAAGGAAATCAATTTAAAAAGTGATCGAGGATTTAGGAAAATGGTCTTTGTGTGTGTGTCCTGCAGGCTCGGCCTCACTACAGAGCAGAGGAGGTGTGGTGTGTGATGTCACAGCGTGTTAGCAGCGCTAGTTTTGAGTTAGCGCTACAGATCTGGGACAGTGTGAAGACAGGAGAACACACACACACACACACACACACACACACACCCCCCCCCCCCCCCCAGCAGGAGCCAGAACCTGAATCACATGAACCAAGTTTTTCCTCTTTCTTAAAGAACTGTAATGTAGCTGAACATCAACTCAATTATTCCTCTTTGTGCATCGGAAAAATATGCCAATGAAACAAATTATGGTCTGTGATCATACGTCCCTGAAGCTGCAGGTTTAGCGCAGTGAGATGCTTCGTCACATAAAGCCAGCTCACATCGCCACGTTTCGTCCCGGAGCTCTGTGGTGTAGCGGGTCAGTTATGATAAACATGATATTTTCTGGCGGGCCGTTGTACCGAGGAACGGATATATGCTGACAATTGAATGACAAGTCTCTCAATGTGTTGATCCTTACTCGGCTTTTCATCTGGGTTAGAATGTTGTCCAGGGACCAGTTCAGAGTCTGCATTTTTCCTTTTCAAATATTTCTCCATCACTGTTCGTCTCGTCACCCCAACCTCTCCTGCGCGTCATTTCATTCTACTGTCCTAAATTAACACGTCATTATTGCCCTACCTACTGGCATGGAAGAGTATTTATTACTTAGCTCAACAATGGCAAAGTATTTGCAACAACTAAATAATATTTTATTGGACTCATTAAGTGAAATTGGACATTTTCCCACAGCACAGCTGGCGATCTCTCACGGCACAGCGGTTGAAAATCACTGAATAGAGGATCAGGACTACACTGAGACTGGTTCATATAGTGGATCAGGACTAAACTGAGTTCTGGTTCATATAGAGGATCAGGACTACACTGAGACTGGTTCATATAGTGGATCAGGACTAAACTGAGTTCTGGTTCATATAGAGGATCAGGACTACACTGAGACTGGTTCATATAGAGGATCAGGACTAAACTGAGACTGGTTCATATAGAGGATCAGGACTACACTGAGTTCTGGTTCATATAGAGGATCAGGACTAAACTGACACTGGTTCATATAGAGGATCAGGACTACACTGAGTTCTGGTTCATATAGAGGATCAGGACTAAACTGAGTTCTGGTTCATATAGAGGATCAGGACTAAACTGAGACTGGTTCATATAGAGGATCAGGACTAAACTGAGTTCTGGTTCATATAGAGGATCAGGACTAAACTGAGACTGGTTCATATAGAGGATCAGGACTAAACTGAGTTCTGGTTCATATAGAGGATCAGGACTACACTGAGACTGGTTCAGGACCAGATAGAAGTCCCTCACAGTCACTTTAAAGCAGGTTTGTACATCACTTCTTCTTCTGCTCATTAAACTGATAAATGTGTTTCCTTCACTCACTGAAGCTCAGAACAAACAGCTGTTCAGATGTCAGGTGACCCGCTGTAGGTCATGTGACCGAGCTGAGTGCCGACAGGTGGAGGTGTTTACCTTCACAGCGTCTGCTGAACTTCCTATTTGAACCCTCGCGGTAAGGAGTTCGCTGACAGTCTGTCAAAACTCGACATCACAGAGCAGACGGGTCCTCGTTCTCTTCTTCTTCTTCGTCTCTTCCCGCTCTGAGTTTCTCATCTTTCACTTCTGTTCTTGTGGTTTTGTATTATATTTTCTATTTTGATGTTTCTCTGCAGTTGTGATTTTCATTTTTATTCCTGTCAGGATTTCTGTGACAGCTCAACATTTCTTTTGTTCTCTTGTTTTTCCTGCGGTTTTGTTTTATTGGGTTTTTATACAGAACACTGCATAAAATAAACAGATGTTTTTAGGATCATAAAACTCTAAAATCTCATATTTCAGCCTCAATCACTGTGTATGAATTATTAGTTTACAGACTAACTATATTTAGCAGGACTTTATTATAAAATATTGATTTTCATTTTATTATTATTTGTAATTTCTTCTTTTTTTAAAATTTGATCACATATTAATAAGATCTGATCTGCTGTTTCAAACACCTCCTCCACGTTAACTTATAAAGTCACAATAATGTTTAATATCCATCAGTAAACCAGCCAACAGCTCTGTTCTTAGGCACTGATTAAGTTCCAGTTCAGGTTTATTTTTAATCAATGTTGAGCTACACTTCCTGCAAAAATGTTTCACATTAAAAGCCTAATAGCAGAGCAGACCGTCCTTATATTGTGAAACATTCATTGCACGAAGTGCTGAGCTGTATTTTAAATCTACCCTGTGCAGGTTGTTTTTTTACCATAGAAGAAGAACTACAGAGTGATGTTTTTTTATTATTGCAGGAAGGCACTCGACCACAGGTGGCGCTAACGTGCAAGGAAACGCAGCAATGAGCCAACAAAAGCAGAGAAGAAGAGTGCTTGCAAGTAAACAAGGAAGTAAACAATGCAGGTTTCAAACGTCAAAACCAGCGTCGCAAGCTTAATTAATAGCGTTTGACCATTGAGTCTAAGATGGAGGAGCTAATTAGTGCTAGCATGTTCACGGTTGGCTAACATCTCCGCAATGAATATATTATTATTATTATTATTATTATTATATATTGAGGACGTGTGGATGAATTCCACTGCATTGCTTTCTGGTGTGAACGAGACAAAAGATCGGAACAACATTAGCGTTTAAAGCGTAGACGGCGTACCGCTGTACGTGATGATGCGTTCGGTGGCGTCACCCTCTCCGTAGCGGGTGATGGGGGTGAGGCGGACCAGGTACGACTCCGGTTTGATGAGTTCAGTCAGATTGTAGGTCAACAGCTCCCCCTTCTGGATGGTAGCCTCCATGGGGATCTCCTGCTCCCACCAGCGAGACTGACTCATCTGGAACATACAGACACACACACACAAAAAAACTTGTTTTTGTGACTTATGAGGACGCTGCATTGACTTTAACCCTTTAAACCTACAGGTGTACCTTGTGGGGACCAGACCTCTGTTCTCACACGCGAGCTCTGAGTCCCCACAACGTCATATAGATCAAATTTTAAAAACAATGAAGAAGTGAAATACATACATTACACTTTACATGCAATACTTGTATTTATTTTCAGAATATCAACAATGAGATAACATGGAATCATTTTACTTTTCCTTCCAAATTTAATCAAAAGTCGATGTTAATTTGACGACACGCCGATATTCATGGGTTGAATGGTGGAACGATTTTCAAAGGTTTGAAATGAAAAGATTTTTGTTTATTTCCACAGATAAAAGTAACAGAAATAATGAAAAGGTAACGAGCAGGGAGAGAAAAGGATGATATTTTGGGCCCCAGAAAGCCCCCATTTTGCATTTTCTTTAGATTTTCAAGGGCCAGTAATGAAGAATATGATCTGTTGTGTCTTTCAATCATTTTGTCGAGTTAAAAATATCTTCCAGACTAAGACTAAAAAAAATAAAATAAAATTCTCAAAATTCAGTGAACGGATCTAACACAAATTGTAGAAACAAAAACCTCCATCACCCTGCAGCTCAACAGAGAAACACAAAGAAGATGTTTCATTAACTCCTCATCAGCTTCAGATAAACTCTCCAACGGTTCATATTAATATCTTACAAAAAGTTACTCCTCAAGTCCAGCAACACTCGTCAATTTCTGCTCGTCTTTTCAAAATAAACTGCTCTCTTCACAGGAAACAACTCAGTTAGCTTTAGGCAACAAAACTACTTCGTTTTAGGAAAAGATCTGGTGGTTTGGGTTAAAATAACTACTGAAGTGCCGTTAATGAAGTACACAAGTTACATGACAAATAAGTCAACGTTGACTTCTCGTTTCACATGAGGAACGAACACAGGTCTCCAATCCCCCTCCCCTCCCTCCCTGTGAGAGTTGTAATGGTGTTTATACTTCCTGGTTCATGATCACGTTGATAGCATACGAAACGATATCTTGGGATATCTACAAATTACGACGCATTATTTTGTAGGTATATCTAAGAACGCTGACTGAGACCAGCATGAAACTTTCAAATCAAATGTCATCGTCTCGTCATTGTTATCGTCATCGTCACCGTCTCGTCACCGTCATCGTCACCGTCTCGTCAACGTCTCGTCATCGTCACTGTCTCGTCACCGTCTCGTCACCGTCTCCGTCACCGTCTCGTCACCGTCATCGTCACCGTCTCGTCAACGTCTCGTCATCGTCTCGTCACCGTCTCGTCAACGTCTCGTCATCGTCACCGTCTCGTCATCGTCTCGTCACCGTCTCGTCAACGTCTCGTCATCGTCACCGTCTCGTCACCGTCTCGTCACCGTCTCGTCATCGTCTCGTCATCGTCTCGTCATCGTCATGTTGAAAAAGGTTGTTGACCAACATATTTAGTTTTCGTAAACTAAATGAAATGTATTTAGCTTCATGGAACCACAACGTAATAAAATACATCGATATAAGTAACGCAGACGGACCAAAGATTTTTCTTTAAGCATCAAAACAGAGAGCTGTTATTTCATCCTCCTTTAAACACTTCCTCCTCCTCCTCCTCATCTTCCTCTAAACTTGTCGTCGTCCTTATTTTTCTCTCCAGTCTCTCTGCATCATCATCATCATCGTCGTCTTCCTCTTATGATTTTCTGTCCCATCAGCACTTCCTCTCTCAATTCAATTCAATTTTGTTCTCAAATCTCTGTAAACAGCATCTGATTGGTCAGTTCAGGACAACGACCACCTTCTTATGTGCCATTGAGCAAACAACGAGATTGACTGATTAAAACTGAAAGTAATCTTTAGTTTAAAGTCAATATTTAATTTATTGAAAATAGACAAAGTCGTTCTGCAACACGAGTAGAGATTAAAGGAAATCGACCAGCTGTTTTTAAATTATTTCAAACTCTGATTGTATTACATTCTATATTATACTTCTCATGAACTGACTTCATGTGCTGACCTGTCTGATACCGAGTCTGTAGGCCAGGATCGGGTCCACGGCGTTGGGCTCCATCTGCGTCCACTGCAGCTTGAAGCCGTAGACTCGAGGTCGGTTCTGCCACAGAGCGCTGTAGGTGTCGTAGTAAAACTCTGGAGCGAAGGCCTTCCCTGAGCAGACACAGGGGGGGGGGGGGGGGTGTCACACACAGGGCAGAGAGGGGGAGGAGTCAACTACGACTCCCAGGGTGCATTTCACTGACTTGACATCCAGTCACACAGTTTTACATTCTGTCATTGAAAATTCGTTCACTGTCAGATTCTGGGTCAGTTTGTGATGAATTCAGTCGTCATGACAACAGAGTGAACATTCAATTAGGTCACCGTCTCCATGTTTGTTTGGTCCAACGAGAGAGAAGAGGAAGAGATGATGAAAGAGGAAGAAGTGTGTGTGTTAATCTGAGAGGCAGCAGGATTATAAAACTCAAGTAAATATGACAGTAAAAGTGTGTGTGTGTGTGTGTGTGCGCGTGTGTTCCTGCTGATGTGCAATGTGGAGGATTAAACCACCAAAGAAGAACAACTCACCTGACTGGACAAAACCTCCAACATGGACGACCTGATAACACACAGCTTAGTCCTGATTGGCTGACTCAGCTCAGGGACTCTGACTACTTTTGAAAAAATTATAATTTCAGTAGTTAGTGACTATGAGATGTGGTTGAAAGCTCCATAAAAAAGGTAGTAAGTGGGCTTTGAGTTAAGGCTGACAAGAATGAACTGCAACTTTCAAATACTGGACCAAACCAGGACTAAAACACCAGAGAAACCAGGTCCAAATACTGGACCAAACCAGGACTAAAACACCAGAGAAACCAGGTCCAAACAAGGACTAAAACACCAGATAAACAAGGTCCAAACCAGGACTAAAACACCAGAGAAACCAGGTCCAAACAAGTACTAAAACACCAGAGAAACCAGGTCCAAACCGGGACTAAAACACCAGAGAAACCAGGACTAAAACACCAGAGAAACCAGGACCAAACCGGGACTAAAACACCGGAGAAACCAGGTCCAAACCGGGACTAAAACACCAGAGAAACCAGGTCCAAACAAGGACTAAAACACCAGAGAAACCAGGTCCAAACCGGGACTAAAACACCAGAGAAACCAGGTCCAAACCGGGACTAAAACACCAGAGAAACCAGGTCCAAACCGGGACTAAAACACCAGAGAAACCAGGTCCAAACCGGGACTAAAACACCAGAGAAACCAGGTCCAAACCGGGACTAAAACACCAGAGAAACCAGGTCCAAACCGGGACTAAAACACCAGAGAAACCAGGTCCAAACCGGGACTAAAACACCAGAGAAACCAGGTCCAAACAAGGACTAAAACATCAGAGAAACCAGGACCAAACCGGGACTAAAACACCAGAGAAACCAGGTCCAAACCAGGACTAAAACACCAGAGAAACCAGGTCCAAACAAGGACTAAAACACCAGAGAAACCAGGTCCAAACCAGGACTAAAACACCAGAGAAACCAGGTCCAAACCGGGACTAAAACACCAGAGAAACCAGGTCCAAACCAGGACTAAAACACCAGAGAAACAAGGTCCAAACCGGGACTAAAACACCAGAGAAACCAGGTCCAAACCGGGACTAAAACACCAGAGAAACCAGGTCCAAACCGGGACTAAAACACGAGAGAAACCAGGTCCAAACCGGGACTAAAACATCAGAGAAACCAGGTCCAAACCGGAACTAAAACACCAGAGAAACCAGGTCCAAACCGGGACTAAAACACCAGAGAAACCAGGTCCAAACAAGGACTAAAACACCAGAGAAACCAGGTCCAAACCAGGACTAAAACACCAGAGAAACCAGGTCCAAACAAGGACTAAAACACCAGAGAAACCAGGTCCAAACCAGGACTAAAACACCAGAGAAACCAGGTCCAAACCGGGACTAAAACACCAGAGAAACCAGGTCCAAACCGGGACTAAAACACCAGAGAAACCAGGTCCAAACCGGGACTAAAACACCAGAGAAACCAGGTCCAAACCGGGACTAAAACACCAGAGAAACCAGGTCCAAACTGGGACTAAAACACCAGAGAAACCAGGTCCAAACCGGGACTAAAACACCAGAGAAACCAGGTCCAAACCGGGACTAAAACACCAGAGAAACCAGGTCCAAACCGGGACTAAAACACCAGAGAAACCAGGTCCAAACCGGGACTAAAACACCAGAGAAACCAGGTCCAAACCGGGACTAAAACACTAGAGATTATTGGACCAAACTTTCTATTCAAGCTGCATCGGCCCTTTTCTTTTGTTCTGGTCCTCACCAAAGTCTTCAACTTCCACATCAGCCTAAATGAAGTGAACCAGGCATGTTCGTGATGAAGATCACTGAAGTGAGTTTGAGGACTTCCTCCAAGTAAAGAAGACAGAAAACAGGATGAGGAGGATGAGGAGGCACATAAGGAAATGTCCCAGTGAATACCGGAGATGTCCATTCAGTGTGAATATCAGTGACTCTGCTGTAAATTCAGACTGATGGAAACATGAATAATGAACATGAAGGAGAATCTCTTCTGCTGCTTCGACTCAGAGACGAACTTGATGAACTTTAGTGAGAAACAGTGTGTTGAAGTTTAGTCTCTAAGTTTGATGTCAGAGTTTCACTTCTGATTCTTTTCAGTTGGACTCTGAAGCTCTGCTGCCGTCTCATTGGCCACTTTAGGATGAGCGAGGTTTAAAAGGCCACCGGCGTGTTCACACCTGATTAACAACACAAACTTCACCTCAGCGACGACAAGCCTCGACATAATCGCCGTCATTTTTTTCCCATCAGCTCTCCATCCTGAGCTTACAACGTCTCTCCTCTTTAGCGGAGAGGCTTAACGCCACCGCCGGTTTTCACAGGAAGAGTGTCGCAGCGCTGACAGGGCGTCTCCACGGGAGCGTTCATCAGGAGAGTCTGGTAGCTCTCAGTCACAAACAGACGAGTCCACATTTACATCAGAGATGAGAAGCAGCTCTTTATGTCCACACACTAAAGACCGGACTTCTATCTGCCGATGCAGACTTCCTCTGAGCTGCTTCTTACAGCTTCATGACATATGTTAGAAAATGTGTTTTATGCAACGTTTAAAAACTATGCAGCGAAACCAGGTCCAAATACTAGACCAAACCAGGACCAGGACTAAAGCACCAGAGAATACTGGACCAAACCAGGACCAGGACTAAAGCAGCAGAGAATACTGGACCAAACCAGGACCAGGAGTAAACACCAGAGAAGTTTGGTTGATCGCTACTTTTAGTGTCAGTTAGTGTTAATCGGCCTCTGTTAACAGTTTTGCATTGATATTTAAATATTTTAACGTCTCCAGATCATAATAAGTAGAGTAAAAAAAGAAAAAGGTATGATAAAGTTATTAGCTTTATGTGGTCTCCTGCTTCATGTGTTGGTAGGATGAAGTATTGCGTGTTACATAATCACGTGTCCTCTTGTGTTTCCTGTCTCTCTACGCTGTGGAACGATCAAAGAAAGACAACAATGACTGGAAGAAATCTAAAGTACACATCTCAGAGTTTCCATCCTCAGTGTCTTGAAGACAAAAACAAGGAAAAGTTTTTACAACAGAAGCAAAACTTTGTTGACTAAATGTTGACGTGTGAGGAAATAAAATCAATAAAAAAAACCTGATGGAACTTTGAAAACATGTTCCAGAATTCATAGTTAATGGAATAATACATTCAGAGACAATCATATGTAGCAGAAGATAAAGATTTCACAGTCATGAGAAGTTCAAACACATAGAAGTCTGTGAACTGTTACCTGAACAGCACAGAGGCAGTCAGCTGTTTCCTAATCTTTGTTGTCACTTCAGATGTTTTAGAGGACTTGAAGGTTTCCTGAAGCTCTGCACATTATTATTTATGACACTTTAAAGTCCCTCGAGGAAACTCTGTGATTCTCTGCTTCGGTCTGCCAACACACAGGACTTCATGATGAAGATAAACTCTAATTAATCATCGTGTTCATCGTCCTTCAGATGTAAACACTTTGAAAAACAGCTCAGAGTTCCCAGCAGACCTCAGGTCTGTTAGTAGAACCTCATTATCAGCTACTGGCTTCACTGGGAGGAAAACATGCACAGCTGGTTTACAGTCTCAAGTCACTCGAGACAAGTTCATGTCAAGTCTCAAGTCACTGCAAGTACAAGTTCAGTTTGGTCCAAGAGAAGCACATGTTAAGTCCCGAGTCATTTAAGCCAAGCCCAAATTCAGGCTCAAAATATTAGAGACTAGTCCATGTCGAGTCTTAAGTCATTTAAAACGGGTCCAAATCAACCAGCTATAACTCAAAGAAAAGAGTCTGCCTGGTTCAGAAACAGGAAACCCAACCTGCTCACACCATCAAGCCTAAAAACCACGTCCCATCATGCACCAGTCAAGCCGACTCACCTGTGACCAAGAAGGTGCAGCGCCCCGCGCCGGCCTCGTTGGTGATGTCACAGGTGTACTCGCCGTATCCCTCTCGGTTCAGCGCCTTGACCAGGTAGCTGGTGTCGTCGCGCTGGTCACTGAACTGCCCGACGGTGAGAAGGCGGGAGCCCAGCTTCCACTCGTACCGCAGGAGGCGCGCCGGGTGAGCTCGCAGCAGGCGGCAGGTGAGGCTAAACGCCCGGCCGAGAGCCTGACGGACCTCTGTGTACACCGGCTCCACGGTGGGGGGGACTGTTGGAGACCAGCACAGGAAGTATGAGACGATAGAGCACGAAGAATATCAACAAATGTCATCCAGATCAGGTGGCAACCTCTGGTTGTGAAGAGTAAAGTCAAAGCTTCATGTGTTAAAGCTGCATTCTCTCTAGTGTCCACCAGGGGACGACTCCTCTGGTTGTATAGAAGTCTATGAGAAAATGACTCTACTTCTCTCTTGATTTATTACCTCAGTAAACATTGTAAACATGAGTTTTTATTTTTTCTTAACCAGTGAACAGGAAGTGACCATATCTGGACTGAGGAGGAGTGACGTAGAGACGGCGTATACGTCTCTGGTAGAGACCTGTCAATCACCGTGTAGCCCTGCCCTAAAGCATCCCCTGCTTTATGGTCTGTGTGACTCTAAATGGACCATAATGTACTAAATGAACATCATGCTGTATTGAAGAAGACTTGAAACTAGAGATTGAGACCATAAACTCATGTTTACAATGTTTACTGAGGTAATAAATCAAGAGAGAAGTAGAGTAATTTTCTCATAGACTTCTATACAACCAGAGGAGTCGCCCCCTGGTGGACACTAGAGAGAATGCAGCTTTAACACATGAAGCTTTGACTTCACTTTAAAGAACCGGAGGTTGTCTTCTGGTCTGAACTCTTTGAGCATCTTAGGATCCCAAACATTACAGACATCAAATCTCTTCTTTCTTAAAATCCAAATCATGTTAAAAAATGTCTTTGTTTAATCAGTTTTCACAGGACTTGTTGAACCTGAACTGACCTGAAAGTTCCGTTGAATACTCGCTGTATTAAACTGATCAAATATATAATAAGTCAGAATAAATCCAGACTGAACGAGACAGAATTTAACCGGCTGCTGCGTTTCACTTCCTGTTCTCTCATCTTCTCTTTAATGAAGCCTCTTAAATAACCTTAAACCTCTTAAGTGTTTGAAATATTTAAAGTCAGACCGGAGCTAACCCCGGCGCCACGGCGCTCTGCTAAAGGGCACAAAGGCAGCGTTGGATCTGTCGTTTTCTTAAATCCCTCCAGTAAGAAGTTCCTCTGAGGATTTCAGCTACATTACAGGTGTCACTTGACGGATTAATGTCTCGCTGCAGCTTCAGGCGGCCGTCCTCTGACCTCTGAGCACAGACACACAGTACGAACGCTGACTGGCTCCAGGACCGAGGCAGCGCCGGCTCCACGTCATTAACCGAGAGGTCAGAGGAGGACGTTTTAAACGAAACACACAAAGTCATTATCAAACATAACTCCAGATCTCTTTGAGTCATTTGTGGCTCGTCTCTGATATTAGTTGTGATGATGAAAATATAACAAATAGTGAAAGTTAACATGTGATAACTGGGTATAATATTGTAGTTGGAGTGTGAAGAACATTCCTCATGGTCACATGGCTTTTCTTAATCCTGTTTTAATTCACAGTTCTAGCTTTTTTCTTAAGAGGGAGTTTGTTCATTTTAAATTTTATTTCAGAGATAAAAAGTGAAAATTGGATGAAAACAAATGTGGATGAAAAGTGTTATAAAAAGCATGTAAACGCATTTCCAAAACATGATTCAACAAGTGAGATATCCTGTTTCAGGTTTCTTAAAGGTGTAGAGCACCAGATTGGGAGCATTGATATTGCCTCTAAACGGCTCTCAACATGGCGAGTCGGCGGCTAGCAGCTAACAGTGCCAACGATGGCTAACAGTGCTAACAACGGCTAACAGTGCTAACGATGGCTAACAGTGCTAACAACAGAAACGGTTTATTGAGGATATATTATTACTTCCCAAACACTAAAAACATGCAGCTGTGGTGGATTGTTGACTCGAATGGTTGTTTGGGAAGGTGAGAATAAAATAAAAATAAAAATCAGAAACAGTAAACCTGATTGTGTGACACACACACACACACACCTCGACCCCCCGGTTATGTTTCAGGAACATCTAAAGGTCATTTGGACGCCTCGGCTCATCTCTGACCTTCAGACGAGCTCTCTGATTGGTCGAAGACGACCTACTGACCCCGGTGCTTGGTTCCCACAATGCACCTCTGCGGCTGGTGTTCCAGCTCGTTAATGAGCTCTAGTGTTTTTAATCCTGTTAACTTTGGTATAAACGTTTGTCTCTGGCTGCAGAGTTTTAGTGTCACTCACTAAAACAATCTACTACCAACTTCCTGTGTGCTGATGGTCCCCACGATGTGGTCCAGGGACCCACAGGGGCCCCTGAGGGAACTTCAAGAGGCCCTTAGAGAAAAAACACCGAAAGCTTTATTTCCTTATTTTACGTCTGTCGACGACTAAAATATCTGAACGGCTGGTTTTAGATGCGGCACTACGACATTATTAGTCATTAATATTCATATTCTATTCAATATCATATTTTTATATTTAGCTAAACGACAGATACATAAAATCTCTTTTCAGTCAGTTGACATTCCTGAAAATTAAGTTATTTCAAGGATTATACAACAGATAAAGTTTTTATTATATTATTGCATTTTCAATCACTGCTAAACATTTCATCGTAGTCACGTCCCTTTAACCACCGTAGAAAAAAAAAACTATCTTGTGTGATTTTATAGAACAATTACTGTTTTCAGTTGAGCTTCTCTGTGAACGCTGTGACGGTGGTTTGTGGGGACAGTGAGTCAATGGCGTCCCTGTAAACCAGGTTAACAAACCACCTTGGGAGGATTTTTAAACAACAGCTCCAGCCGTCTGTTTCATTCCTCTGTCTGTTCACTACTCTGAAGGAGCTTGTCGGTCAGGAAGAGGATGTTCGTCAGCGGCATTGTGTGGTCGTCAGTGTCTCATCACTGCCGTCCCCGTAATCCAGTAAAAAACCCAACAGACTGCGAGGGATTATTGTCAAAGAAAACCTCTTTAAAATGTTGCTCATAAGCTTTCATCTTGGAGCTCCGTATTGACGTCATTAGCATATTAATGAAACCACCATTAATGGGCAATAAGACAGAAATAAGAGCATGTTGTGTTCATGTACGTTATGTTTCTACAGCTCTAACATGCTGCTGAGTGTTTGTGTTCGTATTCAAGGTTTCAGTGACAACTGGAAGTGAAATCTGTGTGACTTGAATGTTGTTTGATTTATTTCAAAGTAATCCACCTGTAATCTGCCCTCACTTTAATCAGTTTAGTGTGAGAACAGCAAACACAGACTGCTGGAAGTTTAGAGAAGAGAGAATTTAAAGAAGAGGTGGAGCGTACTGTAAGCAGAGAACGAACAGTCAGAGTAGTGAAACAGAGGACGGGTCTGCTGAACCTTTATTCTACTTCATTTCATTAACATGAATTAATGTGGTCGTTGGTCGTTTCCTCTTGTTTCATGAACGCAGTCTTTTCAAAATAAACTTCCTTCTTCACAGGAAACATCTTAGTTAGGTTTAAGAAAAGATGGTAAAATACTTATACCTGGTTAAAAATCGTCGTTTAGGTTAAAATAAAAATCATTGTCATGAGGAGAGTTGACTCGTCCATCTGGGTCATGATTACATGGAATACATATAAACTGTTTTTTGTAGGATTTCTCTGAATTACAGCGCATCATTTTTGTACTAATATCTAGGAACACCGGATGAGACCGGCCTATATATTTGTGCTGCGTCTGCAGAAGCCGACTCAGCAGATTCTGAAGTTCAAAAGTATGTTTTTATCAGAACTCATCTAACATTCTGTCCTCCTAAAATACGTATTTATGGAGCACCAGAAGGTTTCTGCTGCTCGACTGAGTTCAGCTTCACTTCATCTGGACAGAAGTTATAAAACATCCTGTGAAGATTATTAAATAAATAATTACCTATTTACTTCCTCTGTCAGTTCATTCAGTAATTATTTAGTGTGTTCATTTAAAAACGTTCTGCTGCAAATTATTTAGTTTTAAAAACGTTCATTTGAATTAAAAGTGTTTTTTTGTGTTGTATCATGTTACTGTAAACTCTTTCTTTTGTTCAGTAAAAAATAATATTTTTGAACTAATATTCTAACTAAAATCTCAGAACGAGTTGAGCTGCAGAGGAGATTCAGTCGGACAGCCTTTTAGTATGTTTGTGTGTGTGTGTGTGTGTGTGTGTGTGTGTGTGTGTGTGTATCTTCCCATCACTTCCTCTGATGGTATCTCATGCGACACGGTACCCTGCAGATTAGACGGAGCGTGACTGGAAGGTCGTGTATTCAATCCCCGACAACATTACATTACATTACAGTCATTTAGCAGACGCTTTTATCCAAAGCGACTTACAATAAGTGTATTCAACATCGGTTTTCGAGAGAACAACTAGTCACCAGAAGTAATAAGTGCATGTCCCTACCTCAAACAAGCATCTAAGAGCATAAACCAGAGCCAACGTACAGTGCAGAAACAAACGAATGCAATAAGTGCCACAAGCTAATATAAAAACAATAAGTGCAATAAGCTAGTATGAATACAATAGATGCTAAGTAAGTGGTAAGCGGAAGAGTAGGCCTTCTTGAAGAGGTGAGTTTTCAGCCTGCGCCGAAAGATGGGCAACGACTCTGCTGTCCTGACGTCAGTGGGGAGTTCATTCCACCACTGTGGGGCCAGGACAGAAAACAGCCGCGACCGGGTCGATCGGCCGCAGGGACCTCTGAGCGACGGGGCAACCAGTCGCCCCGAGGTAGCAGAGC
>NW_027466484.1:3000000-3035000 GCF_050575085.1 Anarhichas minor
GGATGACTTGTTATGTCGAATAAAATTCTTTGCTTTTGGTAAACGGTCTGCGTCTCCCTGATTAGGTCATGGCTGTCAGAGCCAGGTCGTGACAATCAGAGAGAAGGAAACAACCGTCGCCATCTTGTTTTTTACAACCAGTGAACAGGAAGTGACCATATCTGGACTGAGGAGGAGTGACGTAGAGACGCCGTATACGTCTAGAGAGCTGTCAATCACTGTGTAGCCCCGCCCTAAAGCATCCCCTGCTTTATGGTCTGTTTGACTCTAAATGGACCATAATGTACTAAATGAACATCATGCTGTATTGAAGAAGACTTGAAACTAGAGATTGAGACCATAAACTCATGTTTACAATGTTTACTGAGGTAATAAATCAAGAGAGAAGTAGAGTAATTTTCTCATAGACTTCTATACAACCAGAGGAGTCGCCCCCTGGTGGACACTAGAGAGAATGCAGCTTTAACACATGAAGCTTTGACTTCACTTTAAAGAATAGGTTGTTTCCTGCTTGAAATCCTTGAAAGGAGCTGCGATGGGATGTCAGACCTGCTGCAGAAACACTACCACTTTAGTCCACAGGGGACGCCAGAACCAACACTACATAAAAGCTCCTTCTAGTAGTTTTCAGTGAATTAATGCCTGTTAAAGTCTAGTCTGCCATTAGAGAGACGGGGAGCACACATCTGGGATCTAAACTCCAAAATAAATATGTATTTAAGATCTGTGAATTTGTAAAAAGGGCTCAGTGACCCTGCAGCAGGTTGCGATGGTCAGAACACAGTGAATCATGACGGTTTCTCTTCCCGCTGTGGAGAAACGAATCCGTCCAAATGGAGCTTAATGATGATGGAAGCCATTTGTTCCGTTTAATCTGTCTCGAGTGTCCACAGGGACCAGCTGCTGCTGCCTCTCTCTCTGGGTCATGTGACTCGTGTTCACACAGCCAATCACAGGGTGTCAACTGCTTGAATCTGTCTGATCATCAACAGATCCAACTACGTCTTTAGCTCCATTTCTACCAAATGAACTTCAAAAGGACGATGCTCAGAACACAACGACACTAAAGTCAAGATCAGATCTTTATGAAACATCAGAACCTGAAACAAAACCTCAACATTTCATTCAAATCCACCACAAATAAGAAAAAATTAACGTTTCACAAAAACAACTAAAATCTGAGATTCTTTGACCAATAAATAAATGTTGAATAACTTCTGTAATACTATTTTTAAATTGTTCAATAGACGGCACCACCAACGTTGATTTATCTGTCACAGAACTTCTGTACTTCAGTATCGACACTGATGGAGTTATGTTGAGAAGACGAGCAGGAATCGACACATGTTGCTGGACTTCAATAGGAAAACTTTTTCATAAGATATCATACGAACCGTTGTTTCAGAATGCGTATATATAGTATATACATATAACAACCTCAAATATTTGACTTTAAGTCAATGACAGTTTGTCCATACGTCACAGGACGTCGCCACACATCACCACACGTCACAGGACGTCGCCACACGTCACCACACGTCACCACACGTCACAGGACGTCGCCACACGTCACAGGACGTCGCCACACGTCACAGGACGTCGCCACACGTCACAGGATGTCGCCACACGTCACAGGACGTCGCCACACGTCACCGGACGTCGCCACACGTCACCGGACGTCACCATACGTCACCACACGTCACCGGACGTCGCCACACGTCACCGGACGTCACCATACGTCACCACACGTCACAGGACGTCGCCATACGTCACCGGACGTCGCCACACGTCACCACACATCACAGGACGTCGCCATACGTCACCGGACGTCGCCACACGTCACCGGACGTCACCATACGTCACCACACGTCACAGGACGTCGCCACACGTCACCGGACGTCGCCACACGTCACAGGATGTCGCCACACGTCACAGGACGTCGCCACACGTCACCGGACGTCACCATACGTCACCACACGTCACAGGACGTCGCCACACGTCACAGGACGTCGCCACAGGTCACCGGACGTCGCCACACGTCACCACACGTCACCACACGTCACAGGACGTCGCCACACGTCACAGGACGTCGCCACACGTCACAGGACGTCGCCATAGGTCACCGGACGTCGCCACACGTCACCACACGTCACAGGACGTCGCCACACGTCACAGGACGTCGCCACACGTCGCCACACGTCACAGGACGTCGCCACACGTCACCGGATGTCGCCACACGTCACCGGACGTCGCCACACGTCACCGGACGTCGCCACACGTCACCGGACGTCGCCACACGTCACCACACGTCACCACACGTCACCACACGTCACAGGACGTCGCCACACGTCACCACACGTCACAGGACGTCGCCACACGTCACAGGACGTCGCCACACGTCACAGGACGTCGCCACACGTCACAGGACGTCGCCACACGTCGCCACACGTCACAGGACGTCGCCACACGTCACAGGATGTCGCCACACGTCACAGGACGTCGCCACACGTCACCGGACGTCGCCACACGTCACCGGACGTCACCATACGTCACCACACGTCACAGGACGTCGCCACACGTCACAGGACGTCGCCACAGGTCACCGGACGTCGCCACACGTCACCACACGTCACCACACGTCACAGGACGTCGCCACACGTCACAGGACGTCGCCACACGTCACAGGACGTCGCCATAGGTCACCGGACGTCGCCACACGTCACCACACGTCACAGGACGTCGCCACACGTCACAGGACGTCGCCACACGTCGCCACACGTCACAGGACGTCGCCACACGTCACCGGATGTCGCCACACGTCACCGGACGTCGCCACACGTCACCACACGTCACCACACGTCACAGGACGTCGCCACACGTCACCACACGTCACAGGACGTCGCCACACGTCACAGGACGTCGCCACACGTCACAGGACGTCGCCACACGTCGCCACACGTCACAGGACGTCGCCACACGTCACAGGACGTCGCCACACGTCACCGGACGTCGCCACACGTCACCGGACGTCACCATACGTCACCACACGTCACCGGACGTCGCCACACGTCACCGGACGTCACCATATGTCACCACACGTCACAGGACGTCGCCACACGTCACAGGACGTCGCCACAGGTCACCGGACGTCGCCACACGTCACCACACGTCGCCACACGTCACAGGACGTCGCCACACGTCACAGGACGTCGCCACACGTCACAGGACGTCGCCATAGGTCACCGGACGTCGCCACACGTCACCACACGTCACAGGACGTCGCCACACGTCACAGGACGTCGCCACACGTCGCCACACGTCACAGGACGTCGCCACACGTCACACGACGTCGCCACACGTCACCGGACGTCGCCACACGTCACCGGACGTCGCCACACGTCACCGGACGTCGCCACACGTCACCGGACGTCGCCACACGTCACCGGACGTCGCCACACGTCACCGGACGTCGCCATACGTCACCGGACGTCGCCACACGTCACCGGACGTCACCATACGTCACCGGACGTCGCCACACGTCACCGGACGTCACCATACGTCACCACACGTCACAGGACGTCGCCATACGTCACCGGACGTCGCCACACGTCACCGGACGTCACCATACGTCACCACACGTCACAGGACGTCGCCACACGTCACCGGACGTCGCCACACGTCACCGGACGTCACCACACGTCGCCATACGTCACCACATGTCACAGGACGTCGCCATACGTCACAGGACGTCGCCATACGTCACCACATGTCACAGGACGTCACCACACGTCACAGGACGTCGCCATACGTCACCACATGTCACAGGACGTCGCCATACGTCACAGGACGTCGCCATACGTCACCACATGTCACAGGACGTCGCCACACGTCACCGGACGTCACCACACGTCACAGGACGTCGCCATACGTCACCACATGTCACAGGACGTCGCCATACGTCACAGGACGTCGCCATACGTCACCACATGTCACAGGACGTCGCCACACGTCACAGGACGTCGCCACACGTCACAGGACGTCGCCATACGTCACCACACGTCACCGGACGTCACCACACGTCACAGGACGTCGCCATACGTCACAGGACGTCGCCATACGTCACCACATGTCACAGGACGTCGCCATACGTCACAGGACGTCGCCACACGTCACCGGACGTCACCATACGTCACAGGATGTCGCCATACGTCACCACATGTCACAGGACGTCGCCACACGTCACCGGACGTCGCCACACGTCACCGGACGTCACCACACGTCACAGGATGTCGCCATACGTCACAGGACGTCGCCACACGTCGCCACACGTCACAGGACGTCGCCATACGTCACCACATGTCACCGGACGTCACCACACGTCACAGGACGTCGCCATACGTCACAGGACGTCGCCATACGTCACCACATGTCACAGGACGTCGCCACACGTCACCGGACGTCGCCACACGTCACCGGACGTCACCACACGTCACAGGACGTCGCCATACGTCACCACATGTCACAGGACGTCGCCACACGTCACCGGACGTCGCCACACGTCACCGGACGTCACCACACGTCACAGGATGTCGCCATACGTCACAGGACGTCGCCACACGTCGCCACACGTCACAGGACGTCGCCACACGTCACAGGATGTCGCCACACGTCACAGGACGTCGCCACACGTCACCGGACGTCGCCACACGTCACCGGACGTCACCATACGTCACCACACGTCACCGGACGTCGCCACACGTCACCGGACGTCGCCATACGTCACCACACGTCACAGGACGTCGCCACACGTCACAGGACGTCGCCACAGGTCACCGGACGTCGCCACACGTCACCACACGTCACCACACGTCACCACACGTCACAGGACGTCGCCACACGTCACAGGACGTCGCCACACGTCACAGGACGTCGCCATAGGTCACCGGACGTCGCCACACGTCACCACACGTCACAGGACGTCGCCACACGTCACAGGACGTCGCCACAGGACGTCGCCACACGTCACAGGATGTCGCCACACGTCACCGGACGTCGCCACACGTCACCGGACGTCGCCACACGTCACCGGACGTCGCCACACGTCACCGGACGTCACCATACGTCACCGGACGTCGCCACACGTCACCGGACGTCACCATACGTCACCACACGTCACAGGACGTCGCCATACGTCACCGGACGTCGCCACACGTCACCGGACGTCACCATACGTCACCACACGTCACCGGACGTCACCATACGTCACCACACGTCACCGGACGTCGCCACACGTCACCGGACGTCACCACACGTCACAGGACGTCGCCATACGTCACCACATGTCACAGGACGTCGCCATACGTCACAGGACGTCGCCATACGTCACCACATGTCACAGGACGTCACCACACGTCACAGGACGTCGCCATACGTCACCACATGTCACAGGACGTCGCCATACGTCACAGGACGTCGCCATACGTCACCACATGTCACAGGACGTCGCCACACGTCACCGGACGTCACCACACGTCACAGGACGTCGCCATACGTCACAGGACGTCGCCACACGTCACAGGACGTCGCCATACGTCACCACACGTCACAGGACGTCGCCATACGTCACAGGACGTCGCCATACGTCACCACACGTCACAGGACGTCGCCATACGTCACAGGACGTCGCCATACGTCACCACATGTCACAGGACGTCGCCACACGTCACCGGACGTCGCCACACGTCACAGGACGTCGCCACACGTCACAGGACGTCGCCACACGTCACAGGACGTCGCCATACGTCACCACACGTCACAGGACGTCGCCACACGTCACAGGACGTCGCCATACGTCACCACATGTCACAGGACTGTCTCCGTCCTCTACTGTCTTCAGAAGGTTGAGGTTCAAATCCCACATCTGTGTGTGTGTGTGTGTATATAAATAGCTTCAGTTCGTGAGGCGAGCATGATTGTCCTTGTTCATTAAGATTAAAGCAAGAACGCCTCAGAACAAAACCCTGTGTGTGTGTGTCACTGCGTCAGTTAAAGGTCTGTTGCATAACTAGAGGTGGATGCAGCCGCTCACACACTAAAGTCACTGCGCGCACACACACACACACACTCACTCACTCAGACACACACACACACACACACACACACACACACACACACATACATACACACACACACACACACACTCAGACACACACAGTAGTGCTTTAGCAACGAAGACTGATGAATAGGGTTCCTATACGACCGGTATCTACCGGACCGAAACGCAACGCAGATTTCGGTGATTCTTTTCGGTGCCTGAGCCGATTGAAATACTTTTACTTTACACTACTCTGATGACTCCGTCCTGGCAGCAGGTAACGAGAGCCTCGGTCCTCCGCGCCTCACTCATAGTATTATTACAACCGGGTACTTAGCGCTGCCGCTCATAACAAGCACAACATCCGGCACGCGAAAGCTTCTTCTTCTTTGAGGTGTAGTGGCGGTTGGCAAACGATGAATTGGCGCATTACCGCCACCAACTGGTCAAATAAAATAAGTCAGGAGAGGTGTCGTATTTTGCCAAATATGCTCATATTTCTGCAAAATAATTGCTGAAGTTTGAAGCTGTATGTGTATACAGAGTGTGTGTGTGTTTTGTATTTATTTATATTCATAGTATACTTTAAACAGTTCATATATTGTTCAATTTGAAGAAAAATCGGTTTAGGCACCGGTATCGTTTTAAAAGTATCGTTTTAGCACCGGTATCGGAAAAAACCCAAACAATACCCATCCCTACTGATGAAGACCGCGAGATTTGGAGGAAAGCTCCAGAAAGAGATTCAGTGTCCTTCAATTACCTAAAAGACCTTTCTCTGCAGAGACACCTCACCTTCACCCTTCACCACCTCCTCTTCCTCTCTCTTCACCTCCTCCTCCTCCTTCCTCCAGCAGCCTTCCTCCCCTCTCTCTCCTCTTCATCTCCGACCCCCCCGGACAGGTCTACCTCCCCCTCCCCCCTGTCCATAAAGTCCACACACACACACACACAGGGTCCATTAGCAGCAGTGTGTGTCAGACTGGGAGGACTGGTAGAGAGACAGTAACTTACATAAAGAGAGAGAGATGTGCATGATGGGACTTAAATAAGTAAGGAGGAGGGCTGACAAGCTGCAGGGTCAGCAGCTCACACACACACACACACACACACACACACACACACACACACACACACACACACACACACACACACACACACACACACACACACACACACACACACACACACACACACACACACACACACACACACAGGT
Organism: Anarhichas minor; assembly: GCF_050575085.1. Taxonomy (NCBI): domain Eukaryota; kingdom Metazoa; phylum Chordata; class Actinopteri; order Perciformes; family Anarhichadidae; genus Anarhichas; species Anarhichas minor. The sequence goes on from NW_027466484.1 coordinate 3,007,314, forward strand.
GAGTCATGCTGAATGAATAAAACAAAGTGAACGAAGGAAACACAAGAAAGAAACAGTTCAGAGCTGGAGGCCAGGTTAGCCTAGCTTAGCATAAAGACTGGAAGCAGGGGGAAACAGCTAGCATGACAGATATGAATAATATGTTATACGTAGATAACCTTTAAATAGTTAATAATCAGCATTTATCATTCAAATAAATATCTGTTTCGTTTAGATTAGTTTTCACTGAAATAGAAAAATCTTAATAAATCAGAATTGAAGGATTGCAACTTAAATGTTTTTAGAACAGAGAAAGATACATGATGCGGTGATTACTGTATTTTTATATTTTTAAGTGTTTCATGTCTTTCTGCTGTTTTTAAAATGAACTTGAACGAGTTGAAACCAGACGTTATCAGTTATTGCTGATTTTCTTCTCGTCCTCTCAGACTCACGCCGACTCACCAATGATGTCATCTTCTTCATGGCGCCTGCAGGGAAAACGCCGACACGGCGCAGAGAAGAAGAGGAGGATTTGATCGGTGAAAGAGTGAAATAAAGGGAGAGCTCAGCGTCTGCACAGACGCAGATAAACGCTGCGTTTTGTTGTCGGATGTGTCGGATCTATTCTGGTCTCTTTCTGCAGCAGCCTGTTCCTCCAGAACAAGTGAAAACACGAATGTGTATCTTTTGTAGCTGCAGCGACTGAAGCCGAGGACTCACCTGAACGCCGTCAGACGGAAACACAAAAGAGAGAAAGAAAAAGACTCCGTGCAACAGGTGAGACGACTGTGGAGCTGCAGAGGAATCCCACAGGAACCAGGTTCTCTCCAGAAATAGAGCGACTCACATCTGACGCAATTTCACCTCATTTCACCAGACGAGGAGCAGAGAAGTACTTCTTACACCGCTCGACTTAGGGACTTTATAACGCCGATTTTTACACTAACTTTGCTTATACTGAGGGACTTAGTTACATGAACACAGTCGTGGACTCTTCTTGGACTAAAGGACAACTCAACAGGACCGGTGGTTCAGTGTGACGTCAACACGTCACAACTCTGCTCATGGTCAGTGAACCGTGTTCCCTCTAAGAAGTACTGCCACCATAATAACGCAGTACCATGTGGGGGTTAGACAGGATGTGATGTCAGCAGACAGGATGTGATGTCAGGGGACAGGATGTGATGTCAGTGGACAGGATGTGATGTCAGCAGACAGGATGTGATGTCAGGGGACAGGATGTGATGTCAGGGGACAGGATGTGATGTCAGCGGACAGGATGTGATGTCAGTGCTTGGTGGATTAAACGGAGAGAGGTTCCTGTTGAAGTCGTACCTCTGACCAGGATGGTCGTGGACTTCTTGGCGGGGTTTCCCACGTTGTTCGACGCCACGCAGCTGTAGGCGCCGCCGTCGTCCACGGTGACGGCCGGGACGGTCAGCGTGCCGCCGTTGACGACGCTCTTCTTCGGGAGCTCCTCCCCTCCGGGCCTCACCCACACCAGGGAGGGAGGAGGGTCTCCGCCCGACGGCACGCACACCAGAGTGATCGTCTCCCCCGGGTTCACCACCAGGGGGTCGTCCAGGAGGAGCTTAATGGAGGGAGGAGCTGGAGGAGGGAATCAACTTCACACTTATTATTCCTCCTTCACTTTAATTCTGTCTTCTCTTAATACTTCATATTTTATCTTCATTATATTTTTATTCATGCGTTTTATGCTTTTGTGATCCGTTTATGTTTCCATGACGTCGCAGTGATTTTCTTTAAAAAGCAACAAAATATATTAAAAAACTATAAATTTAATGAATATGTGAGTAAAAGAATGAACTTTATGTCTCTTTGTTGACTGAAAATCATCATGTGTCAATAACGAATGGAGAATAGAGTTAAACAATCTGTTTCCTTCATGTTGGATGAAATCATAAACGTAGGAAGTAAACAAAGAAAGATCTAAATCAGTAATATATAACACACAAAATACAACTTTAGTAACAACTGAAGCTGCAACTAATGATTCATTTTTAAATTATTTTCTTGAATAATTGGTGAAAAATGTCGTCTTCAAATGATCTGAAGATATGAAACGATTGACATGTTTGCTTTGAAATAAAAGATATCAATGATTAGTTTGACTCATGAATGGATTCTGAGATATGAATGATTCATAATGTTAAATCGAAGTAAAGAGTTGATGATTACGGTTCTTATTTGATTAAGTTTTCTGTGAAAAAGATATAAAATGTTTTTTGTTTCGTTGGTCAGGTGCATCATGGGACTTCTCTCAGACTAATGTTTACATTTGTCCCATTTTAAAAGAGGTTTTAAATACGTCTTCGTGTGTAAATAATCCGTCGTGCTGCAGTTTTAAAAAGCTTCCTCAGATTCAGAGTAGAGAGCCGCCTCCCTCCACCAGCTGCAGAAAAGCAGCAAACGCAGAAATAATAAGCAGGGCGATAAAAATAGCTGAGTCGACCTCCGTTAAGCTGACATCATGTAAATCCCATCAGCCACTGGGGCGAGGAGGAAGGATCTACTGTACAGGTCAGAGAGCTGCAGCGGATGATTTATTTATGATTTACATCCATCTGAACACGAGAGCAGGTTTAAAGAAATATGAAATCATAAACTGTCAGGAGCCCGTTCAAAACACAACAGAACAGTAATACAATCATGAGATGAAATCTCAAAATTCTGATTTATTTATTAAAACAATAAGATGAAAAAATATAATTATTTTGACAAAATAAATTGTTCTTTTCTTTTTATGATTTCTAAATTTGTCTATTTTTATTTATTTGACAGACTTTAAAAAATGTTTCACGTGAAATAAATGAAATGAAAATGACAGGACGGTGAAGAAAGTAAAGATATAGATAGTTATAATGAGAAATATATTAAAATGTAAACAAATTTTAGAATAACTTTATTAAATCTATAATCTAAAAACTCAAAAACGTGATGAATTTCAATAAATTCAATTTACTAATTCTGTCTTAGTCTGTGTTTGATGTAAGCAACATTTTAAATTAAATTCCTTTTAGACAGAAACCAGAAAGTACGTCTTTATGTTTTATTTAAACTTACTGTCACACAGTGAAGCAGTGAAATCTGGTCCCTGCAAGCTCTTAAATGTCAGGGTTCAGAACTAGGACGAGCATGGTCCAGGTTTGTGTGTGTGTGTGTATATATATATATATATATAAATATGACGTAGTGGGGACCTATAAACACACCTACATTGTGGGGACTCATTTCTGAAGTCTGGTCCCCACACAGTCCAACTCTAAATTTCAGGGTTCACATCCTGACTGTGGTTTAAGGTTTAAATTAGAACCGTGTGTGTGTGTGTCGGTTTGTGTGTGCGTGTTTCGGTTTGTGTGTGTGTGTGTTACCTGTCCTGTTGTTCAGACTGAAGTGGGCGCTTTTGTCTCCGATGCCACAGACGCTCCTGACGGAGGAGATGCAGGTGTAGCCGGCGTAATCCTGAGGACGAAGGTTCTTCAGCTTCAAGATCTTCGTCTCACCCTGTAACACACACACACACAGAGGTTTGTTTGACTGTACTTGTGAGGACCCTCATTAACACACTGCCTTCCCGGGACCCTGACTCCAATCTAAACCTTAATGAAACATGAACTCTTCCTCACTTTCTCCTCATCTTTCTTCTCCTCCTCCTCCTCCTCTTCACTGCTTAAATCTCTCTCATCTCCTCCTCCTTCCGCCTCACAGACAGATGAGATGAGATTAGATGACATTTAAATGGTATGCTTGTGCAAAGATGGCAGCCTGATGATGATGAGGAGGAGATAAGTTCCTCATTAGTGCCTAGGAGGAGGGGGGGCTGAAGGCTTTATCTGGGCTGATAACTGGACGCCTGATTGGCCGACTTCACTTTGCTTCAAATTAAGTCTAAACCAGAGTGTGGAGTCTCTTTCTGTAGAGGTTTATAATTCACAGGAGGAAGAAGAGGAAGATAAAGAAGAGGAGGAAGAGGAGGAGGAGGAGGACTTAAATTACAGGACGAACCGTTGAACTCCCTGACGGAGGATGAAAGTTTAAAGTTACAGAATATGAAGGAGAACAGCAGAAGTTTGTTTAGTGTTAGTTATTAAAAATAAAATAAATCTTCACATCACAGACACAAAGTTTAACTCACACAGTGTTTGCAATTAAATGTAAAAAGTAAAGTAAAACCACAAACTTCAAACTGATCATCATCATTCATCCTTCTCTCCTCACCTGAGAAGTTATTTTTATATAATTATTATTATTAAAGCATGAGAGGAATGGTGGATATCTGTAATCCTGTCGAGGTTTGGAAGTAAATCAAACTGAACTATTTTAGTCTGATGGAGCAGCTTTAATGGTTCCTGTAGATCCTCAGAGACTAAAGAGACCAAAGAGACCAAAGACACCATGAAGAGCCTCTGTCTGTCTCTGGGGGTCCGGGTACTAAAACTGGTAAACAGGTAAATAGATGTAAAAATAACTCTGGAAACAAAGACGTCCTCCTGGAGAGACATGGGCACCCTAAAGGGAGGATCCAGGAGGATCCAAGAGGATCCACATCAGATGGTGGACCTCCTTCTCTCTGTCATGACGACAGGTGAGACAGAGAGGTGAGACAGACAGGTAGGTCCAAAGATTCGTCCTCTGCAACGCCACGGTTCAGAAACCAGAGACCGCTTTTAGATTTTGGGACAAATATGTTTGAACTGACTCAAGTTTTGACATTTTTTCTTCTGCCCTCATACGGTGCTGAGGTCAATACCAGCGCTCAGGAAAGATGAACGTTAGAAAGTCAACATTTAAACATTGTAAAGGTTAAACGATGCAGAACTTTGTAATTTTAATCTAAACCGTTCAGGGACGACAGATTATCATTATAATATATATTATAATAACATTCATGTTTTATGAATGTTATTATAATATATATTATAATAAAATTCATGTTTTATTAATGTTATTATAATATATATTATAATAGCATTCATGTTTTATTAATGTGTACTGTCCCTACCAAATAAAACAATAAAACAATAAATTAAATACAATTAAATTAAATAAATAAAAATATAAAAATGAAAATGAACAATAAAACATAAATAAAATGAAAATAGAAAATATTTAATACTTTTTTATCTTAACTTGTTTTAGCATAATTCATCAACATTTTGATCAGTTGTTAATTACTAATTAAAGTTCAAGTATGACTACCACAATGTAGAAATACTCTACTACAAGTAAAAGTCCTGCATTTAGAATTTTATATACGTGCTGGTGTAGAATTATTATCAGTCAAATAAAGTATCAAAAGTACTCGTTAATACCAAAGCATCATTTCACTGCTGCAGGTGGAGCTACTTTTTTTAAATACCCAAATTGTATTGAACGATCAGCTCATATGATGATACAATATTACAGATTCAGCTTTTCATTTTTCAACAATCCCCTCCCTGCTCATAACAAGATAATGATAAATAACCTGAGCATTGTGTGTTACAGGCTAGTTAAGAAAGGTTAGAGTAGACAGGGACTTTTAACAAAACTACCTTCAAACCTCTGCCCCCTATACCAAAACCATGAGTCCAATCAACAAAATATGGGTATCATGACAAAGACTCTGCCGAATGCGCTGATGTGTTTTTTATGTTTGTGGTGTTAATAATGTGAGCTCCAGAGCAATAGACAAATGGAGCAGTTGGTTGGAGTTCATGTCGCTCTGCGGCTCTTTGAGCCAAATGTGTAAGTCTGTTGGATTCCATAGACACTTTACTGCGACCAGCACAACATTTCCAAGCTTTTTGACCAAAATGGTGTATAAAGAGTAAAAATTGTGGGAGCAATTTGTTTGTAAAAATCACAGAATATTTTCCTGCTCCGCTCCACTCTGACAGTTATTCTCTCACTCTAGCTCTTAACGAGCTGCGCAATACACACCCATTATAAAATCTGAAACAGACCCAAAATGTTCCTGAAACTTAATCTGTGACTTCATGAAAACTGTGCTAGCAATCAAAATGTCCATTTGGCTCAATAAAGTGCAGCGTTTTGTCTACGTTTTAAACTTTGAATCATGTTTCTACGTTAAAGTACGGCTCGTCAATATGGGCCCAAAGTTAAGTGTTTTTTAGCTCTCTTCACGAGAAATGTTGACCTCTTCTGACGTCCTGACCTCCTCACTACCTCCCATACGATGACCACAGACCTCATAGAAACAGAAGCTGTGTCTTCTCACCTGAGTGAAGAACGGTTCGTAGATCTCCACGCCGGCGTCTGAGCCCTGAGTCAGCGCCTCCCGTCCTCTCCTCCAGCTGTAGAGCACCGGAGGGTTGGAGGAGGCCACGCAGCGGAGAAACACTGTCCTCTCAAAGTAGAACTGCTCCTTAGACTCACCCACACTCTGGTGGACCGAGATCACCGGGTCATCCAGGTCTGAGGGGGGAGGAGGTGATAGAGAGGGGAGGAGGAGGAAGAGGAGGTGATAGAGAGGAGGGAACGTTTCGGTTTAAAACAAATCTGAAGTCTAATTTACTGGAAAGTCATTTACATTTAAAGATATAAATATTTAAAGTAGTGCTGGGCAAGTTATTATCGCATTAACGCATTAATTAATTAACACCGACAATTATATTATCACGCGTTAACGCAGTTTTTTATTTATTTATTATTATGCGACATTTTTAACACAAGAACCAGGCAGCAAGCAGTGAACAGCTGTGTTCGTGTGGCGTCACTTCCTTCTTCCCCCGGGTCCAGAACCCCTCCTACACTCCGTCACCGTCCTTCACTCTTGTCTCTCACACACACACACACACACACACACACGCACGCGATCGTGACTGTTGTGAAGTGGAGCTTCTCGTGAGGACCAAGACACGTCTTGTTTGAACAGAACACTTTACTGTCTGAACTGCAGTATTACAGTGTTACAGTGAACACAATGCACTCTTGCACCGGACATGTGGTTTTCTACGTTTCATCAACATTGTTAGCGAACACGTACCATTCTACTTCCTGTCTCTTCAAACTAAAAGCACTTCCGTTTTCATGCTCTTCACAATAAAAGTAAATCATGCAATCAAAAAATTTAAAACAGTGACAATATTAAAATACATATTGTCGAGTTTTTAAAGTGTTTTTGTTTGGAATATGTATAATAAGCATAATTTAGTTATCGCTACTGAGAATTTAACAAAATAAGTAGATGTGTTTGCAGTTTTCAAGGTGTATATTTCAAATATCATCTATTACACACATGAAGATAAAGTTATGAACTGCTACTGTGTAAAGAGAATACTGCTGTTAAAAATAACCTGATGTGTTTAAAGTGTTTGCAAACCAAATGTTATTGCCCTTTTGTTCATATAGCAGCACTTTAAAATAAAAGTGCACAATACACTACTTTTGAATTCATTATTGAACTTTGCCATAACAATGAGATTAATCACGATTAATCGCAAAAAATGCATGCGATTAATCGCCCAGCACTAATTTAAAGATATAAATATATTATTAATATATAAACTTATGAATATACATTTATAAATATATAAACATATATTATTTTTTTAATGTGACATTTAACAAAATTTAACATATGAACATATAAATATATAAATACACAAACATAATTATATACACATATAAACTTATATTACTTATATATATATATACTTATAATATATAAACATATACAGAACAATAGTTCCTCCATGTGGAAACACTGACACCAGCTTTGTCTGAATTTACAGATGTTCATATTTTATAAACAGCGTGTCAGCGCTCCTGTGGTCGGGGTAATTACTGCTTTTTAATTGGCTGGAAACACAGCGAACGGTCAGCTGAGGGCAGGCGACCAATCGGGCACGTCCGTGTTATTGAGTCCGCCCGCCAGCAGAGAGGCTAACGGTGGCTAACGTTCTTCACACAGAGCGAACACACTGAACACATCAGGACCTGAAGAGTTAAATGCTTTCTTCTGTTTCCTCCTACAGTTTCCTGTGAAAGCATCCATGCCCTGAAGGCAGCACTCAGCCATGATGCGTTCAGGTACCACTTAAATCCCTGTAATCCCAGTAAGAAACACGCTCCAGGATATTATGGCTGTTACACAACGACACGCTCACAGCTTGCAGGTATTCTTTGTTACTTTAGGAGGAAACGTTTTAGGAGACGCACAAACATGCGGGACGTCGGAGAGATAAAAAAACACCCCAAGGACGTTTCTGTACTGGGATTACTGGGATTTAGTTCATCCCAACTGGAACAACATGAAGGTGAAACATCTCATGAGCCAGCAGAGCTGCACATATGTAGGTCGACAACAATCAGACACTAACAGCCACTGGAAGTTAAACTGGGAATGAAGAATTATTTATTTATGAAGCTGCAACACTGACTTTCAGCAAGTGCGGTTCCATCTGTTCCAAGTCTCTATGCTAAGCTAACTGTTTCCAGTCTCTATGCTAAGCTAAATGTTTCCAGTCTCTATGCTAAGCTAACTGTTTCCAGTCTCTATGCTAAGCTAAATGTTTCCAGTCTCTATGCTAAGCTAACTGTTTCGCCTTGTTTACAGTCTTCGTGCTAAGTTAACTTTTTTCCTTTGTTTACAGTATGTATGCTAAGCTAACATTTCCAGTCTCTTTGCTAATATAAGCTAACTGTTTCCCACTTTTTAGTCTCTAAGCTAAGATAATTGTTTCCCCCTGTTTACAGTCTCTATGCTAAGCTAACTGTTTATCTTTGTATCCAGTCCATATACTAAGTTAACCATTTCCCCTTTTTTTCTAGTCTCTAAGCTAAGATAACTGTTCCCCCTGTTTCAAGTCTTAATGCTAAGCTAAACGAACTGTTTAACCCCGTTTCCAGTCTTTATGCTAAGCTTACTGTTCCCCCTTTTTACAGTCTTTACGCTAAGCCAAGCAAACTATTTTCCCACCCAATACTAAGCTAACTGTTTCCACCTGTTTCCAGTCTTAATGCTAAGCTAAGCTAACCACACGTGTGCATGTTTCCGTGTGTGTTCTTACAGTAGACGTCGACCCGTATGGACCGTATGGCGGGGGATCCCAGTCCGTTCTCAGCCTTGCAGTAGTAGCGCCCCCCCTGGTGGCGGCTGATGTTCGTGATCTTCAGAGTTTCGTTCAGCAGCGTTGAGTCGGTCTGACGGTCCGAAGCTCCGCCCGCCGTCTTAGTCCAACGAATCTGCACAGATGGTTTAGACTGGTTTGGACTGGTTGATATTGACCAGTTTAGACCAGTTGACACTGGTTTAGATTGACCAGTTTAGACCAGTTGACACTGGTTTAGATTGACCAGTTTAGACTAGTTGTCACTGGTTTAGGTAAGAGATAATACCAGACGACCGTGTGCGTGTGTGTTTGTGTTCAGTTAGAAGTCTGAATGGATGCCAGCCTGCAGATTAACTCTGTATGTGGTTCACATTTGTCCTCATTCAGCATCTGTTGGTCACATTTCCATCATCTCCTTTATCATCATCATCATCAGTCTATGTTGTCCTTTTTGCATTTAACTACTGATTTTTCACTAAAATCAGAGACATAAAATATTGACATAAAAGTGTATATATACACTTTGTGTGTTTTATGTGAATCTGACCTGATAAACAAACACATTCTACCTACATCAGCATATTTTACACCCTGATTCTTTCAGTTCCACCTGCTCCATCACCTCCCCTCTCTCTCGCTTGGTACTCACACTGGTTGATATTGACCAGTTTAGACTGGTTGACACTGGTTTAGATTGACCAGTTTAGACTGGTTGATATTGACCAGTTTAGACTAGTTGACACTGGTTTAGATTGACCAGTTTAGACTGGTTGTCACTGGTTGATATTGACCAGTTTAGACTGGTTGTCACTGGTTGATATTGACCAGTTTAGACCGGTTGACACTGGTTTAGATTGACCAGTTTAGACTGGTTGTCACTGGTTGATATTGACCAGTTTAGACTGGTTGACACTGGTTTAGATTGACCAGTTTAGACTGGTTGTCACTGGTTGATATTGACCAGTTTAGACTGGTTGACACTGGTTTAGATTGACCAGTTTAGACTGGTTGTCACTGGTTGATATTGACCAGTTTAGACTGGTTGATACTGGTTTAGATTAACCATCAGTCACTTTCCAACTCCATTAGTCTTTACCACATTTGATTTAGTTTATTTGTATTTACCTTCTCAAACTACATTTGGTTTTTCTTATTTTATTGTTATATTTCATCATGTTTAGCTGCATCTGTATATTCCTGTTTTTACTTTAAACTTACAGGTTTGAGTCTGAGGACTTAAACTAACCAAAATAAATCCATCAAATCTTCAACATTCATTCAGACTTCAGAGCAGCCTTCACACTCATGATGATGCTGTTTATTAAGTTAAAGGGAAAGTTCTCCTCCTGAGTTCTCTCTGGTAAACAGTGTATATGTCTCGGGCTTTTACTGTGAAAGGTAAGAAGGAAGGAGTGATCTGCGCTTCCTTTGTCAAAGTTTAAAGGACTAATCCATTTTTGTCTTCTTGGTTTAGACTACACAGCCTCCATGTTGTTCATTCTAATACGTCTGCTCCTCACAACCTGATTGGTCGACGCCATTAATCGCAGAGAGAAAACTCAGAAAACTCAAATAATTATGTTTTTTTTTCACAGTGTAATATTTTCATTCTGTGTGAAAGTTTTCATGATGTTATAATGTATCACATGAAATAAAAACATGTGACGCGCCACTATTAATTTCTCCTCCATTGTTTCTGATTCAGCAACGGCAGGACGTCGCTGATGACAGGGGGAGCAACTCAATGCTGATAGGCTATCGCGCCGGGGCGTAACGCAAATATTTCGCAGAATTGAAAAATTTCAACTCGCACCTCGGGGCGCTTTGGCGTTTGACGCGGATTCGCGTCCATCGCGCCGCGCCATCGCAGATTCGCGCCGCGACAGTCTCATCGCGTCTGTGCATAGACTTTGTATGTAATCTACTCGCGCGAATAATTCGCGACGCGTTTGGTGTGAACGCAGCATGAGCGGAACAGAGGAGGGATGAAGAGGAGGAAGAGGATGAAATAAAAATGCAGAGGAAGCTGAGCTCTGCAGTGAGGCAGAGTGTGTGTGTGTGTGTGTGTGTGTGTGTGAGAGAGTGTGTGTCAGTGTGTGAGTGTGTGTGTGCAGATTCAGACTGTGAGCCAGCAGCCGATCTATTTATAGCCTCAACAGACTGACAGCAAGGAGACCACAGAAGAAGAAATAAGAGCGATGATGATGATGATGCTTGTGGTAATGGTGATGAAGGTGTTGATTATGATGGTGACGATGGCAGCGGCCGGGTCCGGGGATAGCTGCGGCTCTGAGGCGGCGGCGGCTGGAGTTGGCCGAACCGCTGACCGGACACAGGGAGCTGGAGTCGGTCGGACCGCCGACCGGAGAGGGCAGCGACTGGAACTGGAGCCCGCTGCGGCCCAGCGGGAACGGGAGTCTGACCTTTCCTCTGCCCCTGTCTCCTTCGAGGGTTGAGCAGGCAGTCCATCAGTTCACGTTTCTCCTTCTGGACACTCGGAGGCCCTCCAAAGGCCAGGCGGGTTCCCGCTAACTGTTCATATCACTCATGGAGACAGCGCTCCAAACGGTGGTCTGCTGAGTCCATTTCAGGCCAGATCATTTTGTCACGGGGTGTGGTGGAGGACTCAAATGCAGGCCAGACAGAGTAGTGTGAAGCAGGTATTTAATGAAATGAAATCAACACAGGAAATTTACAGGACACAACAGGGGATCCACGGACAAGACAGGAGATGAGGGAGTAAATCTAGCAGAATGAGGCAGGTCAGGCAGACGGGAAACCCGGGAACAAGACGAGCCAAACGGGCGGGTAGACATGAAAATGATGCCACACACACGCACCCAATGGGAGTGGGTGCGTGTGTGTGACTGGGTTTAAATAGTGATGCAGCAGAGTGAGCAGGTGAGAGTAATGAGCTGACGAGGTGGGTGTGACTGGTAGGTGCGCTGAATAAACTGATTCGATGAGAGATGGAAAAAACTGGATAATGGAAGCAGATTACCTGCAGGTTACCTGTGGCCCCAGTGTTCCCAGTATGTGGTTACCTGTGGCCCCAGTGTTCCCAGTATGAGGTTACCTGTGGCCCCAGTGTTCCCAGTATGAGGTTACCTGTGGCCCCAGTGTTCCCAGTATGAGGTTACCTGTGGCCCCAGTGTTCCCAGTATGTGGTTACCTGTGGCCCCAGTGTTCCCAGTATGTGGTTACCTGTGGCCCCAGTGTTCCCAGTATGTGGTTACCTGTGGTCGGGGGTGTCCCGTCACCAGACACTGCAGCTCCAGAGTCTCCCCCTCCCTGATGGTGTAGACTCTCTCGCTGTAGCGCTCCTCCTCCACGTTACAGGTGTGACCAGAGTGCACGATACGCACTGTAGGGGGCGCTGTGGAGACCAGGACACACAGGGGTTAGTGAGCACAGCTTCATCTTCATCACAGCGGTTAGTGAGCACAGCTTCATCTTCATCACAGCTTCACCTTCATCACAGCCTCATCTTCATCACTGATTCATCTTCATCACTGATTCATCTTCATCACACCTTCATCTTCATCACAGCTTCACCTTCATCACACCATCACCTTCATCACACCTTCTACAGTCTTCATGACCTGTGTGGGTTCTACAGTCTCTGTACTTCCTGGTTCATGATCTGTGTGGGTTCTACAGTCTCTGTACTTCCTGGTTCATGATCTGTGTGTGGGGTTCTACAGTCTCTGTACTTGCTGGTTCATGACCTGTGTGTGGGGTTCTACAGTCTCTGTACTTCCTGGTTCATGACCTGTGTGGGTTCTACAGTCTCTGTACTTACTGGTTCATGACCTGTGTGGGTTCTACAGTCTCTGTACTTCCTGGTTCATGACCTGTGTGGGTTCTACAGTCTCTGTACTTACTTGTTCATGACCTGTGTGGGTTCTACAGTCTCTGTACTTCCTGGTTCATGATCTGTGTGTGGGGTTCTACAGTCTCTGTACTTCCTGGTTCATGATCTGTGTGGGTTCTACAGTCTCTGTACTTCCTGGTTCATGATCTGTGTGTGGGGTTCTACAGTCTCTGTACTTCCTGGTTCATGATCTGTGTGGGTTCTACAGTCTCTGTACTTGCTGGTTCATGATCTGTGTGTGGGGTTCTACAGTCTCTGTACTTCCTGGTTCATGATCTGTGTGGGTTCTACAGTTTCTGTACTTCCTAGTTCATGATCTGTGTGGGTTCTACAGTCTCTGTACTTCCTGGTTCATGACCTGTGTGGGTTCTACAGTCTCTGTACTTACTGGTTCATGACCTGTGTGGGTTCTACAGTCTCTGTACTTCCTGGTTCATGACCTGTGTGGGTTCTACAGTCTCTGTACACAGTAGAGTTTAAATAGAACCACAGTATCAGAACTGTTCAGTTTTATATGAAACAAGACGATTGAAGATTGTAAAATATCTTCTGATAAATCAATAAATCATCTTTAATCTGTGGATTCATCGAGTGATAAACAGTGAATATAAATATTTATATTATATATATATATAATATAAACATTTATATATAATATAAATATTTATATATAATATAAATATTTATATTATATATAATTAGGAGACTGCCCATAGTCACACTAATTTACATACAGATACTTCGAGACATATTTAATTTTATAATCAAACACTCTGAACCTCCTGCTGTGGAAACAAGGATCTCTTTGTTCCCCTTTAATAATCTAATCTCTCACACACACACACACACGCTCAGACACACGCACTCACACACACACACTCTCTCACACACACTCCACCTGCAAATTACCCAGGACTCCCTTCGTGTGTGTGTGTGTTTATGAGATCCGGACACATCTGCTACCTCTCACCTTCAGTGTGTCATGTTGCAGTGCACAGTGAGGCCTGTAGGGGGCGCTGTGGTAAGTTAGGTGTTGATCACAGACCAGCAGCCAAAACAGTGAGCGAGACTGTTTGACCTTTTATCCTAATGAGCTTGAAGAGTTTATGAGGCAGAAAATGAGCCCGTATGGCTGTGAAATCACATCAGTGTCATAGCAACAGATCAGACAACACATCTGACGGCCAGAGTCAACAACAACAACAACACTGACTGACTACAGGCTGCGTCATGGTGATGACACGTAGTGGTGTGAAGAGGAGCTGATGTGTGTTATCATAACATGTGTTATCATGTTATCGTGTGTGTTATCATGTTATCGTGTGTGTTATCATGTTATCGTGTGTGTTATCATGTTATCGTGTGTGTTATCATGTTATCGTGTGTTATCATGTTATCGTGTGTGTTATCGTGTTATCGTGTGTGTTATCATGTTATCGTGTGTGTTATCGTGTGTGTTATCGTGTTATCGTGTGTGTTATCATGTTATCATGTGTGTTATCATGTTATCGTGTGTGTTATCATGTTATCGTGTGTGTTATCATGTTATCGTGTGTGTTATCGTGTCTGTTATCATGTTATCGTGTCTGTTATCATGTTATCATGTGTGTTATCGTGTTATCATGTGTGTTATCATGTTATCATGTGTGTTATCGTGTCTGTTATCATGTTATCATGTGTGTTATCGTGTTATCATGTGTGTTATCATGTTATCGTGTGTGTTATCATGTTATCGTGTGTGTTATCGTGTGTGTTATCATGTTATCGTGTGTGTTATCATGTTATCGTGTGTGTTATCGTGTCTGTTATCGTGTTATCGTGTCTGTTATCGTGTTATCATGTGTGTTATCGTGTTATCGTGTGTGTTATCATGTTATCGTGTGTGTTATCATGTTATCGTGTGTGTTATCGTGTCTGTTATCGTGTTATCGTGTGTGTTATCGTGTGTGTTATCATGTTATCATGTGTGTTATCGTGTGTGTTATCATGTTATCGTGTGTTATCATGTTATCGTGTGTGTTATCGTGTTATCGTGTGTGTTATCATGTTATCGTGTGTGTTATCGTGTGTGTTACCGTGTTATCGTGTGTGTTATCATGTTATCATGTGTGTTATCGTGTGTGTTATCGTGTGTGTTATCATGTTATCGTGTGTGTTATCGTGTGTGTTATCGTGTTATCGTGTGTGTTATCATGTTATCGTGTGTGTTATCATGTTATCGTGTGTGTTATGTTATCGTGTGTGTTATGGTGTTATCGTGTGTGTTATCATGTTATCGTGTGTGTTATCATGTTATCGTGTGTGTTATCGTGTTATCGTGTGTGTTATCATGTTATCGTGTGTGTTATCGTGTTATCGTGTGTGTTATCATGTTATCGTGTGTGTTATCGTGTGTGTTATCGTGTTATCGTGTGTGTTATCATGTTATCGTGTGTGTTATCATGTTATCGTGTGTGTTATGTTATCGTGTGTGTTGTGTTATCGTGTGTGTTATCATGTTATCGTGTGTGTTATCATGTTATCGTGTGTGTTATGTTATCGTGTGTGTTATCATGTTATCGTGTGTGTTATCATGTTATCGTGTGTGTTATCATGTTATCGTGTGTGTTATCATGTTATCGTGTCTGTTATCATGTTATCGTGTGTGTTATGTTATCGTGTGTGTTATCATGTTATCGTGTGTGTTATCATGTTATCGTGTGTGTTATCATGTTATCGTGTGTGTTATCATGTTATCGTGTGTGTTATCATGTTATCGTGTCTGTTATCATGTTATCGTGTGTGTTATGTTATCATGTGTGTTATCGTGTTATCGTGTGTGTTATCGTGTTATCGTGTGTGTTATCATGTTATCGTGTGTGTTATCATGTTATCGTGTGTGTTATCATGTTATCGTGTGTGTTATGTTATCGTGTGTGTTATCGTGTTATCGTGTGTGTTATCATGTTATCGTGTGTGTTATCATGTTATCGTGTGTGTTATGTTATCGTGTGTGTTATCATGTTATCGTGTGTGTTATCATGTTATCGTGTGTGTTATCATGTTATCGTGTCTGTTATCATGTTATCATGTGTGTTATCATGTTATCGTGTGTGTTATCATGTTATCGTGTCTGTTATCATGTTATCATGTGTGTTATCGTGTTATCGTGTGTGTTATCATGTTATCATGTGTGTTATCATGTTATCGTGTGTGTTATCATGTTATCATGTGTGTTATCATGTTATCGTGTGTGTTATCATGTGTGTTATCATGTTATCGTGTGTGTTATCATGTTATCGTGTGTGTTATCATGTTATCGTGTGTGTTATTATGTTATGTGTGTTATCATGTTATCGTGTGTGTTATCATGTGTGTTATCATGTTATCATGTGTGTTATCATGTTATCGTGTGTGTTATCATGTGTGTTATTCATGTTATCATGTGTGTTATCATGTTATCGTGTGTGTTATCATGTGTGTTATCATGTTATCGTGTGTGTTATCATGTTATCGTGTGTGTTATCGTGTGTGTTATCATGTTATCGTGTGTGTTATCGTGTGTGTTATAGCACAAAAATAAGCGGCATCCCCACTAATTTCCATCAAATAAAGTTGACTTTATTTATTTTAAAATGACTAACATGTTCAATCTGAGCCAGTTCATTCAAATTGAGGATTTTGTTTGAAGATTTAAAAATGACTAATATGACATCATAAAACATGACACCCGGCATTTGAAGATTAATTTAAAAAACGTTAGCAGAAGCTTCAGATGTAAAAACGTGACACGCACAGATGCTGCATCCTAATCCACTCCCTCCTTCTCTTTCCTCCCCCCTCCCCCAAAACAGGAAGAGGAATTATCAGTAAAAGCCTGAGTTTCCATGAGCTGAGAAACGTCAGCGCACTAAACTGTGTGAATGTAAGTAACAGTGTGTGTGATGTAATACGCCTCCTCTCCCTCTAATCTGTGACATGTAAGATTACAGATAATCTGAGATCTGACGTCACACAGGAAACACTCTCACTACGCTTTTATTTTGACAGTGAGTCAGTATGAGACTCTGTATGGGAGACTACAGCTGACAATATTACAACGTTCATCAAGTCATCCAGCAGGTTTAACTAGCAGTAATAAACCAGCAGGCTTAACTAGCAGTAATAAACCAGCAGGCTTAACTAGCAGTAATAAACCAGCAGGTTTAACTAGCAGTAATAAACCAGCAGGCTTAACTAGCAGTAATAAACCAGCAGGTTTAACTAGCAGTAATAAACCAGCAGGTTTAACTAGCAGTAATAAACCAGCAGGCTTAACTAGCAGTAATAAACCAGCAGGTTTAACTAGCAGTAATAAACCAGCAGGTTTAACTAGCAGTAATAAACCAGCAGGCTTAACTAGCAGTAATAAACCAGCAGGTTTAACTAGCAGTAATAAACCAGCAGGCTTAACTAGCAGTAATAAACCAGCAGGCTTAACTAGCAGTAATAAACCAGCAGGTTTAACTAGTAGTAATAAACCAGCAGGCTTAACTAGCAGTAATAAACCAGCAGGCTTAACTAGCAGTAATAAACCAGCAGGCTTAACTAGCAGTAATAAACCAGCAGGCTTAACTAGCAGTAATAAACCAGCAGGTTTAACTAGCAGTAATAAACCAGCAGGCTTAACTAGCAGTAATAAACCAGCAGGCTTAACTAGCAGTAATAAACCAGCAGGTTTAACTAGTAGTAATAAACCAGCAGGCTTAACTAGCAGTAATAAACCAGCAGGTTTAACTAGCAGTAATAAACCAGCAGGTTTAACTAGCAGTAATAAACCAGCAGGCTTAACTAGTAGTAATAAACCAGCAGGCTTAACTAGCAGTAATAAACCAGCAGGTTTAACTAGCAGTAATAAACCAGCAGGCTTAACTAGCAGTAATAAACCAGCAGGTTTAACTAGCAGTAATAAACCAGCAGGCTTAACTAGCAGTAATAAACCAGCAGGTTTAACTAGCAGTAATAAACCAGCAGGTTCCACTTTAGCCCGAGCGAGCCCCATTTGGGGTCAGAGTACCGGTACCGAGGTTCCGAATGGACTTTTCATCAAATAATATGAAAAATGGTCCAGACATGTAAAATATCGAAGTCCGAGCAAAATCATCATGCAGGTCATTTTACGCAATTATACACAGTATACACAAACTAATTCAATACACTAGAAGATTTATCACAATATCAGGATTTTTCTGCAAAAAATCCGCCAACTATGCAGCAGAAATTCATCTTTTATCACAAAGCCGGCAGCGAAAATGGCCGATGGATACATGAAATCGCACGAGGGCTCGATATGGCGTCGACCCAGCGTGTCCAAATAGACCTCCGACAAAGCATTCAAAGGCCACAGGAGAAACCCCAAGAAGACACACACTGCTCTCGAGAAATAAAATTGAAAATCTGCATACCTTTTGGCGATTTTCATCCGGAAAAAAACAGTTAATCCATTGAAAAATGCTGCAGCGCTGTAGTGCATTTCCTGCTCTGTCTGCCTGCATTGAAATGAACGTGCTGTGACCTGGCATGCGAAAATGGCCCGCATTCTTCGCCTGGACCAACCTATTTTTCGCATTGGGGTCGAGCCCACCTTATCAAGATTTTTACTGACTAATGTCCCTCAGCATTCCAAATAACACCCCTGACAGCTTTCAATGGACTATTCCGGACCTAACGACGTGTCATATTCCTAAATCCTCCAATCACAGGCCTTACAAATCCCACATACACACTGAGTCAGAGCAGGTTTTTTTCATGAATGACACATATGACATCTGGAAATAACTGAACATGGCTGAAAATTATTGCAAACTGCTTTATTATGATGTATTGAACACTCTTAGTGATAAATCAAGTGAATATATAGTTAATATGTAGTTATATAGTATATAAAATGAGTATACAGCAATGCAACAGCTGGTTCCGAAAATCAAAATTTTGATTTTTATGACCATTTATGCTGGCCTGCTTCACTCAATCGAAGTAAAATATGTTGTGGGGACATGTAAAACGTGTTGTTCTATGACTGTGGCGTGTTTTTAGGCCAAGCCAGGCATTATTTTTTTTTTTAAATGTTCAATACAAGTGCTTTTTTTCAGGCGAACCTGGAACTTTTTCAATTTCAGCTGTGCCATAAGTGTATCAGTTATTAACCAGTAACATATACACAATATTTACACAATTCAACACATATCACAAGTGTTACCAGTGTTCTAGCCTCAAAATTATTAAAATAGACCTTGTAGTTAGAGCTGAGGACTCTCTTGAGTATGGGTATGCAATTTTCGAGCAGAGGCCTAAAAATAGGGCTAGGGCTATAGAGGTTTTAAAGAATATTAAATACAGGGAGCTTTTTAAAAAGTTTGAATCCGTTACTTTAAAGATAAAATAATCATAAAATAATGAGATCATTCTGACTAAAGGTCCACTTATGAGCTTCTTCCTATGAGCTTTCAACCACATCACATGGTCTTCATCAGCAGATCATGTGAACTGCAATAAGAACTCGTGATAAAGTTCAATAAATAAAGACCGGGGTCCCACAGAGACCCAGTAGACCTACAGGGACCCAGTAGACCAGCAGCACTGCTACACACAGAGACCCGGCAGCTTCAGGACTTCAGTTAAAGACATGATGCTGAATGAAGCCGTTAAAAGCAGATCGACATGAATAATAAAGGTCCCTGTCCTGGTGCTCACAGGTGTGTGTTCGTGTGCAGCAGCTACCTGTTGTGTTCTTAATGTAACACACACACACACACACACACACACACTCACGCATTCAGCCTACACACAGGCGCGCTAAATCCCTCACAAGGTCATGTTGCTGTGGGTGGTATTCCGGGTTAAACCCCCGTATTCACGTCGCTTTTACCGGATATACAAACATGACCATAACCGTAATGACCGTGTGTGTGCGTGTGTGTGTGTGTGAATGACGTCCTTACCGTAAACGCCCTGGCCGTGCGCGCCCTGCAGGAAGCCGGTAAACAGCCACAGGAGACCGAACACCAGACCCATCTTCACATCCTCCTCTTGCCGCCTCGCAGCTCCTCCAGCCGGCGTCCCTCCGCACGGAATCCGGTGACCGGTGACCGGTTCTCATCCAAAAAACAAAAACAATCCAGCTGTGCACCTCCCCCTCCCCCTCCTAAACACTCCAGATGTGACAGGAAGGTCCGGTTCCGCTCATCACCGGAGCTAACGTCGGCTTAAAAAACGGTCAGCGGAGACGCGCACGTGCCTTCAGCCGCGTCTCCTTGTCGGTGACATTGTCTGTAAAAAAAGACTCAAATTCACAAAAAAAAAAAAACACGACTCGGTACCGCTCACAAGTCCCCGCTGCCCCCCCTCCGCCGAGTCCAACACTGCGCTCCGTGTCCGTTAGTCGGTACTGGAGTAACGTCCATCACTCACCGAGAGGTGAGAAGCGGTAAAACCCGCTCCGTATCCGTTCCAGCGGCTCGTCGTGGAGCCCGTCAGGCCGGGCAAAGGTGAGGGAGAGGCGGGCTCCGTGACGCCGTGATGCCGCTCTGAGCTCCGGAAGAAGAAGAGGCGGACAGTCCGGTGGACTCGTCGGTGCACTTTTACCGGTGAGACACGTCACCGAGCGAACCGAGCGGTAAAGTCGAGCAGAGTGGACACGGATGCTGCTTCCCGAAATACATTTTTTTTCAAAATAATACACTGACCAAACGTTGCAATATATTTTTTTATGGTTTATTCAAAACAACACAAAACTGATCTAATAAACATAAATGATGTAGGACGGTGGTGACCGACCTGTGGGTCGCGAGCCTCCAAGGAATCAAAGTTAAATCTGAGGAAAGAAAGAAAGAAAATATTTCTGATCGGCCTACAAACAAAAATATATGTTTGTTTCTTTAGACTTTTGCTAATTTGTTTTTGTTTGTTTGTTTGTTTGGTAGAATAATAACAAATTCAACGGAAACATTAAAAGAGAATAAAACACTTAAAAAGCTCACAACTGTCAGTGAGTTTAAACTGTGGCAGGAGTTCTGTAATAAATCATATTCTGTAATAAGTTGTCATAAAATAATACAGTTAAGTCTTGCTCACATGTAGAATATTATAAATATGTTACTTTACATGTTAACACATTTAGGTTGGTTTTAATTCCCTTTTCCATTAAAGTATTGTTCCTTATTCCATTGTATTGTTAATTGTATTTGTATCTGTTTGGAGGCAGACATGTGACCCAAACGTGATTATTGTATAAATAGGCTGTGTTATCATGTTACTTATCAACACATTCATTTAACTGTTTCTATACTCATACAATAACAACATTACCAGTTTTGGGACGTTTTGTTGTCACATAATCCTTATTTATATCACCACATTCGGAATTGACGGGCTTTTATTTTGAAGAGCCGTTTCCGGTCCCAGTGTAACTAATCTGCCGCGCGAAACATCTCGAGCCGCTAGTTTCTGACCGTGACTGTAGAAAAAAAACACATCCCTCACGAGACAAGAGGAGCTGTAGGCGGTACGCGGGGTAGAACATGACAGCGCGAGCCCTCTCTGTGCACGTGTGTGATGTTCTTTTTTCCCAGGGACTCCTGGTGAGGCGGGAACACACAGAGAGAGAGACAGACAGACAGAGACAGACAGAGAGACAGACCTGGGTTAAAATAACACTATATGGAGTGTTACGTATAATTCTATGTCCTGCTGTGAATGTCTGTGCGTGTGTATGTATGTGTGTGTGTGTATTCTATGTCTTTGAAGCTCCCTGATGACTGATTGAGGGCACCTGGATGAAGGTGTGGGTTTTACCTATATAAGTGCCTCCTTGCTCCGCCCTCGCTCTCTTTCATCTGCCCGGCACCAGACCCTGGTCTTCAGTTAGATTTGCACATTACTGTTTATTTGTGTCCTGTAATAAACTGGCACCTGTGGTTTTTGAATCTAACTTGGTGTTGTGTCCCTCCTTATGTTGCGACTTCCAAGCCGGTCGTAACAGTAGTTAGACCTGGGTAAAAATGACGCTATATGTAGTTAGACCTGGGTTAAAATGACAATATATGTAGTTAGACCTGGGTTAAAATGTCGCGATATGTAGTTAGACCTGGGTTAAAATGACGCTATATGTAGTTAGACCTGGGTTAAAATGATGCTATGTGTAGTTAGACCTGGGTTAAAATGACACTATATGTAGTTAGACCTGGGTTAAAATGATGCTATATGTAGTTAGACCTGGGTTAAAATGACACTATATGTAGTTAGACCTGGGTTAAAATGACGCTATATGTAGTTAGATCTGGGTTAAAATGACACTATATGTAGTTAGACCTGGGTTAAAATGACGCTATATGTAGTTAGACCTGGGTTAACATAATATTTGATTATGTTTTTGTACATTTTCTGTGTGCAGCCTGAACTAACTATAAACTAAACACTGAAAGTTGTGATGTGATGAACATTAAAGCTTCTTCTCTGTGTTCCAAAGTCTTCAGGGACCAGAGAATCCGAGACCATCAGGACTGAAGATCCTGGAGACCTCAACCTGAAGACCTCAACACAAACTGGACAAACTCTCCCAGGAGCTCGTTAATGGAGGAGCTGGTTAATAGAGGAGCTGGTTAATAGAGGAGCTGGTTAATGGAGGAGCTGGTTAATAGAGGAGCTGGTTAATAGAGGAGCTGGTTAATGGAGGAGCTGGTTAATAGAGGAGCTCGTTAATGGAGGAGCTCGTTAATAGAGGAAGTGTTATTTGTTCCTGTTAACCTCAGAACTTTAACGCAACTAAGTGTAGCGCCCTGCTAATTTGTTTACATCTTTTTTTTAATGTCTATAAAACAGTACTTTTGCATTTGTGTTCATAGTTTGGAAAAGTACTTATGTGTCCAACAGTTCGAGTTGCCCTTGAACCTCTCCTGTCCTTATAGTATTGGTTGGTCAGGTGTCAAATGTGTTGCCAGCCAATCAGAAGAATCTGATGAGACTCTGGGGTAACCTACCGGGTTCTCAAGGGGGCGGGACGAAGGACCGGGAGGCGGGAAGAAAGAAACAGGGAGAGCGGAGAGGAATGAGATGGTGCACTGTTGTTTTTAACGTCAGAAACACGGACACTGGACAATGTGAATACATAGTAGAGAACTGAAAAGATAGTATAGAAGTGTTTATCAGGAAGCTCTAACTGTAGTGAGGTTTTCTTTTCGGGGAGACGAGAAGGCGGACAGGACAGTCTGCTAAGGGCCCAACGCGGATGTTCGTGGAGTAACGGTGCGGCTCTGAAGAGGAATTAAGTGTGCTGCTTTTCATGGTAGTTTTCTGCTCGTGACTTCAACTGACGGAGCAGAAGAGGATTTCAAAGCACTAGCCTGTTTGAAAGGTTAAGAAATCAAGTCGGAGTAACCGAGGAACAGTGAGTAGTTACACCACAACTGTTCCTTCAGGATTTCAACTGAGCTCCAACAAGCGCGCCAACGTACTGTCACACGGACTATCACCTCCTTGGTATTATTGTGTTATATTGTATGTTTCTGTGGGTCACAATGTTGATGTTAAAATAAATGTTGACTGTTAAATATCCATTTGTGGAAGTAATGTATGCCAGGGCTACATAGGAATGCATGGGAGTTTGAACTCATAGAACAGTATAGCTGTATTAAGCTAACCGGGCCTCTCTGCACATTAGACAGAGTATATTCGTTAAAATTGATATTGTAGGCACATTCCTAAATTCTATATTTTCGTAGACCCTCTCCAATTCACCTCCCATGCAACAGGAGTATAATCTCAAGATCCTGAACTAAATTTGAATTGATTAGGTGGGCTACATAAGTAACAGAGCTGTGCCTGAACTGATGGAGGCGACACCACGACCACAGGAGGACAGGAAGACAAGATGACAGAAAAGGAGGACAAGTGATGTCATCCGTTGGTTTGTGGACTGACGTTCTGAAACCAGAACGATTAATAAAACAATTTAGGACCAAAATGTTACCATTTTGGGAAGTAGGTACATTTTAGAAAATTATATCTATAAATACTGAAGGACCTTCTTAGTTATGAGGACATCTTTGTAAAATGGAGATAATGTTGATACAGTGAGAACATTTTGAGGTCAAACATGAGACGTTAGTGAAGTGTCCCTTTAAAGCTGCAGCATCAGTTCAGGGTCTCAAAGCTTTTATTGAACTCAGGTTTCCTCTTTGAACACACCGATGCTGAGCTTCGTGAAACGTCTTCTGAAGCTGCTGATGTTCATTCCGTCTTCATCACACTCACAGAAACAACATCACAGGATTAAAGAAGCAATCAGAGAAAAGTCTGCTTCCTGGTTCAGCTGATGTTACAGAAAACAAAGAAGTGATTAAAGCTGTGTGTCACTTCAAAGTTATTAAACCTTCTCTGAACCAACAGCTGTTTTATTCTTCTCATTATTATCAGAGCTGGAAGAAGTACTCAGATCCTCTAAGTAGTAATACTACTACAGTACAGCCGTCAGGGCCTGCAAGGCCTTCTCTGCTGGCCTAAACAGAATCACAAAGTTATATCTATTTTATAATTTAATAATGTTTCTTAAATACACTACATGTATTATAATTTATATAAATATTTTCCCATTATCTTATTTTCTCATTGCACAGCTACTGTCTTCCTCAGTTGCTCTGCTTCCAGTGCAGCTTGTTTTAAGTAGAGCTTTTATCCAATCAGATCTCACCTCTGTGTCTCTAGGTAAGAAGAGAGGCCCGAGGCCTGCAGACTCACAAGTGAATCCATGTGCAGTTTAAGTGAATGGGGACGATATTGTTGATTGTCATAGTGTTCACCCAATCAGATCTTTAGTTTGACATGTTGGGCGTATTCTTTGACGTGTCAGAGCCTGCTAGCCGGCCTATAATGACGTCAGCATTAGTGCAGCTCAGTGTCCATGTGTAGCTCTGCAGTGAGGTGCAGCGTGCGCTGTGATTGGTCAGTGGGCGAGCACGTGACTATCGTGAAACGATCATGTGATGCAGCTCAGCCAATCAAATATGGGCATTCTGACAAGTTTCCTGACTCGAGTGAGATGTACACACACCGTGGGTACATCTCAAGTCTCTTAATTGCATCCCCGTTTCCCTCACTTGCGTCCTTTCCTTGCGTCTAAGTCCCTCCCACCAGGGAGGGACTTAGACGCCATGGAGGAAACCATGCGAGGAGAGAGGAAATATGTTTTAAGACACATGAGACGTCCTTTCCTCAGTTGCGTCACGTGAAGCGACGTCTGTTTCTGATGACGGAGGATCAGCTGATCACAGCTGGATCAGCTGATCACAGCTGGATCAGCTGTCAGTCGGCTTTAAAAGCTGGAGAGACTTTAGATAAGTTTGTGTCTGTTCACATGATCACTGTACTTAATAACAGTAACTAATAATACCAATAACTAATAAAGACACAGTAATCACCACTGTAGAGGTGTTTCTCTCTGTAGTCTGTTAACAAACTGTGTCCTGTGTTCTGTTCATAAGCACAGGATCCAGTTCTACCAGCGGAATGCGATCGTCTTATTTATGAATTATTTGCGTCTGTACGTTTTGAAATTGTGACTGTGGCGTCATTATTAAATAACCCAGAATATGATTATTGCTTCTCTTAAATGATAAAACTCAAACACTCAGGAATGATGTATAAAGTGTTTAGTCTCTCAGCTCTCTCTGACTTTAATTGTATTCATAATAAAGTTATTGAGGGAAATATCAGATCATGAAAACACAAATCTTTCTAATAAATGTAGAAAGTTGTTTGTGGTTCTTTTGTTGTTCAGACTACAATGAACATTTATTTAAACCAGATGTTCAATCAGAAAACGAATCAAATATAAACTAGAGTTTATTCTGTGATCCGTCTTCACTCTGGTGTTAAACTCAGTCAGTCAGTCTGATCGGCTGCAGCGTCCAATCACATCACTGATGAACAATGAGGGGGCGTGTCGGCCGTTAAAAGACTTCCTGAAAGTCTGTTCTCCTGGGTCCTCACTCATGGCTCCTCCGAGGTCCCTCCTCCATCCTCGCTCTTCTGAGCTACATTAGAGCTTTGGGACGGCCGTCAATATGGCGGCGCAGAAACAACTTCCGGTTCAATCGAGGAGCGAGGAAACGACAATTAAGAGACTTGAGAAGTACCCCGTGACACGGGGCTGAGACGAGGAAAGAGATGGCAGATCAGCACGTTTATCATGTCAGTTGTGAAAGTAAAATCATAGACGGACTCCAAAAGAGAAGAATGGGTCGCAGCTTGTCTTTAAGGGGTGATGGTGGACCCCACAGCCAGACCAGTTGAGAACCACTGCGCTACATGAGCACAGAAAACAACATTTCCCACAATTTAAACTTCTGCATTTTCCAAATGCACTAGTATTATTCAAACGTACTGTTCGGTTCGTAAGCCTCGTACCGAACGGTGTAATACAAATACGTAAATAGAAACCCTAGAAACGAATAATAGCTGTGGCACCATCATGTGGGTATAAGTTGGTATTTCAGCTGCAGGACAGCAGTGAAGGCCCAGGTATAAAATGCACGGCCCGCCACTGAGTAGTGTAGAAATACTCTGCTACAGTTAAAAAATGTTAGCATCAAAATACATTTAACGTACTAAAAGTGAAACTACTCATTTTGCAGAATACTATATATTAAATTATGATAATAAAGTTATTGATTCATTTTGGATTAAGACACAATGAGTCAGTCATTAAAGAATTAACACAAACTGACGACTGATGACAATGTTTTTGTTCTTCTGACTTAGTGAAGTTCAAAATATTTTTTCAGTAATAATTATAAATTTGTCATATTTTTCCAATCTTAATCAATAATATATTTATTATAGTAATGAAGGAGAGAGCTGCTGACGACCTGCAGCCTGACAGGAAGTGGAAGTGTTTGTTCACTAAAGGAAGAAGCGGCGAGACGAAGGTATCGCCTTTCTGCACCCAGAGCGTCTTCACCAAAGTCAACAGCTTTATGGTTTATTAATACAGCAGAAATCTGCCGTCATCAATAATGTAGAGAGACGACAGTTAGGAGGACTTTTATTCTTCTCTCTGCTGCCACTCTTTGTGCTAAGCTAACAGATGAAACGGATACCGAGGAGTTCATTAAAAGTTGGACTGCTCCTTCAATGTCTTGTATCTATTTATTACGTAATGATAAAGTTGATTTTTACTTTTTCAAATCAAGACTTTTGTCAAAGAACAAAAATGTCTTTCAGGCTGAAATCCCACATAAATACACAGAACAAGATCAAAACAAAGTCTGTTTTTTAGAAGCGATATTAAAGAGACGAAGAAATCAAAACAACGTGTTTTTTTAGAGGACGGTCCTGTCTGTAGAACTCAGACTGCAGGTTTATGAGGACGCCCTCATTCACAGGTCTTTATGGTTTAAGAGGACTCTAGCGTAAAGACATCAAGAGGAGAGTAACGAGGCTGCTCACAGCCAGTTGACAGAGTCATGTGACCTGAAACTCTTATAAAACTCTGTAATAAACTAATTAATATGAAAACAACATGGAGATTAAATCAGATACACATAAACACTGATGTAAATATCATAAATACCACAAAGAGTTAAACAAAAACAATTATTTATAATAAGCTTCTACCTGATAACAAGTAATCCTGCTGAACAGGTTTTACTATGTGAAAGTGATTCTTATGAAGAAGAATAAACTGACAGGGAGGACTTTTACTGGTTCTGATACTATGGAAGACCGTTACTGCAGAAAAAA